>NW_006399761.1:10214533-10218362 GCF_000299155.1 Elephantulus edwardii
AAAAATAAAAACCATAAAGTAAAAAATAGCTTTTCAGCCCTAGGATGAAATCAAGAAAAAAAAAATACAGATGAATTTTTTTTTTTCTTTAAAGGAATTGAGTAGTGTTCTAATACACGAGGCTGTCTCATGACAGACATTATTTCTAATTTTTATGGTAATGTGACATTAAATATGACCATGTTGCAAATAATTTTATTATTTGTGTGAAGTCTAGCACTAGGGAAGTAGGGTTTTTTTTCTTAAAAGGGTACATGTATTTTGAAATTTTATTGTTTATTGCTTCAGTGAATTCCAAGTTGTTACATTAGTAACTACTCAATCCAATTATAACCAAATGTTTGCTTAAACTGGCATGAAACACATGCTTGATTATTACCAAAATTTGAAATGATTTCCAATCTGAAAGATTAAGCAAATTTTCAGTATAGCATAATTTCTATTTTTAATTATAAGTGAAATTAAGTATTTATGATCATTCACAGTTTGTAATTATTTTTATAACAGTGTGTGTTTTAGCCGTGTTCTATTATTTTCCTTATAATTAGCATGAACATCTTGTTTATTAAGACAATTAACTTTTGTCACATATGGTCCATTTTTTTAGTCATTTATTTGGTTTATGTTTGTAACATTTAGCTGCGTATTTTTTGCTTCCACTTAGAGAAGAGTGGTTCTTCCCTTTAGTGACTTTTGACTCAGTTCTTTTTCTTCACATCGGTCTTCTCTGGTTATTAATCACTGTGATAGCTTTTTGTTTGTTTGTTTGTTTGTTGTACTTTATTGTTTATTGTAGAAAGGATCTTCCCCTCCACCCCATGCAAGAAGGTTACAGTTGTTTGAGCTTTCCAAGGAGAAAAGGTTTTGACCCTTTTTGATAAAGGTCATTCTAGCATAAACTCCAGATCAATTGCCTGTTAACACTGACTTTGTTTTATTTTTGTTCTTCTGCATTGAAGTATTGAGTCTCTTCTCTGGTGACATAGTGCTTAGAAGGGTGTGCTGCTAACTCAGCCCACGCTTCACTGTCCCAGTCCAGCAGTGACCCCGTGACAGAGAGGCCGGCAGTCTCCTCCCATGCAGCTTACAGCTTTGGAATCTGACTGGGAGAAGAGGAGAAGTTATGAGTGAGAAGTAGCTTAATGGACAGTGAAAGAAAGAGAGAAGTGATGTCTGTTTATATGCATACTTTACGGTCATGTTTGACTATAAGTGATGAAGAAATACAATAATTAGGGTTTAAACAGGGTAGAAATCTATAGACAGTCTAGGGCTGGCATGCATCTTCATCCAGGCCATGAAATCCTTTCTATGTTTTCAGTTAATTCCTGTCTCTGTCTCTGCCTCTCTCTGCCTCTCTTTGTCTCTCTGTCTCTGTCTCTCAGAGAGAGAACATGCGCCCGCATGAGTGCGCAAGCCAGAGATACAACATTCGGGAAACAGAATACAGTCTCTCTGTCTGTCTGTCTGTCTGTCTCTCTCTCTCTCTCTCTCACACACACACACACACACACACACAGTGAGTGAGTGAGTGTGTGAGAGAGAGAGTGCTCGCGAGCCAGAGAGAGAACATTTGGGAAGCAGAATACAGAAGAAAATAGCTAAGAAGAGGCTGAAGTTGTATATCAGCTCCTTCTGCTCTTACGTTCTGAAAGTTGAAACTGTCAAGAGAATGTTTGTGCTTTAAATAGTGGGAGACAGAATCTAGTAATTTGTCACCATCAAGGAAATGTTAGGAATTATGTATTCTTAGTGACAATTTTGCTTTCTTTAAAAGGAGAGATTTATTAAAGAAGAGAACAATTTTCAAGAAAATGTCAGAGTTTTTGCCACTCTTTAGAAAATTAACTCGATTTTTTGGTTGGGGTTTTTTTTTTTGGTTTTGTTTTTTTATCATTTTCTACAAGTTTCTTTTAGGTTTTCAGATTTGATTTTATGTAAGTGCTCAGAAGACAGGAGGAGTCATAGATTTTAAAAATTGTTGTTGTTGTTGTTAGATTCCATCCAGTTAACAACTCAGTGTCCTTTGAACAACGGACCTGAACTTGGCCCCATCCTGTGTTGTACCCACAATCTCTCATATATGTCAAGCCCATTGCCACAGTTACTGACTTTAGACCATTATGTCGAAGTTCTTCTCTCTGTGACCTTCCACTTTTTTCCAGCATGATGTCTTTTTACAAGAACTGACCCTTCCTGGCAACATAGTCAAAGGATGCAAGATGAAGCTTCACCACCCATGCCTCTAAAAATCACCTGGATGCCCTTCACGAAGACAGACTGGTTTGTTCTTTTGGAAGTCCAGGAAATATTAATATGTTCATTTAAGGAATTTAAGACAAGTAAAAGGGTCAGAATTTACTAAATATTTTCAGGACTTTTTAAAAAATTGCTTTAGTAAATAACAGAAAAGAATTGATTTTCTATTATTTAGTTCTGGTGGCCTAATGGGTAAGGAGTTGTCCTGCCAACACAAAGGCAGTGGGTTCAAATCCACCTGCTTGTCCACAGGAGAAAAATGGGCAAACTCATCTGTGATTTACTGTCTCCGAAAAGCCACTGGAGGGTCACTTAAAAGTTAGTTACAACTCCACAGCCCTTAACAGCAACAGCAAATCAATGAATTGTAGCGTGTGCAATAAAGTGGCTTGTTTTCTCCCTAAATTACATATTGTTGTTGTTTACTGTCAAGTCCAACCCATAGCTCACCCTCCAGAGAGTTTTAAGAGACAGAAAATTACACAGGAGGAGGTGGTTCTTTCTCCTTTTACTTTGGAACAGCTGGTAAATTGGGATTCACCAGGCTTTGGGATTGCAGTGTAGTTTCTTACCATTAGAACTCCCTAATTTAAACAAACACATACACACACACACGCACACACCACACACACACACGCACGCACGTGCGCGCGCGCACACACACACACACAAATATAGATAGATACAGCAAGCACAGTCATTAACTTCATATTTGGGGTTATATTTTGTGATGCTGCTGTTGTTATGTGTCATTGAGGTGCCTGCAACTCAGAGCAACTATGGAAAACATCCCTAAACCCGGCTCTACCCTGTGCCAATCTTGTGATGCTGCTGTTGTTGTTGATGGCCATCAAGTCGAGCACGACTCCTAGCGACCCTATGAACAAAAGGCCTGAAATCTTTCTCTAACTATCGTCATTTCTCAAAGTTCATAGAGCTTCTGGAGGCATGTGGTTTAGGCAGTGGATGCCAGTCTTGCTTCTAGCAAGACAAAAAGTCTCTCCATCTCAGTTGATAAACGAGGATCTTTTTGTTTTAAATCTTCAATTGTTTCCTTTTTCACTAGTTTATGTAGTCAATAATAAAATTTTGTTTCTTTGATTAGTATGTTACATCTTGCCAATACTTTTCTCATAAACTTCTTCTAATAGTAATAAAATTTATGCTTAATTTGTTGTAATTTTTTCCCATTCTCCTGACTGAATGATGCTGTCAAAACAACTGAATGTTTACGAATGGTTTTTTTCATCTTACTCCCTCCAACTGTGGTAAATAATCACCGGTAATGTCTTCATTAGATAGTCTTTTTTAGAAGCTGATATTGTTCTAATTATAATCACTGCTGTCCTCATCTCTTGCGGATTCATTTTATGTATCGCTCAAACAAGTGTGATCCCATAAATGTCTCAAATAAGTGTGATCCCATAAATGTGTATTCGTCAAAACTTGTACTCAGTAACCACCATGACAACTTAAGCGTGCTATCTCTGTATTGGGCCTTGTTTCAGTGTATTGATTCAGCTGACAAGTTGCTGTCTTAAAATAGAGGTTTTCTTTTTCTTCTCAAGGA
>NW_006399761.1:10218462-10223389 GCF_000299155.1 Elephantulus edwardii
AAGTCTCTATAAACTTTCATTAAAATTAATAATAAAATAAAATAAGGTTCTTACTCAGGCTGTACTGAAAATAAATCTCTATGTATCTTCTTAGTAGTACTGGTTTGAATTAAGCATCTTTTGGATACAGAATGATCACAATGCTACTTGCTCACACAGCTGCCAAATTAAAAAAATAAAACAAACAAACAAACAAAAAAACCAGATTCTGACCACCATTATTGTAATAGGATCTACAGTCTGTTTATTTATGGGCATGGCTGAAGAAATTACAGAAAGGTCCAGGTACCTAGAAGTGACTTTCTCTCCTTTACCTAAGTTTTTGATGACTTTACATCCATTCTTTCTACTGTTTTTCCATATTAAATACTTTAACATGCTTCCAGTGTGAGCAGCTGTCAGTGACATGACAGCACGGGGATCAGTTATCTGACAGACTTGCATTTGCATATCCCGGTGTCAGAGGATACACAACTCAAAATGATCTGTAGTTGTTTGCAAGATGATTTTGTGAAGTTCTTAGATAATATTATGTAAGTGTGTAACCTACTCTTTCATGTCAGATAATAGTGCAACTTAAATGAACAATAATTATTACATGTCAGAAAGGGTCAAAGAAATCATATAATTTAAGTGTGATTCCTGGGCTACACTTAATTAACTCTGACACAAACTCTTTCAAAAATAATCTTGATTGGAGTGTTACTCATTTTCAAACTGTCACTATCCTAACAGAATTTGTCAGTTACTCATTGTAAGCTGTGCGCTTTATAAAAATAAATGTTCTTCTTAAAATTTGACGGTAAGTTAGGATGGAAATAGAAGTGTTTTCACATCCCAGTGGGCTTAAACATGAATTCTTTCTTTAGTATGCTCTGTGAAACACATTGAGTGGAAACCTGGCTGTGCAGTGGTTAATCACTGAGTTGTTAAAAGGAAAGATCTATGATTGAAATCCACCAGACACTCCACTACTTGCAAGAAAAATGTACCAGCCTGTTTCTGTAAAGAAATGTGTAGGTGGTGGTTGGTAGGCGCCATTGATATTTGAGTCTCCATGACTGGTTCAAACTAAAAATCAGCTTGTATTGAAAAAAAAAATTAAGAAATGACAGTATATTATAATTTTAACAATATCAACTCCAGTCATTGCCGTTAAGTTCGAACTCATTCACTCTTTATTGGATTTTCTGAGGTTTCTTTTTGCTGCAAAGCTGTGAATATATTCGAACAGCGAGAGGCACAGCCTTTGACTCAGAAACATCCTGCTTAAAATTTGCTTATGATTAAATAAGTGGAAACGGAATATTATCATTTAAAATGTGAATAAACAAAGGGATATGCCGAATTCAAAGAGTCTAGAAATATAAAATGTCTCTAAAACTTTTTTGTTTTGTTATACATTTTAATGAACTCCTTTATAAGTAGTTTTTGGACCACAAAGTATAGGTTGTTATTATTATTTAAATAATGTTGTTGTTAAGTGTTGTCAAGTTGTAGACAACTCATAGCGACCCTAAGAACAAAAGACCTGAAAACTTGTATAACTTTCATCCTTTCTCCAGGTTCATAAGGTTTCTGGAGGCAAGCTATTTCAGAAGTGGGTGCCATTCCTGCTTCCAACCCTGTTTTAATCGGGAAGCTCCACCAAACACTGTCCACCATGTGTCACCATTATCGCATTTGACACATCAGTGTCACAGTGTTCAGCATCATAGCAACCACGAGTTCCCTCTGTACAGCAAGTGGACAGACCAGTGCTATACCACTTAGAAAAATCTTTAACCAAAACCAATTAAAACCATTAATTTTAATAATTAGAGTTTTTATTTTTAAGGATGATATCTTTGTGTCATAAGGCAGCCAGAGTAAAATACCACAATGTGAGTTATTTTGAAGAAATTTATTTTGTCACTGCTCTCTGTAGGGTGAAAGTCTGAATTCAGTGTATCAGCAGGAATACTGTCTTTCTCTCTAGGCATGAAGTAATGATACTTTCTTGTCTCTTTCAGCTTCTGTAGATCTAACACCCCTTGGAGTTCCTAGACCTGTAAGTAATTTTTCATCCTTTCTGTTACTCTTTCTGCATCTGTCATTCTCTGTTATAACTGATACTGTACATGGATTAGGACCACACTATTTCTGTATGACGTCTTTAATTTAACTGATAATATCTGCAAAGGAAATTTGCATTCACCGTTGCTGGTATTGGAAACATGAATGTGTCTTTCAGGGCACACAGTTCAATTCGTATCAGGTAGCTGTGCTTACTGGAGAATTGTACAGCCAATCCAGAGGCTGCAAGTTCTAACCTACCAGCTCTTCCATGGGAGAGAGATGGGTAGTTTCCTCCAAGATAAGTTAATGCCTCTGAAAACCCGCTGGAGGGTCAGCTATGCGTCTGTTTCAATTCAGTGACACATAACAACCTGACACCAAACTCATTTGATCTGTGAGGCTTTCCTAGGAAAATATAAATATTTCGATAGCTGTGCAGTCTATACACTAGGCTGTGTGTTGTAGTTATGTGTCATCAAGTGAGAAGTGACTCATGGTTGATCCTCCAGTGGTTTCTCAGAGACTGTAAATCATACAGAAGTTTGTCCATCTTCTTCCCACAAAACAGCTGGTGGATTTGAACTGCATGCCTTTGGGTTGGCAGTGCAACTCCTTACCACAAGCCAACAGAATGCCCTACAATATGTCTAAAATTCTTTTTTTTCCTAATAAGTGTTTACGTCATATTTTTGGGTTTTTTTTTAACACTTTAACTTTCATTAATCAAATATGTGCCCCAAATATCTAACAATATGGTGCTGTAACTAGTCAAACATGAAATCTATATGGAAAATCAAAGTCATTATACTGAAAATATTTTTGCAGTAATGCAAATTATGTCTGATTTTCTGTTTGTTTTTATTTTGTAAATAACTATAGCAAACTGAAAGGTGCCAAACCAAGTTGTCAATGTAGAAAAGGTAACATATCAATGTGGGTTATTCTTTCTGTGCTTGTAGAGTCTTTATAAAATTTTAGTGCAGTGACATTTTAATACATCCTTTAAAAATCAATAAGAAAGTGCTTCACACAGAAGCAATGAGGGTAAGTGAAAAGGGGACACAAATAGGATTTTTTTCTTTTACTTTACTTATTTTTATTTTATTGTGATTTTAACGACAGTTTTCAGAAAAGTTGGATTTTCACTGATTCACTGTTGCACATTTTCCTCCTTCCCCTCAGTTCTCTCTCTCTCTCTTTTTTTTTTTCAATATTCATTTATTGTTGCACAATTTCCTCCCTCCCCTTGCTCTTCTCCTCCCCCAATCTACTTTGCAGCACACCTGTTATTCTGGACTGTTGTCATACATAAAATGCCCAATTATATGTTCCTTTTAGACAGTTCTTTGTTTCCTATGTTCCAATGCAGTGTTCATTATCTAGACCATCTTTTCCTAGTTTCCCCATAAATATTCCCATGTCAGTCGTGTTTTATAACAGTGGTGTTATGCAGTGTTTGTCCTTTTGTGACTAAGATATTTCACTTAGCATAACGTCCTCCAGGGTCACCCATGTTATTTAATGTTTTATGAGTTCCTTTATTCAGTGCTGTATAGTATTCCATTGTGTAAATATACCATAGTTTTTCTCTCCATTAGTTTGTTGATGGGAACTTGGGTGGCTTTCTTCTCTTTGCTCGTTATTGTAAATAATGTAGGAATAAACATGTGTGTGCATTCATCTGTTTCGATGATGACTCTAGTTTCTGTAGGGTTGTTCCTGGTAGTAGAATTACTGGGTCAAATGCTATCTCTATTTGTGACTTCCTGAGAAAGTGCCAGACTGCCTTCCATAGTGGTTGCACCATTTTACACTCCCACAAGCAGTGAATAAGTGAAAAATTGTCTACAACATTGCCAGCATTTAGTATTTGCTGCTCTGTTGAACTTTGCTGTTGTTGCTAGGGTGGGACAGTGTCTCATAGTTCTTTTTATTCTCTAATAGCTAGGAATTTTGAACATTTCTTCATGTGTTTGTTTGCCATCTGAATGTCTTCTTTGATAAAATGTCTATTCGTATCCTGTGCCCATTTTACAATTGGGTTGTTTACCTTTTTCTTGATGTGCTGGAACATTCTATAAATTTTAGATATGAGTCCTTTATCAGATATGTTGTTGCCAATTTTTTTTCCCAGTCTGTGGGTTTGTTTTGTTTTGTTTAGTTTATCCTTTTAGGGGAGTTTTTTTGATGTACATGGAGATTTGATTCTTAGAAGAAGAATTTATCTATTTTATTCTCTTCTGGTTGTAGGTTTTTTCATTATGCTTGGAAGACTGTTCATACTGTGGTTTAAGTCTTCTAGAGTTCTTCCAAGCTTTTCTCTGACAAAGTTTTATAGTCTCTGGTTTTTCTCCTAGATCTTTGACCCACCTTGAGTTGTTTTTTGTGTATGGTATGAGGTGTGGGTCTTATTTGAGTTTTCTACAAATGGTTTTGCCAACAACATTTTTTAAAAGGTTGTCATTTCCCCTCTTAACAGATTTTGTCTCCTTGTCAAAAATCATTTGAACATAAATAAATAAGCTGATTTCTGGGTTCTCAGTTCTATTCCATTGATCTATGTGTCTGTCACTATACCACCATAGCTGTGTAGTAGAGTTTGAAGTCAGGGAGTATGATGCCTCTTATCTTGTTTCTCTTTTTAATGAGTGCTTTACTTTTTCAGGGTCTCTTTCCATTCCAGATAAAATTGGAAATTGCCTTTTTCATCTCTGTGAAGAATGTAATTTTTATCTGTTTTGGAATTTCACTTAATTTGTAGATTGCTTTTGGTAGAATTGTCATTTTCATGATGTTGAGTCTTCCTATCCATGAGCATTGATGTTGCTGTTGGTTACTTTGATTCATACTCCTTTCTGTGGCATCTCTG
>NW_006399761.1:10226009-10244948 GCF_000299155.1 Elephantulus edwardii
AACAACAACAGCAATGCCTTGTTTGTTTGAATTGCGTTTTTAAGTTCATCTTGGCTTTTGCTTGTAGAAATCTGTACCTCAGAGATTGTCTTCCACACATTGAAAATATTCATTGTTCTTTTGAAATTCTGTGTCATAAAGTTTCATCAGACTTTCTGGCTTCAGGAAATCAATTGATTCTGTGTTTTATCATTTTTTTGGGGGGGTGACATCTTGTTTTTGTTTTGTGTAGGATGTGAGGTAATCTGCTTCTTCCAAGTCATTGCTGTGGTAGTTTTTCTTGCCTAGGGCCCTAGCAGGTCATTGGCCTGATAATTTTGGCTGGAGAGCTCACTGCTCCAGAGGAGGAAAGGGCAACTCAGCTTGCCTGAATTTCTCTCTGATCCTTGGGCTCAAAGGAAGACTTGATCCAGTTGGGGAACTCAGTACACTAATAGAGACGGGAAAGACAACTCACTCTGCCTTTAATTCTTCCACTCTGGTCCTATGGCAGAATTATCTGGGACTAGAAAGGCCAACTGTTTCTGTTCCTTTTTCTCTGATAGCGTAACCAAGTTCTCTGAGATGGATGGCTTTTTTATCTCTCTTGTAGCCCTCTTTCCTGACATCCGTTGTCCTCCTAGGTCTATGGCATGGTGCAGCCAAATTCTGTGATTTTCTTCATCACTCTGACAGTTCTGGAGGAAGGATTTTGTCTCTGACCTTCTGGTTCAGGACCCTATTCCTGCAGCTGCGGATTGCTGGAGGCTTTGAATTATAGTGCACGGCTGGCACAGCACATGATGTCCAGGCAAAAGTAATGTCTTGGCTGGATCCAGAATGTTGGTGTTACAAGCCATCCTTGATCCAAAACGACCACTTCTGCTGGCTGGAGGTGTGGCTAGAGGGGCTGGAGGGGTGGTCAGGAATCAAAAGTGGCGTCCCCTGTTCAAGATAGTGTCAGAATTAGCAGCCCTCTAGGCCAGCCAGCCACTGCAAAGAGGCCAACACATTGGATTTTCAATTCACAAAAATATTGAATCACAAAGGTCCAAAGACCAGCTGGAAATATAATAGGACAAGGTCATAATCCACTAAACTTATATCTAAAAAATTAATTTCTTCCTCCAAAGTTGAATGCTTTCAACTTGGAATCAACTAATAACTGACCCTCTGGGATTTTTAGAGTCTGTAAAGCACACTGAAGGAAATTGCCCATCTTTCTCTCACAGAGCAGTTGGTGGATTTGAAAGGACAGTGAAACACCTCCTTTCGATTACAGTGTGTGACCCATGAAGAACCCCACCAGAGCTCCCTGAAATCTTTTATTGTTATTCTGCTGGTTGTTATTAGGTGCCATTGTGACAGCTAAGACTCATAACACATCCTTTTGAACAACAGATCTGAACCTCGCCCTGTCATGTATCTTCTTCACAGTTTCTGTAATGTAGCCCACTGTTACAGTCACCATGTGAGCCGGTCTTCCTCCCTCTCTCTGAGCCTCCGCTTTTCCCATCATGATACTGTTTTCTAAGACCTGGCCCCTCCTGACAATTTGCCAAAAGCATGTGCCTGATACAGGCCATGGTCTTTGCAATCACTTGCTGTGCATCAGAAAGCTGGACAATGACTAGAGATGATGGAAGGAGCATTGATGCTTTTGAGCTATAGTGTTGGAGATGAGCATTGAATATACCATGGATTGTTAAGAAAATGAACAGGTTGTCCTAGAGAGGGTTAAGCCAGGCTGCTCCTTGAAGGCAAGGATTCTGAAGCTTCATCTGACATACTTTGGACATGTTGCAAGGAGGGACCAGTCCTTGGAGAGGGACGCCATGCTTGGGAGGGTGGAGAGACAGCGCAGGAGAGGAAGAATCTCGATGAAATGGATTGATTCTATCACTGGGGTAATGGGGTTAGGTGTGTCAGAGACAGTGAGATTGGCACAGAATAGAGCAGGGGTTTAGGGCTGTTGTACATAGATAGGGTCATTATGAGTTTTAGGTGACTCGATGTCACATAGCAACAACAACGTGAGTTGAAGTTTCACCATTCTTGTCTCTAAGAAGCACATTAATTGCAGTCACATCAAGACAGTTTTGTGTGTTCTTTGTCAGTCCACAGTCTATAGAAAAACTTCTACCATAACAATTACAGAAATTAAATAAGTGTGCAGACATTTAAAAGAAAACATGAACATGCCAGTTTTCCTCTTAAAATATTTTAGAACGTTTTAAAGTACATGGCAGCATATCTTGTTGGTAAGGAATAACTCCTCCTAACAACTTGCCCAAAGTATGTGAGATGAAGCTTTATCTTCTTGCCTCCATGGAATACTCTGGCTTCATCTTTTCTAAGACGTGTCCTTTCTTGTGGCCATTCATGGGATATTCAGTACTCTTCTTCAGCACCATACTTCAAAGTCATCAACTTCAGCTAGGTCCTTTATTTTTTGTGTACTAAATCTTGTACCCCAACATTTAAGTTCTTAATACATATTGGAGGGGTAATGTGAAGGGGTTCATTATAGCATAAACATTTAAATTTTCCTTTGTATAATAATTTTTCAATTTGATGTAACATAAAATCTTCTCTTCCCATTGAATAATTATGGTACATTTGAGGTATATGTTTATTATTATGATTGAAGTATATAATTACTATAAATATGTATTAATTTACTGTAATTTTTAAAAGGTAGCCTTCCAAGTTGGCATGTAGGTTCGCTTATCTTCAGCTCTTGGCTTCATGTTTGTATCTAAATGACCCTTCCTCTTCTTTGCATTATTACAGACTGCAGTCAGAGTGTAGTTTGAGAATATGTATTAAAAGTTAAACGCACTGTTTTTGTTCCAGTCTCACTGTCCAGAATTTAATCCCCAAACTACAACTAGATGCAAAGAAGATGGTGCAGAGAGAGAATAATTCTGACTGGAGAATCTACAAAGGTGTCATGGAGGAATTGGAATTTGAGAAATCCCATAATGATCCACCAGTGCTCAGGATGAAAAAGAAAACCCTATTAAAAAACCCCCAAAAAACAGTCTTATAAATTTTTTTTTCCTTTCTCCAGCAATTCAGTAAGTGGACACTCCCTGGACAAAATAAACAAATCAGCTAGGTATTTCTATTCATCATTTATCATATTCTTAATTCTTAATTTTACTTTGGCATTAGAAATATTTTTCATAAAGATTTTTGTTATTCATACAAAGATTAATTTAATCCCCCTCAAACATGAATTGGCTAACTTATTTGGATAATTTTGTGTCATAATTATTGACATAATGATTTGAAAATGATCTTTTATTAAGAGAAAAATATAGCCAGCATGCACTTAAAAAGGGAATGAAATCCAAACTATTTTTATAAATTCTCATAATCTAGTCTCTCCTTATTACTCATTAGTAAGTTTATTTCATTTATCGTTCAAAACTAGGAAAGTTTTTCAAGTTGCCATATGTCAGTGGCCATGTGAAATGTAGGAGAGTTAAAGGGGGTCCTAATATGACAGGACACAGCCTTTTTAAAAAACAAAACATAATTGCTTAATACATAAATAAATCTCCAGTCAAAACAGGAAGGAAAACAAAATATCAAAAATTGATGATAACATATATTTAATCTGAAATTTCCACAAATATTGAATCTGTCTCCCTGTAGAGACTCTCTTCAGGAAATCATCATGTGTGAAAAATGCTCTTATAATCCAGGGTTTCCCCCTTCCTTTTTAATTGGTTTTTATACAATAATTCATATATATTGTGTTTCATTCATGCACATTGTGTTTTCTGCAATCTTCCATTTACATTTTTTTTTTCATGCATTCTTTCATATACATTGCATTACATAGAATTAATTACAATTGGCCTAAGCCTAATAATCTAACTTTGCTACTTGGTTTTGAGTGGGAATGATAACTTTCCCATTGGAGCCTGCTGTTTAGTCCACGCATTTTTCATATAAGTTGGAGAAGTTTGGCACTTTAACACAGTCCTATTCTTTTCAGCCCAAGCATGAGTGGTGGTACACAGTTAAAAAAAGAGAGAAAACCATTCTGCAGAAAGACTCCGTTGGAAGTTGAAATTGGTGAAAGTTTGGAGTTGAGATGGAAGAATTAACTTCAGGGTGGAAAAAAAAGAGACACCTCTTCTATTGAGACAAAATGAAAAGAAGTGAGAATTGATTCTGATGCCAACAAGATGTTCAGCTGGGACAAGAAGAAGGTTTTAGCAATTCGTCCCTGACAGTTCCTATTTTCTCTGTGAAATAGAAGATGAGATTGGCTCGGTGTGAATGCAGAGGAAAGGGAAAAGGTACAGGAAGACCTGTTTGCAACAGTCATTGTGAGAACTGGGAGAGAGAAATGATTCTCCTAAGATTGTTGGGTGGCATTAAAGATCCAGTTAAGGTGAAGAACCTGATTTTCACTATGTGTGAAGACTGAGTGAGGATTTGGTTGCAGCGCAGATAAGCATTAAATATGAGGCAGGACATGACAGGAGAGAATAGGTCACAATATTCCAAGTGCAGATTTCTGCCCTTCACCGTCTAGCTATGAAACCATGGTCAAGGTTCTTCACATCTCTAAGCTGCAATTTCCTTAACTGCAAAAGGGAAGTAAGGCTGTCTACAGCACAGTGTTATTTGGGGGCTCAAACAGAGAAAGATAAAAGAAGAATTTAATAAGCTAACTCATTGCCGTCAAATTGGAACTAATACATATTTGAGCCTACATTAGTTTTCTGAAGCTGGAAACTGCACAAGAAGAGATTGTCCACCTTTATTGCATGGAGCTGCTGGTGAATTAAACAGCTAGAGAGGCTTCGCCTTTGGGTTTTCAGTATAGCTCCCTACACACCAGGCTAGCTAAGCTCCCTAGTAAATATTTAGCAAGAAAAGGATATTATTGCATAATGTGTTTCTGTTGCTTGGTTCACAAACAACACTTTTGGCACAAGCAGTCAGGAAATCACAAGACGAATACCATTAGGAAAATCTGCTGTCAGGGACCTCACCAGAGTGCTGAAGAGCAACGAAGTCAATCTAGAGACTAAAGTGTGCTTGACCCAGGCCGTGCTCTTTACAAATACTTGCTGCACCTCAGAGAGCTTCACAGTGACTAATGATGACAGAAGAAGAATCAATGCCTTTGAGTTATGGGGCTGGAGAAGATACATGAACATACCGTGGATCACCAAGAGAAAAACCAGGTCTGGATTGGAGAGTGTGAAACCACGTTGCTCGCTGGAGGCAAGGATTTTAATGTCCATCTGACGTACTTTGAGTATGTTGCCAGGAGAGACCAGTCCTTAGAGAAGAACATCGTTCTAGGAAGGTTGGAAGGACAACTAGGAGAGGAAGACCCTCAAGGAGATGAATTGTCACAAAGACCAGGGTAATAAGGTTAGGTGTCAGAGACAGTGGGATTGGCTCAAGATAGGGCAGGGTTCAGAGTTATTGCACGTAGTGTAGTATGAGTCCAGCACATTACAGTAGCCCCAACAACATTTGAATGTATGCAAATAGAAATTTAAATACTACCAGAATATATTAAATAATCATTTTGGGGTTAGAAAAGTACGACACTGGGGACAAGTGAGGGGCAGAAGTTTTTCTCCAAGTAAGAAAATCACAGGGGACCCAAATGTTTGATATTGGCAACCAAAAAAATATATATGAAGCTGATAATGGGTGAATGTCCCTGATAGTATTAAGAAGAAATGCATAGTTCATTTTTTTTAGAATCCCATAATATCTAGTGATAAATTTTATCTCTGTGCTTCAGCTGCATTTAAATTGAAAGCTATGGCCACTTGAGAACATGAGTAATATATTCTTACACAAAGTAAGTACCTGTTGAAAACTAAAGTAGCATATCGTAAAATTATTTTCCCATTTATCAGTTCTTGGGATCTCACAGATCTCATTTTACAGTTCAAATGATAGCATCTGGTAATGGCTGATTTTACTCTGTTATTTAATTTCAAATAAAAATGTAAGAATATTTTTTTAAATGCTCTTTTTAAAAAGAGTTTGTATCTGTAGTATACAAATACACAAGTTAAATTTACACCAACTCATTTAAATTTTCTATAAAGACAAGGACATTTTCTGATTCCCAAACCTCTTCTGGTTCTTCTTCCTTTAATTGTTAATTGCAAAGGAAAACTGATTGCCTTCACTCTTTCTTCTATATTTTATACTTTCTCTCTTTGAATGTATTTTTCATCAGTGATTGTATTTATTGAGTATATTTCATTTTGGTGAAACTGTCTTTATTTTATATGCTCCATTTTGAAGCTTAGCAATTATTGCTTGCAGACTTAATCCAGATTTGTGAAGTAAAGCTTTATTTGAATACGGTCAGTCACGCTCATTATATATCAAGTATGGTTGATTTTGTTATAAAATGACAGAGCAGATACTATCAGAAGACTGTAAAGCAGAACTATCTCCTGTCTGAATTTTTCCCCAGCAAAAAAAGCCTCCTAATTCTGATAGTTATCTGATGCTGTTATTGTTCCCTTAATTCTATGCTGTGGATATCATTCTAGATTAGTATATATAGATGTCTCCTATTTAGTTAAATTATTTCAGGGATTACACTCAATACACTGTTTTTTGTCTGTCTTGAAAATTTGTATCTGTATTCTTTGGTGTTTGGTTTTTTTTAAAAAAAAAATAACCTTAGATCCTTCTTGAGCTATCAGCTGAAAAATCACATTTTCAAGAACATATTAATAGATGCCAGTGTGTGGCCTATCTCTTAGAATGTTATATAGAAGCGGTAACAATCTAGAACATATTCACTGATACTAAGTTTAATGAATGTTCCCTTTCATTACCAAATGAAAAATACAAAATATGATAATAATGCAAAAGATTAAAAAATAATGTGGTAAATGACCTTTCAAAGAACTGAATGCAGAATAACGTCATCCTTCAAATTTCAAGAATATTACACATCCACTGTATCAGAGTTAGAGATTGCTGCTTATACAGGAGAAGTCCCTGGCTTTATCCTTAGGAATAAAAGTCTGATTTGTCCCTATTTGAGGTAAACATGCTTGGAGTCCCAGATTCTCATGCAAATAGGGATGACCTCCTGACACTGTTCTTTCTGAGTAATTACTTAGAGTCAGGATCTCACAACCATCCAATAACCTTGAATTGAAATAAACTATGTTAAAACGATGTATCCTTTAGTGACATTCCAGAGAATCATGAGTAACACTGAACTTCATACTAGCACTGAACTGCCTAGTCTTTCTGTGAGTTGTTTCCCGATTGATGACAATGAATTTGTGCCTCTGAGTTTTTGGAGCTTGCTTCTCAGTTACAATCATATAATTTCCTTATTTAGACTAACTTCAACCCTAACAAGCAACTAAGAAACCTGTAATGTGCAATTATAAATATCAGTGTTGTATAATTAACTCTCAATGTGAATGTAGGTGCTTTCCCCATTCATTCCTATAAAGGAAATGGGAAAGATCGACTGGAGATCTGGAAAGACAGGGCAATGGTGGGCTTAATTCAATGGTGATTAATTTGATAAAATATAATGGATAGGAATGATTGTATGAAATACAGTGTATATGAACTTTGTAAAAAACAAAATATAAAATAAGTATTTTTTTCTTTCTAAAATCAAAACAACCTTGAACTTTGGAAGTTTAACAAAGTAGATGTTGTTGTTGTTATGTGACATCGAGTCACTTGCGACTCATAGCGACCCTATGTACAAGAGCCCTAAACGCCGTTCTATCCTGTGCCAACCTCGCCATCTCAAACACACTCATTCCCACCACTCCACTCACAGAATCGATCCATCTCATCGAGGGTCTTCCTCTCCTGCGCCGCCCCTCCACTCTCCCAAACATGATGTCCCTTCTCCAAGGACCAGTCCCTCCTTGCAACATGCCCAAAGTATGACAGACGAAGCTTCAGAATCCTTGACTCCAAGGAGCATTCTGGCTTCACCCTCTCTAGGACAAACCTGTTTGTTCTCCTAGCAGTGCATGGTATCTTCAACACTCTTCTCCAGCACCACAGCTCAAAGGCATCAATTATCTTTCTATCATTCCTATTCACTGTCCAACTCTCCGATGCAGAGCACAAGTAGATATGTAAGGCATATATGTCTATATCTGTATGTCAATATCTATATGTCAGTATCTTTATGTCAGTCAATCTCTCCCCACCCCCCCACCCCCGCCCTGCATCTGTGCATCCATCCATCTCTTTATATCTTTACATTTACACTTTCAGAATTCCTCTTTTCAGGCTAAAATATTTTCACAGATCAAGCCTTATATAACCAATACATTTCATCCCTCTCCCCTCTGGAGGCAAGTTGTTTAGAAAGTTAATAACATTCCTGCTTCCCAACTTGTCATAGAATTTTATTGGTTGAGTCGCCTCTGGAAACTCCATGAACTTTGTTAAATGTCGATAGTTGTAGAAGGGGCTTCAGGCCTTTTGTTCATACGGTCGCTATGAGTCGTGCTCGACTCCGAGGCAATCAGCAACAACTCCCCTCAGATGTCTGACACAATTTTCAGCTTTAACTCATCCTAATCTAAATGCTTAACCTTCCTTGACAATTCTTTCTTCAACTTCAAGCTTAACAACCACAGTCACTGTTACTAAGACAAAACCTGAGTCCCATTTTCACATGAATTGTCACCAACATTCAGTATGTCATTAGTCTTAGATTCTACTTTTAAAACCTTGCTAACTTTATTTCCATCTAGTACATGCCAACCTCTCCTGCCCCGTCTGCTTTTACCTTCACTGAAATATCCTGCCTTCTCTTTCACTTTTCCCAATTGACTTTATGTACAAGTATGATCTGCTACACATATAAATTGTAAGTTTTCATGGTTTCCTATCAAATTCAAGATAAGGTCTAAAACTATCTTGCTTTACTAATTTCTGACTACTTGTACCCTCTCATCTTCTGTCATTCTCCTGCTTATTAATTTTCTGTCCAGAATTTCATCCTTTGGTTCTAAAAAATACCCCAGTCATTTTTCTACTCAGGAGAGTCCATATGTTTTGTACCTGATCTCTTAACTTTTCTCTATTAAACGATTATTTTTTTTCTCTAGTTTCCACTTTTTAAAAACTTATTTGGAGAGCCCTCCATCAATATTTCTACTAAGTGAAAGGCTTTTTCCATTCCCCAGCTTTAATGAGATTAATAGCTTTCGTAGGTGTCAGTATCATTTGTCTTCGAGCTGTCAACCCAAAGACAAGTGGTTCGAGTCTTCCACCTGCGTGAAAGAAATATGGACATTCTCCTCCTGGGAAATTTCCTATTTCTGAAAAGCCACTAGAGGGTCAGCTATGAGTCGGCTCTGACTCCATTGCATGTAACAACTACCTATCTACTTAATTGCCATCAAATTTTAAAGGACTCATAACTGACCCTCCAGTGATGTTTGCAGAAGCTTTGTATATAGGGAGGGAGATTGCATATCTTTTTTTTTCTTCAGAGCAGCTAATGGCTTCAAACATCTGTTTTTGGGTTAGCAGCACAACTTCTTATCCACTAGGCTACAAGAGGTCCCCTCTCCCAGCCTCCCCAAAATAGTACTTACTTCCTTTGAAAGATAAGAGTCATCTTCGTCTTCCTTTGAAAGGTAAGAGTCATCTTCGTCTACGTAATTACTGCATACTTAACTCTGAGGATGGTGAAAGTCACATTTTGTAGTTGATGCTGTTGTATTATTGTTGTGTACCGCAGAGTCAGAATGGACCCATAGCTGATCTTCCAGAGCATTTTCGAGACAGTTAATCACATTAGAAGAGATTGTCCATCCCTCCCCAAGGGCTGCTGGTGGCCGCAAACTGCCTGCCTTCGGGATTACAGCATAGCTTCTTGCCACTAGGTCACCAGAGCTCCTTTTTCCCCCCTGGTTTGTTTGTTTGTTTATTTTTCATTTCAATGAACATCTACAGAGATTTTGGAATTCTATTTTTTGTAGTAGACACTCATTAAAATATGTAATTGAGGAACTAGTTGCAGAAGGACTTGGCTGAAATAGATTTAGCTCCATCACAACATTATTTAAGTTACTGGACTATTTTGGACTGCCTTAGATATCTCCAAAGATACAAAATCAATATAGTATAGACAGTTAAATATTTCTTGACATTTTCTTATGTGATTATTAGATTTGGTAAGTTCAGAATTCATAAGCCGGACAACAAAATGGAATTATTGTAAAAGGATTCTATTACAGTCTTCAAGTAGGCAGTTTCTTTTGGAAACTTTCAGGTTTTGCTCTTACAGTCCCTGGCTAATTGGATAAAGCCCACCACATTACAAAGAGTTGGTTTAAATGTTAACAACATGTAAATAACATCATAGCAGCATCTAAAATAGTGTTTAATGAAGCAATTAGAAGTTACAGTCTAGCCATGTTACCATATTAAAATAAGCACTATTGTCTACCACTTAACAACTGTGTAACTTTACATCCCCTCTAACGATATTTATTATTGAAATAAATTCAAGAACAAAGTCATATTTATTCCTTTACATGATAAAAATTTTCTGCATTCAACAAGTACCATACTCTTTTTCTAAAACAATATAAAGTCCTTGAATGATGTTCACGCTTCTTCATATCTTATAATAAATGGTAAAATAATAAGAAATATATGAAAGTATATTCCCTAGACATCCATGTATACAGAAACACACTTATACTTGCATATTTTAAAAAGAATTAAGTTTTGGGACATATTCAGTCCTAGATTCTACAACAGGCTCCACAGGCCAAACTGTCCTCGGTAAATGAAAGGCCATACTGGAGAGCATATGTTTACCTTCCATCTCTGCTAACATGACCTTTTGGTGATGAGCTCATTGTCCATGAGTTCATGGTTTACAAGCAGGGTGAGGAACGGTTTTGGAAGGAGACTGACTGCCAGCCATTGAATGGCTCATTCTAGCCACTGGATTTATTTAATTTCTATTCTCTTACTGTCAACATTTAATGAGCCTAACAATAAGACCCATTATCCTTACACTTTACAAATTGTGTTTCATTTTGTCCATTCAGAGAGGCCTGTTTCCACATCTTTGCCTCAACACTCTTTGTCCCTGGTTTTCCAATAATACTCTTTCCAAGTGTCTGACCATTCAGCCAAGCCATTGACCACACCCCATAAATGAGTACACAAGCATCTATCTGCTCATGTTTCCTTCCAAGCAAAATAACCGGCAGATGCACCGTTTCAACTGCAACACTGATGACTTGATTACCAAGGGGGAAATAGAAGTGCTAACATCCAGAGGTGCTAAGGAGGAGTTTGGGTGGAATAACGGAGACTTGCTAGATTATTTGTCAGTAAGATCTTACTTATGAATAAATAAATGGAAAAATTAAAATACATTCACCATAGTCCAAAAAAGGGACTGTAATTCATTCTGGAACTTTCACTCAAGTGGTGATTGCAGGTCACACAGACTCACACATATTGACATTCCAGCAGTTTTTCTGAGGCTGTAAATCCTATGGGAAGAAACTGGCCATCTTCCAACGAGTAGGTGGTGGATTCAAACAGCCCACCTTTGGGTTGGCTTCACAATCCCTCTCTGCTAAACCACAGAGCTTTGTGTCACACAGACTCATCTGTGTACCAAACCAGGTTGACTCTTGTTTGTTTTTAATCCTCAAGCAACTGTTAATAGTGAAGTTTTTAAGAGTCAGAAGATTAATGTACCAGGTTTATGGATTATGGGTATTTAGCCCACCAGGGCCTACAGGGCTTGCTATCACCAAGTATTAAACATCTTACTCTTCAGAGTACTGAAGAGCAATGACATCAGCCTAGAGACTAAGGTTCACCTGATCCAGGCCATAGTCTTTGTGATTGCATGCTGTGTCGGAGAGCTGCATAGTGACTAGGGATGCTAGAGTGAGAATTGATCCCTTTGAGCTGTGGTGCTGGAGAAGAGTGTTGAATATGGACTGATAGAAGAACAAACAGGTTTGACCTGGAGAGGGTGAAACCAGGCTGCTTCTTGGAGGCAAGGATTCTGAAGTTTCATCTGACATACTTTGGACATGTTTCAAGGAGAGACTAGTCCTTGGAGAAAGACATTATGCTTGGGAGGGTGGAGGAACAGTGCAGAAGAGGAAGACTCTTGATGAGATGGACTGATTCAGCGACTGAGGTGGTGCGAGGGAGTAGGTGTGTCGAAGACAATGAGGTTGGCACAGGATATAGCAGGGTTTAGGGCTCTTGTACACAGGGTCACTATGAGTTGCAAACAATGCAACAGCACATAACAACAACGACAACAACAACCCCTATCTGATGATGGTGGTCTGCCAGCTACTTGATAGTTTTGTAGATTAGCAAACATCAGTTGATATTGAGCCTGTTCCTTTTGCATGGTAATTTGGTAACCCATGTTTAATTATGTAGTCTTCATTAAGACCCAGGAACAAGTCAAAAGCGTGCGCTCTCTCTCTCTCTCTCTCGTTTAGAATAGTGTAATATTTAAGAATTTATTGAGTACCATCTGTGTGCCCTATTCCATTGTTCTGTTCCAATATCATACATTTTTAGAGGAGTCATTCTAGTTAGGTTGCGGTTGGTAAAATCAAGTTGGTTCTGACCAGTAATAACCTTGTATACAACAGGGCATAGCACTGCGTGGCCTTCCGTCATCCTCCCAGTCAGTATTATACTCAAGCTCACATTAACTATCCATCTTTTTGAGGGTCGCCTTTGCAGCTGACCTTGTCCTTTACTAAACATACAGCTATTTAGTCTTGCCTTCTTCACTTCTGGGAGAATTCTGGCTATAATTTTCCCAAAACAATTTATTCTGACAATATATGATTTATTCGATATTCTTTTCTGACACCATAATTAAAAGACATCTATTATTTGGACTTATTGTCTAGATTTCACATTCATAGGAAGTGATTGAAAAAATGGCTTTGGTCAATGAAATCTGCCTTCAAAGCAATATATTTACTTTTTAACACATTAGAAATCCATTGTGATTTTCAATACATAAGGCCATCTATCATATATTGATAGAGATAGCTTTACTTCCTCTTTGCTGGTTTTGATGCCTTCTATTGCCTCTTCTTGTCTTACTGAATGTTGAATAGGAATAATGATAAAGGGCATCCTTGTATGGTTCCCATTCACAAGGAGAATTTTTTCAATTTTTCTACATTGAGAAGAATAATGGTCGTTAGCTTTGTACATATGCACCTAAGTATTTTGAGGAATTTCCCTTCGATTCTTATGTAGCGTATCTTTTATCAATAAAATGTATTTTGCCAAATACCTTTCTGCATCCATTGAGATGGTCACGTGGTTCATTTCCTCTGTTCTAGTTATTTGGTTGTGTGTATTGTCTTTATTGTCAAATCACCCTTACACACCTTGTATGACTCCCACTTGATCGTGATATGTAATTTGGTTAATATGATATTGGATTCTATTGGCTGGGATGTTGTTGAGAATTTCTGCACCAATATTCATCAAGGATATTGAGCTATTATTCTCCTTTATAGTGGTGTCTCTTCCTAACTTTGATATCAGAATTATGTTTGCTTCATGGAATGAATTTGAGAACGTTCTATTTTTTTAAAAATATTTTAAAATAGTTTTAATAGTATTAATGTCATCTCTTCTTTAAATATTTTGGAAAACATTTCCAGTGATGCCATCTGGGCCAGGACATTTTTGTTGAAAGTGTTTTTTGACTGGTTCCATTTCTTCCTTTGTGATGGATATGTTCAAATTCTCTATCTCAGTCCATGTTAGTTTAGATAGATACTATGCTTCAACTTAAATTGTCAATTTTGACTAGGTTTTCAAATTTGTTGGTATATTCTCAGTATTCTGTTAATATCCTTTTAAAATTTTAGATGATTCTGCTATAATGTCACCCATCTACTCTCCCTTTCATGCTATTTGCATGTTCTTCTTGTCTTTATTTTTCTATACTAGAGGCTTGTCAGTTTTACTAATCCCTTCAAAGAACCAACTTCTAGTTTTATTTATTTGTTTTCTATATTCTGTTATTTCTGCTTCAAACATCATTACCTTATTTCTTCTGTAGACCATTAGGTTTTTCTTATTGAACTTTTTCACATTTTTTGAGATGCAGCATGAAGGTATTAATTTTGGTTGTTTCTTCTTTTCTGATGTGTGTATTTATTGGTACAAATTGTCTTCTAAGCATCCTAAGTCAAAGATTTTAGTATGAGGTGTTTTCGTTCTCATCTGTTACAAGTATAGAGAATACTGGTTCTTCTTCCAGTTAGTACGTCTTGGAGAGGGTGCAGTCAGAGTGCTCCTTGGAGGCAAAGATCATGAGGCTTTGCCTGTCATACTTGAAGCATGTTGGCAGAAGGGGCTGTTCATTGGAGAGGGACATGATGCTGGGATGAGTCGAAGGGTCAGTGAAGGAGACGAAGACCTTTGACTCAGTGGGTTGACACAGTGGCTGCTGCAATAAAAGCTATCGCTTAAAAGAACTGTTAGACAATGTATGGTAATGATCATATAAAATACGATGTGAATGAAAGAATGTGTGAAACAGTGTATACAAATTTTGTATGCATACAATATAAAGCAAAGTTTTTTAAAAAAATTAAAGTTTTTTAGTATGAGCCGGCTATTAAAATTCATACCCATCAAAATGTAAACCTTTGTTTTTCACAAATACGTAACCTCTTTTCAATATTTGTCATTGTACATATTACTCTTCCCTAACATCCACAGTGTTTGCAAGTTGTATGACTATGTTAAAGTATATAAAGTGACTGTGGAACTCTAAAAAACAAACCGAAACAAGGATAGTTACTCATATTGGATTTCTTCTTTCATTACTGTTGGTTCTTGATGATACAACCGCCTGATATAGATCAGAGTCAATCATTAGAGGTTTTGCCCATAGAGTCTTTCAGTATTGCAACTCAAGGCTTGGGTTTGCTCTTCAGTTCTTATAGTTTGAGAAATACCAAGTGCATTTACCTTTTGGTAATTTCTCTTTTGGTTTTCTCTTTCTAGTCTTTTGTATATTTTGTTGTAACGCTTTGTCTTCTTTTTTAAACACAAGGAAAAAATTTAATGTGTAAGTTCAAAAATATAGATATGCCTTGTCTTCTTGAGATGCTCTTTGAAATATTCCGTTCAGCTCTCTTACTCCATCCTTTCTGTGTTTGGGCTTCTTTATGTTCTAGTTCAACTCTCAGAGCATCACCTAGGCAGCTTAAGCCATCACTTAAGGTCCTGCTTATGGTATAAGAATCTCCCCTGGTCATGCTGTATCTTAGACATATTGAATTTTATTGATGAACCTGAACCTTATTGTGATCTAGGTAAAGCTTGGCTATATGGATTCATTTATCCACTTCAGCATTTGGACCTGTGTTATAAATCTTCCTGGTTTCATATATTGTTGGTTCTTTCTTTAATCAAATGAAAGTGGCACGGTGGTTTATTATTTTCCCCCAGAGGTAATATTTTCATTTATTTTTTAATAATTTGGATTAGTGATTTCTAAATAGTAAAATTCTTTTATACCATATTGTAAGGTATATTCAAACTCATTATGAGTTAATGTCTGCAAGAAGTAGAAGTTTGAATTAGTTCACTAAATAATTTAACAGCTATATTCCATTACAAATAAAGATTCTTATCTCTAACAACAGTTAAAAATACTTGCACAACAGAATATTTAACTAAGGTGAAGTCTAGTAGATTGAATGTAAGACACTACAAAGAGAACTGGGCAAGATATTTTTAAACTTATCATCAAATATAAAATATACATGAGTTCCCTTAAAGTTAATGTTATTGTGTTTGTTGTTTGTCAAATGACAGAACAAAACATCAGTGCTTTATAAATCCTTTAACTCCATTCTCTTGTGCTTTGTATTTAAATGTTTCTGAAATCTAATGCTTTTACCTTAGTAGTTGTTATACTGAAGAGTAACTTTTAGCTTTGTGTTAAATCTACGTAGATAGATAGACATGATACCTAGAAAGCATATATAAAGAAATAGAGTGCTACATAGATATTTTGTGCATAAAATCTAATGCTGACTTGATGGGAAGTACTTAAAGGTAAACACAACATGGAACTAACATCCTCCATAACTTTTACTCTATTCAACAAAAAACTAATTAATGCATTCAATATAATTGTTATAAGCCACTTAATTTGGGTTTTTTTTTTTTAAGAATGAAAACATTTTTTAAAAACTTAGGAAAAAAGTTATTAATTGCTTCATGCAGAATATATGATATCATTGTTCTGAGTCTCAGCTAACTTACTAAATTAAATCACAGTGAATTGAAGTCTTCTAGCCTTTTATTTTAATTTTAATTTTTCAGCCTTTCTCATAGAAATTTGATGATTCTTGGATTTTTGGCAGTTCTGTCAATCCAAAGTGTTAATCTGAATATTCATCAGTTCTCTAGGGAACAAGATTATGTGGTAAATTATGGTTGCTTTACTTTTCAAGAATAATTACTGGCAGTCATATTGGCCTATAAATGATTGATGTTAGGGTGTTTTGTGCATTTTTTTTAAACATAAAAAAAAACAACCCCAACCCACTATCAAGTAGATTTCCATTTATAGCTATACTATAGGTCAGAACGCAGGTGTTCTGCATGATTTCCAAGGCTCTAGCCTTTATGGAAGCAGATGTCATGTTGTTCTTCTGAGGGGCAGCTGGTGGGTTTGAGTTGCTGCATTTCCCTTGTCAGGTTAGCAGTGATGAATTTTGCTGTTGCACCATGAGTGCAACAGGTTTTGTTGTTGTTTGTTATGTGCTGTCGAGTTATAGTGACCATAGGCTACAGCATCTCTGAAGTCTGCCCTGTCCTGAGCCAGTCTCACTGACTCCGACACATCTACCCCCATTGCCATAGTTACTGTGTCAGTCTGTCTCATCCAGGGTCTTCCTTTCCTATGATGTCCCTCCACCCTTCCAAGCATGATGTCCTTCTCCAAGGGCCAGTCCTTCCTGGCCATATGCCCAAAGTATGTGAGACAAACCTTCAAAATCCTTACCCCTCCAAGGAGAATCTTGGAGAAACCCTCTCTTCAACACAGGCCTATATGTGGTATGGTCAAGATTCTTCTCCAGCACCCACTACAAAAGCATTGATTCTTCTTCTATCATTTTTAGTCATTGTCCAGCTCTCTGATGCATAGCAGGTAATTATGAAGACCATGGCCTGGGTCAGGCACACCTTAGTCTCTAGACTGACATCCTTACACACCTTAGTCTCAGTACTCTGGAGAGATTAGATATTTATTTTTTAATGAATTCTTGAACGTTTGTATGGACCATCTGTGAGCTTTCTGGAAGACTTTCACTTGAAAGAAACAAGAAGTTGGTATTATTTTGTTGTTGTTAGAAATTATATTGAATTTCGATGCTTAGCTACTGTTGTTGTACATTTCCATGTACTCTCCATGTCTGGGAGCAGTTATCTTGAATTTGGTACTCTAGCTACATTCATTGATTATCAAGTTTTGCTTTTTAAGGAAAACAAAATGCATTATATGCACACAATTTTATGAAACATTACACTTTGCCATATAGCTTTAATGCATTGCATTTCTAGGCTCTACTTAGTCATCCTATAGGTATTCACACACCTTAGGCATGTTATCAGGAAAGTGTGAATCCCTGGAGGAATTCACATCATGATCAGAAAAGTAGTGGGTCAGCAGAAAAGGAAAATTCTATGAGATTAATTGACACAGTGGGCCCAACCATGGGTTTAACTACAGAGATTGAGAATGGTGCAGACCTGGGTAGGATTTCACTCCATTGTATATAGAGTTACTGTGAATCAGAATAGACTCGATGGCACCTAACAATAATAACATTATTATTTAAAAGTTCAGAGGACTCTATGTAGATGTACTATACTTTGTTTCATCAATAGCATATTAATGTTGATTTGTGTAATTTCCCTTTCTTATTATGCACAATTATGAACATCATTTTATGTTGTAAATTTTATTAGCATTTACTTTTAATGTATTTCTAGGTGTTTTAGAACTTTTCCATACAAAGGCATAGGTTAAAAGTGTTACCCTATGCATCAACTCCATCTCTCTCTCTCTCTCTCTGTCTCTGTATATATCTATCATAGATTGAAACATTGAAACTTTGCCCAGTTTTCTGCCATCCTGACAATCTCTCACTACTGGTATCATTATGTCAATAATCTCACCCTCCAGGGAGTCTTCTTTATAAGGAAAAGCATGCGAGGCAAAGCAAAATCTGGGTTTTATTACAAACTCAAGATGCAAACTCACTACTGTCCAGTTGGCATAAACTAGCTGACCTTCTAGTGCGTTTGAGAGACAGGAGATTGCGCTGGAGATAGATTGCTTATCCTTCCCTTGCAGCACTGAGAGTGGATTCGAACCACTGGCAGGCACTGTGTTTGGATTAGCAGTGTCACTCTCTGGACCACGCCACCAGAGCTCCCCCCATATTATGATAAACGAGGTCTGATATAACTGACATGGATTTCCAAACAAAACAAAAACAAACTGACAAAACCAAACTGACTTCTAGAAAAATATTGTGAGAAAGTAAGCAAAATAACAAACCAACCAAAGTTATATTGCTGTGGTAAATCCAGCGAGAGGCATTCTAACTAATTATGTTCAGTGCCTACGGAAAGTTCACTCTAGTCACAGAGACACCCAAGGGCCCACCTCGTCAAAATACAGTTTCAATCAGTGTGATTGAGAACTGAAATAAAGGAATGTGCAAAATATTTTGAGCAACAGTGCTATAAAATTAAGAGTGGAGATTACATATAATTTTGCTTTGACTCGCTCAGCATATCTTAAGCTCAAGGAACTGAAGAACAAATTTAAACCTCGAGTTGCTATAATCAAGGATGCTTTCGGCAGAATGTTAAATG
>NW_006399761.1:10246583-10252607 GCF_000299155.1 Elephantulus edwardii
AACAACAACAACATATAAATAACATTATTAAGGCACAATATATATACAGTCACCTATTTTAAGTATATAATCAATAGTTTTGATAGAATTTCCCACCATTACCATATTTCAATTTTAGAACCCTCTCATTCATCTCTCATACTTCTTTTTGGTCACCTTCCATTCCTCTTGCCATCTCTAGATATTATACTAGTGTGAGCAGTTCACATAAGTGGAATAAACAACATGCAATCTTTTATATATTGTATATCTTTTCCTGTGGTCAGACAAAAAATATGTATAAATATCAGGTAAAATTGACGTCAGTGTTGTGAAACCTTCATTGCTGAATTTCTATTAAGTTACTCTTCCAGTTAATGAAGTCATAGATATTAATATTCATGTAACATTGATTAATTACATATTTGTTTGTCCTTAGTTCTGTCATGTATTTTTCTTATATGTTGGAACTCTGCTGTTAGGTGCACACAGGTTTCTGAGTATAAAGTACATTTTAAAATGACATTACATTTATCAGCATTGTAAAAATTTATCTTGAATTGGCTTCTTTTATCATAGCTGAGAAGGTCTAGTCTTCTAATTTTCCAGCCCTATCTCCAGCTATCCCCATCCCAGTATTCAATAGGAGAGGGGCAGTTTTCTCCTCTCACTTCACTGCCTGTTAGATTCAATTTTACCACATGCCATGCCCAAGCCCTCACAGAATTTTCTATCCAGATACTTCAGTTTGAGAATACAGAGCAAAAGATCCTAACTGTGCAGATAGTAAGGTTAGAAAACCAAAAACAAAGGACATCCTCAGCATTGCTCAAGCTCAAAGAACTAAAGAACAAGTTCAAACTTTCAGTTTCAATGTTGAAGGATTCAATGGGCAAAGTATTGAACAGTACAGGAAGAAGCCTTAGAAGATGCAAGGAATATACAGAGTCACTGTATCTAAACGTGTTCCACGACACTAAACTATTTCTGGAAGTAGCATGTGGTCAAGAACCAATAGAAATGAAGATAGAGGTCCAAGCTGCGCTGAAGGCATTGGCAAAAATAATAAGGCCTAAGGAGTTGATGGAGTATTATTTCACATGTTTTAACAAAGAGATGCAGCCCTGGATGTGCCCACTGGTCTGTGCCAAGAGATTGGGAAGACAGCTACCAGGCCAACTGACTGTCTGGAAGAGAGTAGTTTTTTTTCCATTTAAAAAAAAAAGTGATTCAAAACTATGTGGAAATTACAGAATGATATCATTAATATCACATATAAGAAAAAAATATTGCTGAAGATTATTGAAAACAGCTGAAGATTATTTAAAAATAGCTAGAATAGTATTACATCAACAGGGAACTCCCATAAAACCAAGCTGGATTACTTAGAAGAGACTACAGAATCAGTGATATCATTGCGGATGTCAGATGGATCGTGGCTAGAAGCAGAAAGTACCAGAAAGATATTTACTTGTGTTTTATTGAGTATGCCGAGGCACCCGACTGTGTGGAACCTACCACATTATGGCTAGCATTGAGAAGAACTGGAATCCCTGAACACTTAATTGTGCTTATGTAAAACTCATACATAGACAAAGAAGCAGGTGTTTGAAAAGAGCACAGGCACCCTACAGTTTAAAATCAGGAACGATCTGTGTCAGGATTATTTTCTTTCTTTGTATCTTCTTAGTCAGGTACAGAGCCAAGAATCTGGGCGATATGAAGAACAAACAATGTGGCAGTAATACTGGAGAAGATTAACCAGCATCCTGTATTAAGCAGATGTCATAACTTTGAACACAGTCAGAAGCAGTACTGTTAAACTAAAAAAATGGCAGCCAAGTAAATTACTTTGAAGGCATGTCTTCTCTTCTCTTCTCTTCTCTTCTCTTCTCTTCTCTTCTCTTCTCTTCTCTTCTCTTCTCTTCTCTTCCTCCTCCCTCTCTTCTCTCTTCTCTCTCTCTGTCACTTTCTTTGCTATCGAGTTGAAACTGTCTCTTAGCTGACCTTTCATTGGGTTTCTGAGGCTGTAAATCACAGAGGAAGTGATTGTCCATCTTTAGCCCACAGAGTCTCTGGTAGATCTGAACCACCAGAAAGACTGGCCTTAGAATAAGCAGCACAATGCTCTACTGACTACACCACCAGGGCTCCCTTTTCTGTAGTCCTGTAGATAATTTTATCTCATCCAGGCTCCCAAAATGACTGAGTATTCTTCTTCTGTGTCTTCCATTGAAACCATGAAATGTTTGCCCTTGCAGGCACCATGCCAAGTTGTGAAAAGCTAAATTTGCAATGTTCGAAGTTGTAAAACTTTGAGTCGATTTCTGGCTTGCATCCTCTGCTATGGGGGAAAAACTGTATTAAAGGAAAAGTATTAATACATAAATCAGATATTCAGGTTAAGACATGGAGGTTGGGGGGAAACTAAGAAAAGGGGATTAATAATGTACACAGCTTTGAAACAGATGAGGGAGAAAACTGTATAAAAGAAATATATGGTTAGGTATAATTAGCATGACAAGAGTCCAGAATAAGACCTGCATACTAAAGTGAACTGGGGTGAGGGGACTGTATAACAGTGAAAGAACTTTTTTCCCAAAGGAAAAAATGAACTGAGGCTGAGGTGGGGAGCAGGGAGGAAAATGTGCAACAATGAATGAATGAAAGTCCAGGTTCTTTATAAACTTTCACTAAAATCTCAACTAAAAAAAATAATTTGGGAGATGGAAGAGCTGCTTTTAAGTAAATAATGTCAAAAACATTTTTATGGTGAAAATACATCATAAAATAAAAAACAGATAAAATGAAAAAGAAAAAAAACACAATTCAACAGTCTAAAGCTAGTGATTAAATCCCAGTACTTTCAAACCATTTTAAAGGCCGAATGCAGATCTTAGAAAATCATTCAGTGATATATTTTTCCTCTTGCTCATTACATCAAAAGCAAAATTATTGGGTGGACATTTGAAGTTCCATATATTATAAACAAGGATATCTTTTCCAGCTTCTTAAATTTTTGCTTCCTGTCAACATACAATGTTTACTTCTTCTGAGTTTCACTGTACCTGAAATAGACCTATTTTTCCCTAAAAGATCACACCCATTCTTCAAAATACATTTCAAATACCAAATTTTTGCATTGCATTCTTGAACTAAACTTTGTATATTATGATTTACCATCATTTTCTAAACCTATATGCCTCCTATGCCATTTTAGCTGTTTGCTGTTTGCTCCATGAGTACCTGAAAGGGATATTCATCCTCGGACTGGAGGAAAGCTCATCAAGGACCCTTGCTATGCAAATAACACAACTTTGGTTACAGAGAGTGAGAAGGACCTGTGGCATTTGCTACAACAGATCAAGGACTGAAGCCTTTAATATGGATAACCTCTCAACATCAAGAATAAAAATATCTTCACCATTGGGCCGGTAAACAGCATTATCATAGATGGATATAAGACTGAAATTGTCAATGATTTTTATCTTGGCTGAGTCCACAGTCAACATGGTTGGTACCAGTAGTCAGGAGATAAGGAAAGATACAACATTGGAAAAGTCTGCTCTTTCCAAGGTCATGGACAACAGTGATGCTACTTGAAAGACTAAGGTGCACTTGATTCAAGCCATAGGCTTTTCACTCACCTGTGATGCATCTGAGAACTAGATAATGAAAAAGGATGACAGGAGATGAATTGATGCATTTGAGTTGTATCTGAGAAAAGTGCTGTATATCTTGTGGACCGCCAAAATAACAAACAGATGTATCTTGGAGAAAGTACAGCCAGAGTGCTTCTTGGAGGCAGAGATGACAAAGCTTTGTCTCACGTACTCTGAGCATGTTGCTGGGAGAGACTAGTCCTTGCAGAAAGACATTAAGCTTGAAAAGTGGAGGGTCAGTGAAGAAGAGAAGACCTTCGATGAGATGGTTTGAGAGTGTCTGGGGAAATGGGCTCAAATGTGTTGGAATTTATTAGGATGGCACAGGATAGGACAGGTTTCAGATCTGTTCTTCAGATCTGGTTCTCTATACAAGACTTGATGACCCTTAACAACAACAACAATTCAAAGCAGGAGAAAAGGTCATTTGTTTTAACTTTATTCTTTTGGGGGAGGTTTTCAGGGTTTTTTTTAAAAATAATTTTTTATTTTATTTTCTTTTTTTTACAGAGGTTTTGGATTTCCATTCATTCATTGCCGCAATTTTCTCCCTTCCCACCCCTCCCTACCAGCTCGCTTCCCCCTCTGAAGAGAGGAAAAAAAAAGAAAAAAATTCCTTCATTAGTATACAATTCCCACGTCCCCTCCCCCCACCCCGAGTACACTTCTCTATGCAACCTTAATTCTGGATTCCTGTGCTAACCATAATACTCAATCATATATCTTTATTCTTACTGTGTGGTCGAATAGAAAGGATACTTTGAATAACAGTTAAAGCATCTTGGTCCCTTTGAAACCTCTCATGTTTTACTTTAAATGAAAGCCACAACCTCAGAAAATACTTTTCCAAGATCACAGAAGTTGCTGGCAAAGCAGGAAGGAAAAAAAAATAGGTGTCTCTGATGTCCTGCAGTGATCTTGTTTTCTTTTCTTCAACCAATACTAACTTTCAGAAAAAGAACAATAGTACCAATTTAGTTTTACTTATTTTCTTCTTATTTTGACATTAGTCTTTGCGCCATTAAATAAACAGTGATATCAAAACAAACATTCATTTGAAAAAAAAACCTGCACATATGAAATTCTGAGCCTCTATAAAAAAAAACAAACAAACCAGAAGAAGCAAAATGAATCTGTAGGGAAAAGTATATTGTGAATAAAATACACCAACTATGAATATGCATAAAGATTCCCCCATCCCCCCCCCCAAAATGAAGTCATGCTAGCCTTGGCCTCTATCCCTTTTCAGGTAAAAAATATGGAGCAAAAGAAGTTGACTATAAAAGAAAACAAAATATATTTATGCTTTGATGTAGGTACTCAACACTTGGAAAGAAAATGTATCATGTTAAAAATCCATAATGTAGCTGAAACAAGTCCAATCTCATTAGCTGTTGCCACACTTGATGAATTTTTCTCATTTACTAAAATTATTGAAAATATAAATTCTTTCAGGAGCCCATTTTTAGCAGAAGTAGGGTAACATCTGCTTAATTAGTAATGATTATAATACATTTCAGATATAGACACTTTAATTAAAATACTATGAATAATTTTTTTTATAATGAAATGGAAAATAATGCACAAAAATTAAGAATTTAACTAATATCTTTTTTCAAAGACTTGAGAGTGGTTATTTTGAATATAATTAATTCTCAAAGAATCAGATATCTAGACAACATATCATTCCAAATGAGAAAGCAAGACAACATTTATAAGGCTGTTTAAAGTTAAAACTTACCATGGGTTTTTAATAATTTTACCCACACATAGAAGGAGGCATTAATTTCATTATTACTAAATTATTGTTAAACATAGAACAATCAATGATTTAAATCAAGCTGTGCTAATTGAGAGTGAATTATCTTCATCCTTCTTGAGACTATTGCTCATAAATTACCTCTGAAGTCCAAAAACTTATTATGCATTTATTCTTGTAGATGATAGTTCCGTGGTAAACTGGAAGAAATTTTAATATTTTAACATTCATTAAGTTGGGACAGCTTAGATCCAGCAGGGTGAACACCGAGCCTGTCTGTCCTTTAATGACAATAACCTCATAGCACTTAATTGCTGCCATTATCATAAATTTATTTAAATTCGTATTTACCTATAGAATTACATTTAATACTTGTAATTTGGATATTTTGTTTTGGAATTAAATGGCATAGGTTTGTTTCTTAAACACAGTTTAAAGACTTTTTGACTTCCTAATATTGGTAATTGTTGTTGTTGTTGTTATGTGCCGTCGAGTCGCTTGCAACTCATAGCGACCCTATGTACAACAGCCCTGAACTCCGCTCTGTCCTGTGCCAATCGCACTGTCTCTGACACTCCCATCCCAATTATCCCAGTCACTGAATCAATCCACCTCATAGAGGGC
>NW_006399761.1:10252943-10254303 GCF_000299155.1 Elephantulus edwardii
AGACTGTTGACTGCGGAGCCAAGCAAGCTAAAGCTGTGTACAATCTCAATCTCTTCACCATCCATCCTGATGCTGCCAATTGGTCCAGTGGTGAGAGTCTTTGTCTTCTTGACATTGAGCCTCAATGACAAATATTGAAAAGAGGTTACGTATTTGTGATAAACAAAGGTTCACATTTTGATGTGTATGAATTTTAATAGCCTGCTCATACTAAAAAATTTTGCTTTATAGTGTATGCATACAAAATTTGTATACACTGTGTTTCACACATTCTTTAATTCGCATCATATTTTATATGATCATTACCATACATTATCTAACAGTTCTTTTAAGCGATAGCTTTTATTGCAGCAGCCACTGTGTCAACCCACCGAGTCAAAGGTCTTCATCTCCTTCACTGACCCTTCGACTCATCCCAGCATCATGTCCCTCTCCAATGAACAGCCCCTTCTGCCAACTTGCTTCAAGTATGACAGGCAAAGCCTCATGATCTTTGCGTCCAAGGAGCACTCTGACTGCACCCTCTCCAAGACATGCTAACTGGAAGAAGAACCAGTATTCTCTATACTTGTAACAGATGAGAATGAAAACACCTCATACTAAAATCTTTGACTTAGGATGCTTAGAAGGATGCTTAAGATGCTTTTTTTATTTCATAGGTCAGGGTATCTAATCTTGTTCTCATTTTATCTCTTATGATCTTTATGGTTTGGGGTTTATTCTTGTTATGATGCAAAACGGGAATGAGTGACTAAATAAAAACCAATTAAAAAAACATCATAAATCTTGATTTTGTATTTTTTTAGTCTTGTACCAGTAATTCTGATTCTCAACAACATAAACATAAATGCATATTTCCTTAATCTTTGATTTCATTTTGTTCTAATGAAGAGAATTCAACTTAGAATGACATCTTATGAGAGCATAGAAATGCCCCTGAGTTTTCCTACATGTAAATTAATGGTGGCCTAGTGTGTAAGGAGTTGCAGTGCCAACCCAAAGACAAATGGTTTAAATTCAGCAAGGGCACCTTAAAAAGGGACAATCTCCTCCCATGCAATTTATAGTCTCCAAAAACTTCTTAGAGGATTCGCTATGAGCTGGTTCCAACTCTATGGCCCATAACAACAACAATACTCTTTGGGTAAATAGACACCCATATTTTCTACCCTATAACTTTCTTCATATGCTAATGGACTATAATTTAAGATTTATGCATTAAATTTTATTTTGATCTGTTTTACCACATTTTGAAATAACCTTGAATTCATGTCATAAAAAGAACTGAGGAACCTCTCACCTCTGCCTGTAGTAGTACTTTAAGGTTTTCTTATCCTTTAATACTTAACAAAATTTATGT
>NW_006399761.1:10254958-10270940 GCF_000299155.1 Elephantulus edwardii
AGGAGGGGAAGACCCTCTCTGAGGTGGATTGATTCAGTGACTGGGGTAATTGGGATGGGTGTGTCAGAGGCAATGAGATTGGCACAGGATAGAGAACGGTTTAGGGCTGTTGTACATGGGGTCACTATAAGTCGCAAATGACTCGACGGCACATAACAACAAACAACAATGTGTATCTTTTAGGTTTGAGTTCAAGATTTAGATGCTGTTGACTTTTTTTGACTAGTAAAAACCATACAGGACCGAGTAAACTATCCAAAGGAGTTTGCAATGAAGTAATTGAAACCACCACTCTTCTGTCAGCTTTTCATACTATGGTGGCTAGTATATTTATAAGATAGTAGCAGATGTGCCACTGATATTTCAAATCGAACAGAGTCACCTATGGTAGACAGGTTTCAGGAGAGCTTCCAGACTAAGAGAGCCTAGGAAATAGGACTTGCAGTCCACTTCTGGAATATTTCCTCTGTGAAAACCTTGTCGATCTCAGTGTGACACTGCCCAGGCCATTGTCAGTAGATAAGCCTTGCAAGTTCAAAGGCGTCCAACACACAACTGGGAAAGTGCGGCCTTCTCACAAGAAAGTCTTGATGATACAGACCAAATGAAGGATTCAGACAGTGGAGATTCAATTTGCTGATTTGATAACACTCAAAACGAGAAGTTGTTACCATCGAGAGAACATGGAAACAGGCACATGCCCAACCACAATGAAATGAATTGAGAAAGTCTGATACATTCACACAGTGGAAATATGCAGGAGCAATGACTGTAAATTACCACCTAACAGAGGAGGGACTGGAGAGCACTATGCTGAGTGAACTCTCTCAGTCTCATAAAGATTAATACTGCACAGGCCATTGTTGTAGAATGAGTATGAGGATCCAAGGAGGGGGAGAGCGAGTGCTTAATCACCGGGTCCCACAGTTTAATGGGTGGAGAGCGGGGTGGGTAAAGGAGAGGAGACAGATCCAGTGTGAAAAACAATGTATACACACTTTGTAAGTAAACCAGTATAAAATAAAATAAGTTTTTAAGAGATGAGAAGCAGCTGCCCCCACTATTAATAGTCAGAACGTAGCTTGAATTCTGAACATGTGAATTCTGAAAAATTAAAAATTCTGAAAAGAAAATGAAATGCCAAAAAATGCCTTTGCGGAGTATTTGTTGTTGTTATGTAACCATGAAACAGAGCTGTCTCTTGGCTGACCTTCCGTCCAGTTTTCAGCGGCAGTAAATTGCCTGTGAGGTGATGACCCTTCTATCTCCTGCAAAGCACCTCGTGGATTAGAACCATCTCCCTTTGGCTTGGCAGCTCAGCTCCTTTCCACTAAGCCATCTGAGAGCACCTTTCCTGAGTGTTGAGTGGGCTGCAATGGACTACTGTTGCTCACTTTTAAATTTTTTAAGAAAAATCCACATGGAATACTGTACCACAGATGAAAAATTGAAGAAAAATTGTGTCACATACATTACCAAAGAGAACATTTCAAGAACTTTTCAAGTATATTACTGTCAGTGCTAGGATAATATCTCTACATGTACAACAAAGAGCTGTTAATATGATGATTATTCAAATTTCAGCCCAACCACTAAAGGCAAGAAAGATTTCTACCAACTGTTGCATCCTGAAACTGATCAAATATGCTCTCAAGATGCCTTCATAATAATGCAGCAGTTGGAAACAAAGGATTCGTGTTTGAAAACTTAGCCTTAATGACAGAAATGAGGTAGTAGAGAGGAAGATAGATTATACAGTAGACGACTTACTCATTGCAAATGCCTTTTAAAAACATAAACTGTCATTACACAAATGGCATCCACTTCGAAATAGCTTGCCTCCAGAAACACTATAAATGTAGAGAAACGAGGAAAGTTATACAAGTGTTCGGGTCTTTCGTTCATAGGGTCGCTATGAGACGTCTACAGCTTGACGACACTTAACAACAACAACAACAACTTCAGACAGGCAATACCCGTGAAAAGAGAGGATAGAGAAGCTCCGAATCCCAGTCAGAACAGTATCAGTGGCTAACTGACTGTGGAGCAGGCACAAAATAGTATGAATCAAAGCCATAATATAATATGACACTCAAGTCTGTTCAACTTGAATTTAGAAACTACCTTCAGAATAAATTTGATGCATTGCATATAAATGACTGAAGATCAAACACAAATGTTGTAGAATGGTATCAAAGACATCAGATATTAAGAAAAAGCATTATTAAAAAGACTGGAAAGAAAGAGTAAAACAAAATGGATAACAAAGAAACTCTGTTGACACTCTGCTTTTCCGAGTATGATAGACCTTTTCAGTGACTGGTTCCTGCTAATATAATACTTAATGTATCTGTAACAAGATTTCTTGATTCCTGCTTCTAGCGAACATTCTGGCTGAACCTCTTCAAAGACTTATTTGTTCTTTTGACAGTTCCTAGTATATCCAAGATTTTTCAACATCAATACAACTAATATGCATCAATTCGTATTCAGACTTCATTTTCTTGTATAACTTTCACATACATATGAAACATTTGAAAATACCATAGCTTACTGAGGCATGCCTCAGTCCTCAAAATGACAGCCTTACTCCTTAGCACTTAAAACTAATCTTCTTCAGTAGATGTGTTCTGTGAAATAAATCATTTAGTTGCTTGACTGCAACTTCCATGGTTGTTTATTAGGGATCCACATTAGATGAAATTCTTGACAAAGCTTTTCTTTAAAAAAAAATCTATCCAGCACGGTGTTGTTTATTGGTTCAGTTGTGAGAATTTTTAAAAAATTATATTGGCTTGCAAAGAAAATGCGTATACTTTTGTTTTATTTATATACATTGAGCTTCAATGCATTCCTCTATCCACATTGTGTTTCGTAGTATCATTCCAATACATTGTGTTTTATAAAATTAATTGCCATGGATCCTTGCCCATCATACCCCATCTTTTCAGGTCCCCACTGGCTCTTTCCTAGTTTTTTCAACCCCTTACGCTGCCCAGGTACTTTTTTATGTTTACTTTGATCATCATAAATAAATAGATCTTCTTTGCTTTTCCAAGAAAAGCATACCATGTGCATATAGCAGATTATTAGGGTCTTCCTCCAGTCCTGATGCCACAGTCTGCCTCTTACAATTTGTCTTTTCAGATTATTTGCCCAATATACATAGTTAATATAGTAAAAGAATACAACTATATCACATATCTTTCCTTACATAAACATGTTTTAATATTTCCTCTATTTTTCTTTTTTTATTCATTGTTGCACATTTTCTTTCTCTCTTCGCTTGCCCCAGGCCACTGCACAATACACCCCTTCTTTTAGATTGTTTTCATGCATATAATGCATATTCACCTATTCCTTTCAGAATGTTCTTCCCTCATCTGTTCTGGGTTCATTATCTATCCACTCTTTCCACAGCCCCTCCCAAATACCACCATGTCTTTTCTATTTTATGACAGCGGTGTTATGCAATATTTGTCCTTTTGTGACTGACATATTTCACTTAGCGTAATTTCCTCAAGGCTCCCCTGTGTTGTGTAATGTTTTACAATTTCATTTTTTTCTCAATGCTCTGTGATATTCCATTGTGTGGATGTACCATAATTTTTCTTTCCATCATTTGTTGATGGACATTTGGGTTGCATCCATCTCTTTGCTGTTGTAAATAAAGCAGCAATAAACATGAGTGTTTATCTGTTTAGGTGGCTGTTCTTGTTTCTTTGGGTATATTCCCAAGAATGGAATTACTGGGTCAAATGATATTTCTATTTCCCATTTTTTGAGAAGTTGCCGTACCACCTACCATGGTGGCTGTACCATCTTACATCCCCTTTAGCAGTGAATAAGAGTTCAAAATCTCTCTACAACCTCACCAGCATTTGTTGTTTCAGCTCTGTTGAACTTTGCTGTTGTTGCTGGGGTGAGACGATATCACATAGTTGTTTTGATTTTCATCTCTCTGATAACTAAGGATTTTGAACAGTTCTTCATTTATTTGTTTGCTATCTGAATGTCTTCTTTGGTGAAGTGTCTGTTTATAGATTGAGTCACAGCCTGTGTCTGAACGGAACCCTGACACTCGTCTGAGATCTTATGTGAGATGGTGTAGTATTATGAACCATAGAGTGTACCATTCCGGTCAATATGTCACACCTATCTTATGCATTTAATCCAACTGGAATATCCTTCAATTATTTATCAGCCTTTCTTACCCTGAAGTTGTCTTCTTTCACAACTACTCCAATTCACTGTCTTGCTAGCCTGAGTAGTCCTATCTTGATATCTCTTGAGTGTTCAGTTATGAACTTGATTTCTAAAGGAAAAGATGGTTGTTCAAATCTATCCAGAAGTGTTGTTGTGTCGTTGTTAAGTGCCATCGAATCATAGTTGACTCATGGCAACCCTATGAAAAATAGACCTTAACACTTGTATAACTTTCATTGTTTCTTCAAAATCATAAAGTTTACAGAGGCAAGCCATTTTGGAAATGGATGCCGCTCCTGCTTCCAAACTTGTTTTAATCAGGGAGCGCCACCAAACACTGTCCACCATGGATAACCATTATTGCATTTGACACATCAGTGTCAACAGTGTTCAGCATCACAGCCACCACAAGTTGCTGTATAGCAAATGGACAGACCAGGGCTATACCACTTAGAAGACATACGTTAGAAGAAAAGATTGGAGAGTTCCTTCTGAAAGCAAATAAGTCATCCATGGAAAACCTTCCTGAGCATAGTTCTACTCTAGTACCTACTGGGTCTCCACAGGCCTGAATCCATTCTGTTTTCTTTGCTCTTGGTGGTTATCTCAGTTAGACTTCTTCCTTCATCTCTGTTGTTTCTTCATTATAAGCTATTTCATTCCAATTCTTTTTGGGACAGTAACAGCATATTCCTTCCGTCATCATCTTGCCCATGGCATCTTTCATTATTGCAGCCTGAAGAGTGAATTTGTTTTTCAGCTCTTTTAACTTGTTTAATGCCTGGAGATTTCCTCCTCTACACTTTTTTAAAATTTTTTTTCTAATTCCAGTTCTTTGCATTTATCATTATAATAGTTTGTTTTGTCTTCCTATGCTGGCCTTAAAATCTTTCACTTGACAACACTTCTATGTTTTTAGAACAATTCTCAGAATCTCTTGTAACATCCATTTTCATATTTTATTTTACTTCTGTCTTTGTAAGGACCTTTTGCTTTCTTCTTGGATAATAGTATTAATGTCATCCCACAACTCATCTGGTCTTCAATCATTGCCTCATTCGCAATGCCTCAAATCTATTCTTGAGATGGTTTTCAAAGTCAGGCAGAATAGACTCAAGAGCTTATTTTGGTTCTTGTGGATTTGTTTTCATTTTCTTCTTCTTCACTTTCATCTTGCAGATGAGAAAGTTATGGTCTGACAGCTACTTGCTTTGCAACTGAAGGTTGGGCAGTGAATAAAGGTGACAGAAGAATTGATGCCTTTGAGTTTTGGTGCTGGAGAAGAGAATGAAATACCCAGACTGCCGAAAGGACAAACAAATATACCTTGGAAAGTGTGCAGCCAGGGTGATTCTTAGAGGGAAGGATGGGAGAACTAGTCTTTCCCAAACTCACACTCACACAGCAGTTTATGCTATTCCAATTTATAGCTATTGTTGTCGTTGTTGATTGCCTTGAAGTCGAGCATGACTCATAGTGACCCTATGAACAAAAGGTCTGAAGCGTTGCCATAACTATCAACATTTATCAAAGTTCCTAGAGTTTCTGGAGACATGTTGTTTAGGAAGTGGATGCCACTCCTAATATAATAGGTATATATTAGCATATTATATATTAGTTTGTAGAAATGTTAAGGGGTGTGTGTGTGTGTGTGTGTGTGTGTGTGTGTTTTCAAAGAAAATAAATGCTTTGAAGTATCAAGTTTGAATTGAAGATAAAGGACACAATGAAATATTTATTCTCAAATTTAAAATAAAAATTAAAAAGAGAGGAAACAAAGCCTTTATTTAACATTAGAAAGTAAAGAGTAGTTTCAAAATTATTGTCCAAATATGTTACTGTCTGATGTTTTACTGAAATTATTTAGTCACCAGTAGTACAATATTTTTCCCTTAGGTGCCATGGAGTCGAGTACGACTCCTAGAGACCCTAAGAACAGCAGATGTGAGTAAGGTTCTAACCGGTGTCATCCTCACAATCTCTGACATTCTTGAACACGTTGCTTCAGTCACTGGGTCATTCCACCTGGTTGAGGGTCTCTTCTCCTTTGCCATCCTTTCACCTTTCCAAGTATGTCCCCTACCAAGAAATAGTCTCTTCTAGCAACATGCCCAGAGGATGTGAGATGAATCTATATCATCTTTGCCTCCAAGGAGCACAGTAGAGTCCCATAAATTGTAAGACTGTTCTGTTTTGGATTGTTTGGGTTTGTTTTTTTTTTTAAGAAAAAAAAATCCTTTAGTGAAAAGGTAAAAATAGCAACAGTTTATGATAGTGAGGTATTGAAGCTCAAAGACTTGTTTTTTACTTCTTTTTTCCCCCATTTGGTTCCATCCTAGAGCAGTTTATGAGTAGGCTGGAAGTTTATAGATGTGCACTTCCAATATTTCCTGATAACTCTGCACTCACCTTGAGGGTGAAAACAACATAAAGTTAAAATATTTCTCCTGTCCCCAGGTTTTGGAAAACAAACATCCTTGGAATTTTGAGACTGTGACTTTTTTTATGTGGTGGTGCAGTTAACTATCTTTTTTGGTGGATTTGGCTTAAATGTGAATAGAAAAATGTTTTTGTTAAATCACAATCTGTGTTAACTCAAAGTATTTCATAAAGTATACATTTTAGCTCGAAATTTGTTTGGGACATGTGTATCTGAGACTGTTTTTTTAGTACAAATGAAATATATGTTCCTTTGGAAGAGTGGAAAGACTCCGTTGATATAAAAAGCCTATCAGAAGTAATCAGAAAAATTTTCAGGTAAGGAGACCATTTTTTCTTCCATCTACAAAATATTTCCAGAACACTTAAGAATGAAAATAATGTTTCATTCATTTGCTTCTTTCTCTTTCTCTCCTTATTTTTCTGATTGTTGGTCTCCATCCATTTATCTATCATACTCTTCAGTCATTGTCTTCAAAATCTGAACTACCCAATAGGTTATAATATTCATTATGTTCATGTATTTTATTGTTGTTACGTGTCATTGAAACCCCTGTGACTCATAGCAACCCTGTGTACAACAGCTCTGAACCCTACTCTATCCTGTGCCAACCTTATCATTGCTGACACACACACTCCCATTACCCCAGGAACTGAGTCAAAACTATCTCATCCAGGGTCGTCTTCTTTTGTGCTGTCCCTCCACCCATGATGCCCCTCTCCAAAGAGAAGTATTCAGTTTCCTAACAATATAGTGAAGGGAAGAAAGAATAATTAGCCTGTTTTCTCTTTGTTATGGATTTGCATGTGCCTCTTCGATATGTTTCTTTAACATCACAGTCTCACATACCTGCAGTCCACTGTTGTCTGTCAGTTTGCTTTCCCATGGTGACTTGCATGTTGCTCTGATGCTAGAAGCTATGAAAGCAGGCGCACAGATTTCAGAAGAGCTTCCAGACTGTGGTAGACTAGGAAAGCAGTAATGGAAAGGGAACTGCACTGCAATCTCAGAGGCACGCAGTTCAAGGCTACCAGTGGTTCCACGGGAGAAGGATGGGCAATCTCATCCCATGTGATTAACTGCTTCTGAGTCCCCAACTGGAAGGTCAGCTACAGGTTGATTCCAACTCTATGGTACACAGCAAAAACCTCCAAGATGCAACAGAAAGACAAAATTATCAAATACTATCATGCAGAAGAATCTCGTTGAACAGTATCTCAATATCACTGGCACAGTGTACCAGTATACCAGTGCTAAGTGTCAGAAATTCACACTGGTTGTAGAAGAAGCCATGGCACAAGAGATATCATTGCTGATTACAAGCCGATCCGGACTAACACAGAGGGTATCTAGAATTCTTCTGTGTGGACCCTCATAAATTATTAATAATATAGAGAAGAATAGGGATTCCAGAACATTTTTATTGTTCTCATGCCAAACCTGTCCATGGCCCGTGAAGCAGTCTGTCTAACAGAATAAGGGGATTTTTCATGGGTCAAGATCAAGAAAGATATGTGTCAAGATTTTATCCCTCACCATACCTATTCAATCTTTATGCTAAACAATTAGTCTGAGAATTTGAACCAAGTGAAGAGGAATATAATCAAGTTTGCAGGAAAATCCATACAAAAATCTGCAATATGTTGTTGATACAACATGACTCAAGTGAAGAAAACGGGGAACACTTGCTGAGGAAGATCAAAGGTTGGCGCCTTCAATAGAGATTATAATAAAACACAAAGAAAAACAATCCTCTCAAATGGACCAATAATAGGTAACATTGATACATGGAAAAGAGACTGAAGTGGTCAATTATTTTATTTGGGTCCAGAATAAACACTTCATGGAAGTAAAACCAAGAAATTAGATAATTTACTGCAGTTTGGTAAATCTGATGCAAAGGACCTCTTTAAAATGCTAAAGATCAAGGATGTTACTTCAAAGTCTGCAGTGTGTCTGACTCTACCCAAGGTATTTTCAATTGTTTCATATTTGTGTGAATGCTGTATTGAATATACCAAGGCTTGTTGAAGATGAAATAAATCTCTCTTGGGAGAAATACAACCAAAGTGTTGCTTTTTATCATTGTTATGTACTGTCAAGTTGCTTGCCACTCATAGCGACCATATGTGCAACAGCCCTAAACACTGCTCTATCCTGTGCCAATCTTATTGTCTCCAACACACCTATCCCCATTACCCCAGTCACGGAGTGAGTCTATCTCATTGAGGGTCTTCTGCTCTTGTACTGTCCCTCCACCCTTCCAAGCATGACATCCCTCTTCAAGGACTGGTCCCTCTTTGCAACATATCCAAAGTATGTCAGATGAAGCTTCAGAATCCTTACTTCCAAGGAGCAACCTGGTTTCACCCTCTCTATGATGAACCTGTTTGTTCTTCTGGGAGTCCATGGTACATTCAATACTCTTCTTATAGGCATCAATTCTCCTTCTGCCATCCCTTGTCATTGTCCAGCTATCTAATATATAGCAAGTAGTTGCAAAGACCATGGTCTGAATCAGGCACACCTTAGGCTCCAGACTGACATTGTTACTTATCAATATTTTGGAGAGATCTCTGACAGCAGATTTTCCCAATGCAATTCACTTTTCATTTCCTGGTTGCTGGTACCAAGAGTGTTGATTGTGGAGCTAAATTTCATTTCCTGGTTGCTGGTACCAAGAGTGTTGATTGTGGAGCCAAATAAACTTAAGAGATTTCATGTTTAGGCCTGTTTTCAGGAGAGACCAGTCTCTAGAGATGGGCAGTGGATGAAAAGCAGAAAATCAGCAAAAAAAAAAAAGAGGCAGATACTCAACAAATTGAGAATTGATACAGTGACTGAAACAAGTGGATTTAAGCACAGCAGAGATTGTGAGGTTGATTTAGAATCAGGCAAGATTTAATTCCATTGTATACAGGATGTTTATGATTCAGAATGGACTGTGTGTTATCTTCAAATAAGAAGAATTCTAACTGGGTGGAAAGAGAAGAGAAATGAAATCATTGTTGAAAGCCACCTGCTACTGATACTCTTGTTACAGCTGCACTAGATAACTAAGACCTTATCATAACTATATTTACTCTTTATTCTCAAAATATGATGTAGTGAGCCAAATTTCTTCTGTAGCTCCTTTCTTCATTCAGTTTGGATGGTAATTGATTCAGTATGCCCAAAGGCTCCCAAAGTTACAAAAGGTATGGTTAAAGGAATATCTCAGCTAACTGTTATGTAGTGTAGGAATCTGATTTGTGCAGAAACACACACACACACAAACCACCCCCAAAACATGACAAAGCTCCTGAATTCATAAAACAAGGTATTTTAGATGTTACCTAAGCAAGGGTCTTAAGATATGATGCCATTTTCCCTTTTATTCCCAGTTATTCCCTAAATGACCTGTGAAAAATCCTTTACGAAATGATTGATGAGAAATTTTGCAAATAAATATATAAGCCTGTATTATTTCAACTTCATTTTTCTTTAAGTGAGGTAAACAAAAAGCCCTAATGGTAAGAAAAATATGATCGGGATATATGGACAGAATACACAGAAAATATATGTGCTTCTTAGAGGTGGCTCAGAATTGTCTCTGGATTTCCTTTGAGTAACACTAATAGATGTCTTCTTATGAGATACATAATTCTTCATGGCCATTAGGGAAATAAAAAATGACATTAGGGTAACACCTCATTTTTCTTGTATGAGACTATAGTAGTTTATGTGGTTAACCCATTATCTATGCCTGCCTTAGCTGTCAGAGTAGAAAATATCTGGTATCCTGCCCCTTGGTGGATTCCAGTTGCCAGGGAGTTTTTGGGTTAACTGTGCAACTGTCGTTGAACTCAGCCACCAGAGTCGACCTTAATGAAAGGAATAAAGTAAAGCTCTTCAGATTTTAATTTTCTAATATGACACGACTCAATGTGCTGCCTGTGAATGTAGGAAGATTGAAAGTCATCAAGAAAGAAATTAGAACGTAAAAAGATTGATATTATAGGTGATACGGAACTGAAATGGACTGAGAGTATTGAGTTATAAAATATGTGGTATATTATCCATCAGTGGCTCCACAAGATACAGTTGAGAAATGTCCTCACAAACAATTGACAGTCTCTGACCCCCATCAGCTATGAGTGGGTTCCAATTCTCTGGAAATGAAGAGCGAGAAAATGATAAAGAACTGAATTCAATTAATCCTCAAAAAGAACATTTCAAATTCTGCCTTGAAGTACAACACTGTCAGTGAGAAAATGATGCCCGTGTGTTTAGAAGAAAAGTGAATATGAGCATTTTTCAAATTTTATACCATTATTACCGTTAAAGCCATTAATGAAGACACTGAAGATTTTTAGTAACGTCTACAGTCTGAAATTGATCACACATGTAAAATAGATGATTGATCAAACAATTGAAATTTATCAAACCATTAAAAGCAGATAATTGCTAATGATTGGAAGCAAAAGTTGGAAACCTAAAAGGATTTGGAAACTGTGGCTTAATGAAAGACGAGACCAATTACTTATTCATTGAAAATCCTTCTTTTTTTAAAATGACATGAATCTCACCAGAGGGAATTCACAGGAATCAAATATCGACCTATGGAAACATTTCTTGAAGAAGCTCAATATCATCAGTTCAAAGGAGGACAGGATTTCACTGTGAGACAGAATTCACGTTGTTGGTGGTGGTGTTGTGTACCGTAGAGTCAGAACTGACCCCTCGCTGACACTCTGGTGAGTTTCAGAAGCAGTTAATCGCACGAGAGGAGATTGCCCATCTTTCTCTCCTGGAGCAATTGGTTGCCTCAAACCACGTGCCTTTGGGAATTGTGTGCCTTTGGGATTGCAGGCCAGCTTCTTGTCACAAGGTCACCAGAGAATACACATCACTCATATATAGATTCAAGTTCAGGGAAAATAAAAATGAGAACAAGCCAATGAAAGTCAATGTACAATCTTGATATATGATATTGTGAGTTGCTAACACAAAGATTAGCAGTGAAAACCCCCCTGCTACTCTGAGTTAAAGAGATGGTTAGTCTGTGGTCCACGTTTATGGTCTTGGAAACTCAATGGTGTCTCACTATGGATCAGAATCAATTAATTGGTAATTTGCTTGTTTGTTTTTCTCCTGGTTGAGTGAAAGAAACCAGACAAAACAAACCCAAACTCCATTACTCCTTTTCAACATCATTGAAAACAAATAAAAATTGCACACGTGACTAGAAGTCAGGACTCTGAAAGTCGTGATAGGCTGCCACATGTCAGTGTAACCTGTCTGTCAAGTCATCATACTGTGGTGATCTTGCCTGTTCTTAAGATCCTGGAAGCTGGGCTACGGGGTCACACATAGTGGACAAAGTTCAAAGGACCTTGCAGATTAAGGCAGACTAGAAAGAAATACTTGGGGTTTACTTACCTCCTTTGAAAAATCAGCCAATGAAGATCTTACCTGATGCATTGCTTGGAGACAGACTCTAGAGAAGCAGAGACTTGGGTTGGAAACCTTAACAATGGATTCAAACATCTTAAGATGATCCAAGATCAAATGTTGTCTTATCCTGATATCAGGCCACCATGAACAGGATCCATTTTTTTTACCCCAAGGGCAATCTTATTTCTTGTTCAATTTTCAGAGGGATTTAAAGCAACTGAAAACACTTTAGCTTGGATTAGAGGCACCTCAGCTGTTACACTGAAAGCCTTATTCTCTGTCACTTTAAGAAGTCTTTGTTGAAGACTTGACCAGCATGTTTTTGGTTTCTTGACTGCTGCTGTTGTTATGGTTTATGGATGTGGATCCAATATCTACTATATAGACTTGTTTGTATAGATTAACTAAAACTAACCTAGAATTTGCCTTTTGTTTTGTTTTTCCTTTTTAAAATTTTTTTTAAATCTTTTTTTTTTAATTGTTTTTATGTGAATGTACCATCAAATCAGATCTGACGGTACAGGAGAAGTTTGTCCCTCCTTCCTCGGCAGAGCATCTGGTGGATTCGAACTGTGCGCCTCTGGGATTGTAGTTGCAGCTCCTTACCACTAGGCCACCAGAGCTCCCCTAAAATTTTTTTTTATCATTCATTTCAATGACAATTTACAGAAACTTTGGATTTCCATTCATTCATTGTTGCACTTTTCGCCCAGTGCACTCCCCTCTTGGAAAAATAAAAGAAAAATTCTTTCATTGTTTCACAATCCCTCCCCTCCAGGTCCAAAAAAGGACAAATACTACATGGTGCCACTGTTGTAAAACAGGACTGACACTAGGGTTGGGGGGAGAATGAGAAATATGGGTTAAATAATGTATACTGCATTGAAACAGATGAGGGAGAAAACTGTTTAAAAGGGATATGTGATTAGGTATTTTTGTCATGACAGGAGTCCAGAGCGAAGGGTCCATTTCTAGTGCAGCTAGAAAGTCCTGCATCAAATATCCTATTTCTTGATGTAACTGTTTTGAGTTTCTTGCGTTATATCTGCAGCAGTACATTTAAGATTGGTATTTTGTTTTGTATGTGTGTTAATTGTAATTTAAAATATTAAGGTGCAGAAATGAATAGGTTATTATTGCTCATGGAATGATTGTTGAAATATATTTGTTTTGTTGTTGTTGTTGAATGCCTTTGAGTTGAGCACGACTCATTAGCGACTCTATGAACAAAAGGCCTGAAGCCCCTCTACAACTGTCAACCTTCATCAAAGTTCACAGTTTCTGGAGGCATGTTGTTTAGGAAGTGGATGCCATTCCTGCTTCCAAATATGTTTTTAGATTAGATAAAAAAATTAATGTTCACCCACTCACTTACTCATTCATTTTCTGCTATCAAGTCAGAACTGGCTCACGGCTGACCGTCCACTTGGCTTCAGAGGCTGTAAATCACATGGGAGGAGACTGCCCGTTTTTCTCCTGCAGAACCTGTGGTGGATTCGAACCACCAGGGAGACACAATTTGGGGTAAGTACAACAGTGCTTAACAACAACAACAGGGGAACCCCCTACAAGCTACTACACCAGAGCTCCCTAAATTAGTGTTAACTCATATTCATTTTCTCTATGCAGTATTAGCTTTCTTGTTTCCTATAGTTTTGGAGTTTTTTCAAGTTAATAATCTTTATTTAAAAAAGAGCAGGGAAACACTGCATGGTTTACAATCAGGAAAAGAGTGCATCAGGGATGTGTCCTGTCTCCATACCTTTTCAGTCTGGATGCGGAACAGTCATTCAAGCAGCTGGACTTTATGAGGAGGAGTGTGCCATCCGGATTAGACTCGTCAACAGCCTGCGTTATTCAGATCACACAATCTTACCTGCTGTAACTGAGGGGGACTTAAAGCATTTGCTGCAGAGGGTCAAGAACTGTAGTTTGAAGTATGGATTGAAACTCAACATCAGGAAAATTAAGAAATTGAAGTTGTATCTATCAAGACGCTGACAATTGGCCCAGTGGTGAGAATCTTCGTTTTCTTGATGTTGTTAACAATTTTAGCACACTCAGTTCTACAACCAGTACTCTTAGTACCAGCAGTCAGGAAATTAAAAGACAAATTGCGTTAGGAAAATTTGCTGTCAAGGAGTTCTCCAGAGTGATGAACAGCAAGGATGGAAGTAGAGAGATGAAGGTGTGCCTGATCCACGCCACCATCTCTGTTATTTATTTATTACTTGTTATGCATCAGAAAGCTGGACAGTGACTAAGGATGACACAAGAAGTTGTAATGCTGGAGAAAAGTATTGAACATACTATGGACTACCAAGAGAAAGAACAAGTTTATTCTGGAGAGGGTGAAGCCAAGCTGCACTTTGGAGGCAAGGATTTCTGAGACTGTCTCACATAATGTGTGTGTAGCCAGGAGGGACCAGTCTTTGGAGAAGGCTATTATTCCTGGAAGGGTTGAGGGACAGCACAGGAGAAGAAGACCCTGGATGAGACAGATTGACACAGTAACTGGGGTGATGAAGGTAGGAGTGTCTGTGACAGTACAGTTGACTGAGGATACTACAAGTTTCAGAGCTATTGTGCATAGGGTTGCTATGTGTGGTAGCTGACTTGGTGACACATAATAACAACAAAAACATGAAAGATTCTATATATACTTGTCTGCAGTCTGTAATTTGTTGCAGTCTGTAAAGTCCTTATTATATGTATCTACACTCAGGCGTTTAATCATTCTGTCTCACTAACAAGCCACACTATTGTATATTTACACAATAATTTATTTATCTAGTTTCTTCTCAGCATTGAGGTTGTTTTCAGAATTTTGCAATTATAATGACGTCAACAAACACTCATGCACAAGACATCTTATAAACATGTTGGGTTTTACAGCCTTCCACTCAACGAAATATTGTCACATTGCTTTCCAAACTGTGTGTGTGTGTGTGTGAGAGAGAGAGAGAGAGAGAAAGTGTGAGACAGAGAGAGAGAGAGAGAGAGAGAGAGAAATATCCAAGCCTTCATTGAATAAATCTTAGATTTTCTAAAGTTTATTCCAATCTTGCTTGGATTGTTCATGGATCTCCTTATGTCCTGTATTTCCTTGCCAGGATTACTAGAGAGACTATGAATATTATGACATACATATTTTTTTCCTTGTTTGGGTTTAAATTTATTTTTCCACATCATGCCTGTTCAAATATTTTTCCTAGGTTTTGGCTAACATTTATTTATACAATATTTTATTTAAAAACCTCCAAGACTTTTGTATATTTGCTTGGCTTTTGTACCTTTTTGATATTTTCAATTGTATTAGTTGTAATTTCTATTTCACTTAAGCTGCAGCTTATCTTTAGCATGTTGCTGGTTGAGGGAGCAGTGTTGACACAGACCATAGAGTTGTGTTGTTGACCTAAAGGTAGCACATCTCTGCTGGTTCGAATCCAACCCCAGCTCCACTAAGGAGAAAGATCGACAATTTCCTTCCTTACCATTTACAGCCTCTAAAAACCTATTGGTGGGTCAGTTCTCACTTCATGGCAGTGCAATAGAAAGTGGGAGAATCTTTCAAGTATCACCATCATTATTTTAAATTTGCTTAGTTTAAGCTACTTCATTGCAGAGATATAGGGGGACCTCTCCACAATTTGCAAAATGAATTATAGTGTTTGTTTGGCCTTTCTTTTTTTAAATTGTGCTTGCCAGTGTTTCTAAACTTTCTCTATAAAGGAAACTAATTTACAGAAGATTTATTAAGTATTTTATACATGTGGCCTTTTATAAAGAGTATCCCATATCATTTTATAGCATTCGTTGCTTTATCTTCAAACTTTTTTTATGTTACTAACTGGGCCAATTGGCAGCATCAGGATGGATGGTGAAGAGACTGAGATTGTT
>NW_006399761.1:10271385-10273183 GCF_000299155.1 Elephantulus edwardii
GTGTCAGAGGCAATGAGATTGGCACAGGATAGAGCACGGTTTAGGGCTGTTGTACATAGGGTCGCTATGAGTTGCAAATGACTCGACGGCACATAACAACAACAACAATGGTAAAGGTTGTATTTCAACTTGACTGGACCATGATTCTCAGTGACTTGGTAGTTATGTTGTCGTTATATGCCATTGAGTCACCTGCAACCCATAGCAACCCTATGGACAGCATCTCTGAAGGCTGCCCTGTCCTGAGCTAGTCTCACTGATTACGACACACCAATCCCTATTGCCCCAGTCACTGTATCAATCCATTTCATCTGGGGTCTTCCTCTCCTGCTCTGTCCCTCCACCCTTCCAAGCATGATGTCATTCTCCAAGAACCAGTTTCTCCTAGCCGTTTGCCCAAAGTATTTAAGAAGGAGCTTCAATGTATTATAATTTAGTAGTTATGTAATTATTCTTATCACCTTTCATTTTATGGGCAGATGTGGTCACTTCTCTTTTCATATAGCTAACTTCTACATAGTTACTTAGTCTTAGTAACCTTAAGAGGAGTGAGGAGTAGGTGTATAGCAAACATCAGAAGAATGCATACAGGATGATGCCAGGTATGTGAATCTTAAAATAATGTAAAGCAATGACTAGAAAATCTGTATCAAGTACATTCAACATTTTATATACCTTCAAATACTTTGTCTCTCTCATAGTTGATGAATACTGGCTATTATTAGAGGTATGTTGATCTCATCCATCGGGTTAATTAAAAGACTACCAATGTGGTTATACTATTGGTATCAACGTTGGCTCAATGCTTTGAGACATATCTTTTCCCCATTAAGGTTCTTTCTTATCATTGCCAGTTGCTCAAGTGTTTATAATAGGTCTGTTGAATTTTGTCTAGTATTTACTGGTAAAAATATATATATATTTACTGGTAAGATCGCGTGGCATAATCTTTGAAATACTCTATTGCTTAAATTGTTTTAAAAATTACAAAACTAGCCATCATTACATTTTAAAATCACATGTCACTTAGACATTTAAAAAAGAATTAATAAATGGATTTTGTTTACTTAATTTTATATAGGCTACTAAGTGATACCGGCTTGTAATACTGTAATATTCCTCTATAATTCTGCTTTATTTGATTTTGCTTTGAGTATTTGAGCCTCTTAAAATGAGTTGTGGCCTGTCCTCTCCTCTGTCAAGGGAAACAAGTTAAATATCACTGCTAATATATTTTAGATTAAAGTTTGACAAATATGACCTTCGAAATTATATGCTAAGACAGAGATATTTACAGTTAGATTTTCTGTTTCATTATGAAGTCAATTTTCATGCATATTATATTTTTCTTTATTCTGGATTAGTTCTGATTAGTTTAAAGAAGTTATCTCACTTGGCTTATCATTGCTCAACTTATTGGCATAATACTGCATTCATTCTGTGCCCATCATGATTTTAAAACTCTAGAGTCTTGTGTATTTTATTTTTATCTTAATGTGGCATATTTGTACTTTTATTTAATAATCTCAGTAGAGGCTTATTTTACTAATTTTATAAAAGTTGCTGTTATGTGCCATCAAGTCACCTGCGACTCATAGTGACCCTATGTACCACAGCCCAAAACCCTGCTGTATCCTGAGCCAACCTTATTGTCCGTGTTACACCTATCCCTATTACCCCAGTCACGGAATTAATTGATTTCATTGAGCATCTTCCTCTCCTGCGCTGTCCCTCCACCCTCTCAAGCATGATGCCCCTCTCCAAGGACTGGTCCCTCCTTGCAATATGACCAAAGTAT
>NW_006399761.1:10273695-10303031 GCF_000299155.1 Elephantulus edwardii
GAGCTTATTGATTTAAGCTTGTGTTTTTATTCTTTTTCTTTGAATTTTTAAAGTTTTTCTACCTTATTTTCATATTCATATTACTTTTAAACTTCATTATATATGACTATTGCTTTGTCATACATCATGAAATAAGTAACTAGATATTTAATTATTTTGAAGATGATATTTTTTTGACCTGAAATTTGTTTGAAATGGGTTTTTATTTAAATTTTAAAACAAAAGGGTTTTTTTAGCTTATTTAACCATTTTATTCTTTTTACTGAATAATTTTAATATCTGAAATTATCAGATACTAAATTCTTCTCCAGAACAATTGTAGCCTAGTTTGAAAATATCTATTTTTCTGAGGAGTCATTTTACTTTTTTAATTTTTTTTAACTTTTATACTTGCTTGCTTACAAAGTGTGTATACATTGTTTTTCACACATGATCTTTCCCCTTTCCATGATTTTTGCCTTTATATTTGTGTTCTGCAGTTTTAAATGATATTGTAAATTAGGGGAGATTCTTTTAGTTGTCTGAAGAAAGCAAATCTATGGCCCTAAGAATTTTTTATTGTTTCCTTTGCTAGAAGAGAGAGGTTAATTTATGACGGTAAAGATTTTTTTGTTTTTTTTCCTTTGCTAGAAAGAAGAAAGGTTATTATTTTTTTTAAAATTCTTTAGTTTTCTTTTCACTGAGTATGCAAATCTGATGCTCTTACCTTTATGAAAGAATTAAACTCAGTTCTCCTCCTAGATCAAGCCAATGTCTTATTTCGGACTCTAGGCAGCCAGGTAATCCCAGACTCTAGGGTTTTTTTGATTTCATGGGATAGGCAAAAGGCATTATAGCCACTGTAACTTCAGTATCAAATCAATTCTTATGTTTTCATTTCCCTCACCTTATTTTGCATGTTTGATCTCACTCTCATTCCTTATTTCTGTGAATGAAATTATATTTTAAAATGCAATTACTTATTTCACCTATATTCCTAAGGTAATCTTTTTTAATTTGAAGAATATTTGTGAATGCAATGCTCAATATAATAAGTAAACTATTTTGTTTAGCTTATTATGCAAAAGTATAATTTTATGCTAACCAGGTTTCAGAGTAGCTTCTATGATCATATATTCTAGGAAGAATCCTAGATTCTATGATCTAATTTCAAAACTCAGCAATTAAAATTCCTATGAAACATAGCTATTTTATCCCCAAGAGATGACAGGAATAGTACAGGATGGGATCAAATTTTGTTCCATTGTATGTGAGTTACCATGAATTTGAGTTTAGGGATTAACAGCTATCTGCAACTCTTTGACCATCAAAAACTTGGTTTTGGCCATCAGAGAAACAAACCTAAACAACAATGCGATACCATTTTGCCCTAGCTGAAGTAGGATGTTAAGAGACTGGAATTTTCATATACTCTGGTGGTACTGTAAAATGGTACAACTACTGTAGAAGGTAGTTTGGCATTCTATTGTTGTTTCAATTAACATATAGTGACTATCTGAGGTGGCCTGGTGTCAAGAAGCTGTGCTGCAATCTCAAAGGCACATGGTTCAAGGCCATCATCTGCTCCATGGGAGAAGGATGGGCATTTTCCTCCTGTGCAATTAACTTCCTCTGAAAACCCGCTGGAGGGTCATCTATGGATCGGTTCCAACTCTACTGTACACAATAACCACTCAAAAGTTGTTATTTGCCTCATTCACTTGGAAGCAGGAGTGACATCCACTTCTAAATAACATGCCTCTGGAAACTCGATGAACTTTGGTAAATGTTGATTGTTGTAGAGGGGCTTCAGGCCTTTTTTTTCATAGGGTCGCTAGGAGTCATGCTCAACTTGAAGGCAGTCAACAACATATATGTATATATATCAGTATATATCAATATGTGTCAATATATACCAGTATGTGTCAATATATATCAGTATGTGTCAATATATATCAATATGTGCCAATATATATCAATATATCTCTATATTTATATCTCTATCTATCATCTATCAGAGATTGTGTGCATGCATACTCTGGTGGCCTCCCATTCAATTTACTGCCTCTGAAAACCCTCTAGAAAGTCAGCTATGGGTCAGTTCCAACTTGACAGCACACAGCAACAAAATATCTAGATAGAGAAACAGGTATAGATAGAAAAATATGTATTATACATGTTATTGTTGTGTATCACTGAGTCAGAACTGATTCATAGCTGACATTCCAGAGAGTTTACAGAGACAGTAAATTGCATGTGCATGGAACAACTGGTGGATTTGGACCATGTCCTTTGGATTGGCAGAATAACTCCTTACCACTTATCAGAACTCCCTTGTATTATCTGTATTTTGTAATCTCAGTCTCTCTCTCCCTCTCTCTCTCTCCTCTCTCCTCTCTATCTCTCTATCTCTCTATCTCTCTCCTCTCTCCTTTCCTTCCCTCCCCTCCCTCTCTCCCCTCCCTCTCCCTTTCTCCACTCTTTCCCTCCTCTCTCTGACATTCTTTACCAATTTGTGCTGAACTCTTTTTCTCTGGTTGTTTAAAAAAATATCATTTTCTCAGAAATTCACCCAGTCTTAATGATTCTAGTAGGTCTTGGGATTTTTTTGGACATTGCAAAGTAGTTACACATTTACCCCTTTATATCATTGTCTGTATGCTCTGTCCTGACCAAAATATTCTTTGATAGTAGCTGGGATCCATTTAGTTATTTTGCTCTTACAGTAGAGGAAGCCGTGGTTCATAGAGGGATTAGTCCTCTAGTCCTCTAATTCTTGGGCTTCATTCAGCACTGGTTACTCCAGGCAAAGGTGCACACATTCTTGTATCTGTAAAATCTTTGAAGACACCAGATTACTCATTGAACTGGGAATTAAGATAGGACCTTTGAAAATAAGACTCTATGATTTTTAAAAATGCTGCTTTTAAAAAAAAAATGCTGCTTTTGACAACATCCAACAACACATCTTTCTTTGATCCCAATTATATTAAAAATGTGTGGTACATGTAATAATTTATAATAAAAATTGAGTATAATTTTGTAGTACATATTAAATGTTATTATCATTACGGTATTGCTGTATTAAACATGTTGTTATTAAGTGCCATCGAGTCATAGATGACTCATAGCGACCCTATGAATGAAAGACTTAAACTCTTGCATAACTTTCATCATTTCTCCATATTCATAGAGTTTCCTGAGGCAAGCTATTTTGGAAGTGGATGCCACTCCTGCTTCTAAGCGTGTTTTAGTCGGGGAGCTCCACCAAACACCGTCCACTATGGGTAACCATTATCACATTTGACACATCTGTGACACAATGTTTAGCATCACAGCAACCACGAGTTACCTCTGTACAGCAAAAGGACAGACCAGTGCTATACTACTTAGAAGAATGTTTGGCCAAAAGCAATTAAAACCAGGCCTGAGGTCCGCAGATTAAAATCACATACCTTTGGCTTGGTAGCATAATTAATATGGCAATGTTTCTTTAATTCTTTCATGTGCAAAAATATGTACTATATATGAAGAAAAAGATTTTCTTTTTGCTTGTCATGTGTCGCTGGATTAACAGTGACTCCTGGTGAGGTTATTAACAAGAAATCAAAACCTTCTCCTATCCTGCACCATCATCGAGACCTCCACAATACTCCAGCCCACTGCTAAGGTCACTGTGTAAATCCGTCTCTTTGAAAACCTTCTTCTCGTTCACTAACCTGACTCCTTTCCCAGTACAGTATCTTTTTCCCAGGACTCACCCTTCCTGACAACGTGCCCAAAGTATGTGGGATGAAGTTCCATCGTCCTCGCTTCTGAGGACCACACTGGTTGCTCTTCCTCCAGCTTCTATTTGTTTGTTCTTTTAATGGCTCATCCAATACTCCTCATCCTTAGTACAGTGCAAAAGTACAATGCTTTGTCTTTGGTCTTCCTCATTCATTGTCCAATTTTCAAATGCATGCAACGTAATTGAAAATGTCATAGCTTGGATCTGCCACAACTTAGTCTCCAAACTGATACCTTTGCTCTTTAGTGTTTTAAAAAGATCCTTGACAGCAGATTCCACAATGCATCGTGCTTTCATCTCTTGACTTCTGCTAGCACGGTGGTTGATGGAGGATCCAAGAAAAATGAAGTCATTGACAACTCTAATCTTTTCTTGACCTGTAACAGTGTCACCTCCTGGTGAGGTGGTGGGGATTTACTAGATATTGACATGACATCCATATCGAAGGCTGTAGTCTTTAATCTTCTGCAGGAAGTCCTTCAAGTCTTCACTTTCTACAAGCATGTATAATCTGCATAATGTAGGTTGTTAATAAGTCTTTCTCTGAACACAATTCTATATTCTACTTCATATAATCCAATTTTAAAAAATAATTTCTTGTTTAAAAGGAATATAGGATTAGTTATTATTTTCATGACAAGATTACAGAGAAAGAAATGCACATTAAAGTGGACCGTGGATTGGGTGGGATTGTATAACAATGAAAAGATATTTTTTTTTCTCCAAAAAGAAAAATGAACCAGCATGGTGGGTAGGGAGGAAAATGTGCAACGATAAATGAATGGGGAAAAAAACAAATGGAAAGAATCTGCTGTAAAAAACTATATATGTTGCATTAAAAATCATTTATAAAAAACCCCACTTAATAAAAAAAGAAAATCTTGTCAAATGTTTAGCAATAATAAATAGTTAATGAATTAAAAAAAGTCTTGTTAAACATATTGAATGTGTGTGGAGAAAGGACACACTCATAACTGACACTTTTCCTGATTTTAAACCTTGCAGTATTCCTTGTTCTGTTCAGACCATTGCATCTATGCATATGGTTTATAGGAGCACAAATAAGTGTTCTTGAATTCCCGTTCTAAATGTCATCCTTGTGTGTTGTGATCCACGTAGTCAAACGCCGTTGCTTAGTCAATAAAACAAGTAAACTCTTTCTAGTATTCTGTTTTCAGTCAAAATCTATCAGACATCATCAGTGTCTGAAACGCCTTTCTTCATTTCATGGCCTTTTCCAAATCCAGGTTGGTTTTCTGGCAGTTCACTAGGGATGCACTATTCTAGCCATTTTTAGATAATCTTTAGCAAGATTTTACTGGCATGTATCATTAATATTCTTTTTATCCTTTACACATCTCTTTTTTGAATGGAAGCATATATGGACCACTTCTAGTCAGTTTCTTAGCTCCTAGCATAGGCTAGTGAGAAGTCCATGGATAACCCTTTTTGTTGGAAGAAATCAATGGTATTTTATTACTTCCTGGAGACTTTTTTTTTTTTGCCTCTGTCTTCACTGGAGCCTGAATGTCTCCCATTGTTACCATTGTTTCTTAGTTACAGATTATTTACTGAAATGGGTGAATGTCAGTTGAATATGTTTTGGTGCTGTGACGTCGTGCATTCCTGCCGTCTCCTTTGGATACTTCCTGCATTATTTGAAATTTTGCCAATAGAATTTTTTCAGGATTTGAACTCCAAACTTGTCGCTCTGCAGTTCTTTCAGTTTAGCAAATACAGAGCATATTCTTTTGCTTTTCTAACTTCAGCTCTTTGCCCATTTCTTTATAATTCTTTGCTTTGTGTTCTTGAGCTGCTCATTTGAAATCTTGTGATCAGCTCTCTGACTTCTGCATTTCTTCCTTTGGTTTTGGTAACTTTATGTTCTTATGCAAGTTTCAGAGTCTCTTCTGAAATCCACTTAGGTGTTTCTAATCTTTCTTGTCTTCCTAATAACCTTTTTTTCTTTAGTCCTGGACGATGTCCAGGATACCATCTCACAACCAAGGCGGACCTTCAGTCATTGTTGCTCAGTGCATCAAATCTATTGGGATGATTTTTAAATTCAATTGAGATAAACTCATGGCCACATTTTGATTCTCATAGAATTGTCTTTATTTTTGAAGAAATGAAAATTTCTGTTTGAGCTTGCATATGACTAACAGATAATCTGTTCCACTCTCAACCCCGGGCCTGATTTTGACTGTTGATAATTAACTCCCATCAATTATGTATATGAATATAGTCAATATGATACCCATGTAACCCCTCAGGTGAGATCCATGTATATAGTCTGTTTATATTTTCTTTTTTTAAAAAAGTATTTACATTTTTTTTAAAAAAGATCATTGTACAAAATTCTATCATTCAGTCTCCATTGTTATTTCTCTAAGTAAGGAAACTGAATCATTTGATTAATAAATGTTAAGTATTAATCATATCTAACTATTCCAAATTATGCACAAAATCAAGATGAGGTAGATCTGGGACTGGAACTTGCTGATAATCTCAAGACTTTCTGTATAATATATATTGTTTACACAAGACACAAACCACACATGTTCTATTTCACGGACCATATTGTGGATATGAATGAGATTTGAAAAAAATGGCTGTATTATGCCAAATACTAGATTGTCAGCTGAAATCCTGATCTTCTTCATCCTAGTCCTGAGAAAATGAGTTCTAGCATATATTTTGTTATGTCTAAATACTATTAGCTTCAAAAGCCCGGGTGGTTTTTTTTTTCATAGTTATTTTTACAAACTGTATGTAATATTTGCTAACATGTTCTTTCTGTACATGCAGGTTATTGTCTCTTCTCTCCCATATTCATTGCCACCTTTCTTGTGACTATAAACAAAAATTCGCCACTATCTTGATATTAGGGAGCTCTGGGGGCCGAGTGGTCAGAAGCTGTGCTGCAACTCCAGAAGCACGTGGTTTGAATCCACCAGCTGCTCCACAGGATAGGCGTCTCATGTCGTGCAATTGACTGCCACTTGAAACCCTCTGGAACTTGCTTCCAACTTGATGTCACACGGCAACAACCACTACCTAGATACTCATTTCCTCCTTTCTTTTCTGCAACCACTGTTGTTGTTCTTGTGTGCTCTCCATCAGAACTGATTCGTACCTGACCCTCCAGCAGGTTTTCAGAGGTAGTAAATCTCATGGGAGAAGTTTGTCCATCCTTCTCCCATCGAGCAGCTGGTGAATTCAAACCACGTGCTTTTAGAATTGCAATATAGCTTCTCACCATTAGACTAACCAGAGCTCCTCCAACCAGTAGTAACTATGAATCATTATTATTGGAGTCAATCCCTTTATACATTTTTGTCATTTCATAAATGGCCCATGCTACAATAACATAAGCACCTCATTTTTCTTTATGGTTGAGCTAGATTGCATATTTGGAAGCAGGAATGGCATGTACTTCCTAAATAGCATGTCTCTGGAAACCCTATGAACTTTAATAAATGTCGATAGTTGTAGAGAGGCTTCAAGTCTTTTTTGTCCATAGGGTCACTGTGAGTCATACTCGACTTGAAGTCATTCAGCAACAACAACATATTCCATATTATTGTGTTCTTTTTTTGGTGTGGTCTTTGCATTATAGGACAATTCCACCACCTCTGATGATGGAAAGTTTTTCACCAGGTTGTCATGGAAATAGTGGGCACTGAATATATTTAATGATTTTTTTTTTATTACAAACGTAAGGCAGGAGGCATTTTGAGTTAAATGTAGAGGCATTGAAAATACCAAACAAATAACCCACTGTTATTTTTCACAAATGCACTGCGCTGACAGGTTGTTTAATATAAACAGAATAATGTGTGTCCTGACATTTTCAAATTGTCTAGAAAGTTTAAGAGATGAATACTTCATCATGCATATAGTTCTTCAGTGTTCTTTGCAGAAAACAATAAACTAAAGCCAAAATTTTTACTTCCTTATATAAATGCATGATGTTAGATTTTTATCCTTATAAAAATAAACAAAAAGTCTACTTTTAAGAAGAATTTCCAATAAATGTATTGCTTTCATATTTTAGTATTTAAGGTTGGGTTGATAATATAATGTATTATATCCTTTTACCATTTATAGTATATTAAACAGGGATAATTGTTTTTGATAAGGTGGAGGAAAGGTTCATTAAATTTTGAAGGGGTAGAAATTTTATTTCAGGCAACTAACTACCACAGCTCATTTGAAAATGATTCTTATGAACCCTACTTTAGGAAATGAAATACGTTGGGGGTCTTTTAGAAAATTTTTTATTTTAATTGTGATTTTAATGAAAGTTTACAGAAAAGTTGGATTTTTCATTTATTCTTTTTCTTTTTAAAAGTGACTGGTCTACCATTTTAAAAGGGTTCAACCTAGCTATCTATACCTTTTTATGTAAGAATTAAAACTGATCATAATGAAAGAAACATCACATACAAATATACGCACTTATTCTAATATTCTCTCATGACTTAATCCATAGTATACATAATAATTACAGATTTAATTTCTCAAAACTTCAGTCGCATTGCATTAGCCGAAAAGCTGCCTAACAGTGATGAAAATAAGAAAACATTTGTGCAATTTCACACTGGTGGCTAATAAGTTTGGTCTTCATGATGCTTATAATTATCAAGTAGCTGCTGAAAACATGTCGGAGAGTGGCATTCAAAGTATTACCATTGAGGCCATTGATGCTGAAAAAACCACGAAGATTGAAGAAGGCAAAATCAGATACTGAGTGTTTATTCTCTCACTTCTGACAGAAAAATTGTAGTAGGTCTGGAAAACAGAAATGCTCTCATTTTTGTTAGACTGTGAAGGGGAGTTCTGATGGCTTTGTGGTAACTGGTTGTGCTATTAAGCAAAGGCACATGGTTTGAACCTTCCAGAAACTATTCTAACTAATGATGGACATTTTTTTTGCTCATGCAGTTTACAGCATATGAAAAGTCCCTGATCAAAACAACTGTGAGATATCATCTCACCCCAGTCAGAATAGCAAAAAGTTATTTAACTAGATCATAACAAATTAGGGACAACTTTGAGAAAAATAGGAATGCCAGAACACTTAATTATTCTCATGTGGAATCAGTCTAAGGAGAAATCTTTTGAAAAGAACGAGGGGTTACTTGGTGAATGGTTTAAAATTAGCTAAGATACACTTTAAGGGTGTATCATTTCTTCAGACTTAGTCAATCTGTATGCCGAGTAAAAAATCTGAGAAGCTCTAGTGTATGAATAAGAATGTATAATCACAAAACAACTGTGAGATATCATCTCATCCCAGTCAGAATAGCAAAATTTAATGGAACAGCAAGCAACAAATGCTGGAGAAGTTGTGGAGAAACTGGAATCCTTATTCACTGTTGGTGGGAGTGTAAAATGGTGCAACCACTGTGGAAGGCGATATAGCGCTTTCTCAAAAAGTTGCAAATAGAGATACCATTTGACCCAGCAATTCCACTGCTGGGAATATACCGTAAAGAAACCATAACTGACACTCAAGCAGATATATGCACACCCATGTTTATTGAGGCTTTGTTCACAATAGCAAGGAGTTGGAAACAACCTAAGTGCCCATCAACAAACGAATGGATAGAGAAGCTGTGGTATGTTCGCACAATGGAATACTATGCTGCATTGAAAAACAAGGAACTCATGCAATATTACTCAAAATGGGTGAACCTGGAGGACATTATGCTGAGTGAAATATCTCAGTCACAAAAGGAAAATACTACATAATGCCACTCTTGTAAAACAGGACTGACATTAGGGTTGGGGGGAGACTGTGAAAGATGGAATAAATAATGTATACTGCATTGAAACAGATGAGAAAGAAAACTGTTTAAAAGGGATATGTGATTAGGTATTATTGTCATGACAGGAGTCCAGAATGAAGGCTGCATAGTGGAGTGGACCTGGGAGGAGGAATTGTAAAACAATGAAAGAATTTTTCTTGTACTTTTCAAAGAGAAGAGTGTACTGGGGGGAGAGGTGGGTAGGGAGAAAAGTGCAACAATGAATGAATGGAAATCCAAAGTCTTTGTAAATTTTCATTAAAATTAATAGTAATTTTTTTTAAAAAAATGTGTAATCAGAGTTGGAAGAAGACATAACCCGAAATATGCAGATGACACAATTTTGTTCATTGAAAACAAAGGGCACTTGAAGTGCTTACTGATGAATATCAATATGGGTCATACATAAACATGAAGGAAACTCAAAAAATAACCCTCGTGACTATACCTATAAGCAAAATTTTGATATTAGCAAGGATTTAGTTGTATTTGCATTCACAATAAACATTCATGAATAGAGTAGTCAGGAAACCAAACAATATATTGCAGTGGGCACATCTGCTTAGAAGGAACGTTTTAAAGTGTTGAAGAGTAATGATGCCACTTGGAGGACTAAGTAATTCTAACTCGAGCCATTGTACTTTCAGTTGTCTATTATGTATGTGAAAATCAGGTAACAAATAAGAACAACTCAAGACTGACGTAGTTAAATTGTGCCATTGGCAAAGAATAATAAATATACCATAGAACTAACAAAGTCCTCTTAGAATGAGAATGGTGAATTTGTTTCACATATTTTCACTCACATAAGGGAGCAGTCCTGAAGGATTACGTCTTGTTGGTAGAGGGTCAAGGAACAAGTGGGAAACCCTCAAGGAGGTGGGTGGACTCAGGATGCCACATTAGGTTCAGGCTTACGATGATTTCGATGATGTCGCAAAACTGAATAAAGTTTCCTTCTGCTGTATTTTGAGTTTTTATGAATTGGAACCAAGTTTAAAGCAACTAACAAGAATAGAATTGCTTTTAAATTTATCCAAGACTGACAGTAACATATTACCATATCTGTGTTTATCCTTAAATAATATTTAGTGCATGTAGTACCCATGGCGGACAGTGTTTGGTGGAGTTTCCCGATTAAAACAAGCTTGGAAGCAGGAGTGGCATCCACTTCCTAAATAATTTGCCTCCAGAAATTCTATGAACAGTGCTCTTTCATTCACAGGGTCGCTATGAGTCATCTGCGATTCAGTGGCACTTAACAACAATAACAACAACAACACGGAGAGAGCTATGTTGGCCCAGTGGACAGAAAGTTATGCTACCAAGCTCAAGGTGAGTGATTTTAATCTGAAGCCCTCAGGCCTGATTTAAGTTGTTTTTTTGCCAAACATTCTTCTAAGTAGTATAACATTGGTGTGTACATTGCTGTACAGAGGTAATTTGTGGTTGTTGTGAAGCTGAACACTGTGACACTGACATATCAAATGTGATAATGGTTACCCATGGTGGACAGTGTTTGGTGGAGCTCCCCGATTAAAACAAGCTTGGAAGCAGGAGTGGCATCCACTTCTGAAATGGCTTGCCTCCGGAAACGCTATGAACATGAAAAAACCACCAGAGTTAGACAAATGTTCAGGTCTTTGTTCATAGGGTTGTGCTGTGAGTTGCCTACCACTCGATAGCGCTTAACAACAACACCACTTAGAACAATTCCTTACTTCAAAATAAATGTTAGCACCCAACTTAAACAATATGAGGGAGTAAGGCATACAGGCTAAAAGTCCACAAATGTATTACCACACAAGCAGTGACAAATTAGCCCTTTTCCTCTAAGATGCACTTTGATTTTAAATACAAAAACAAACAACAAAGAAAGCCCGTAAAGGAGGAAAATAGCCTATTTAGAGAGAACTGCTCACCAGCTAATTGACACAGCAAATGTTTACCCTGAGTCAACCTCCTGACAGTGCCACAGTTTAAAGAGATTGAGATTTAGAGAATGTCACCGCTTACGGCACCCAGTGGCTGCAGCTGCACGGTTTTGGTGGTCCAGGAAGACTCCTTGGCTTAGGCGAGCATTGCATCTGTATGGATAATGTTAACACTCTAGCTTTTTATAGCTGTAATAAAATGGGAAATTTATTCACAGACATGGCCAGAATCTCAAGCCAAGCAAGAAGAAATTACTGAGGTTACGGGGCACGCCTTCCTGCTGCCTGCCAGAACCTTGTGCAGCTGTATGGGAAACAGGAAGCAGGTTCCACAGACAACACCTGCTGTAGATGCCGGCTTTGCAAAACCTCACCTTCCGAAATGTGCAGCCTCTGGTTCGCCGTTGCTCATACATACACACAACCAACTGAGATCCTGAGTCAGGATTGCGTTTTTCATTCAACCAGGAAAGTGGCTGACTTGAAATTAAGTTAACTCCCATCTCTTTTAAGATCGTGAGCAATGGTGGACAGATTTCTAATGGCACAATATTCAAATGAGAATTTAATCATAGGAAACAAACAATCGAAAGCTGAGCATCACGGAATGTGATTTGTGGAAAAGATTTTGTGATCCATATTGAAAAAATCTGGGAAAGGTCCTCATTTGACACAACTTAACTGAACATACTTTCCAATAAGGCAGCCTTAAATAGAAAACGTTAAGTGCTAAGCCCGAAAAACCTTAAGTACTCTCTAGACATCTGTTTGGAAAGATTTCTCGTTTATCTGGGTGGAAACCCTCCCATAATTGAAACTACTCTAGTCCTCCACATTCACTCACAATACAATTATCTTCCTTCTCCTAAATATGGCTTGTTCTCCACATATGATAAAAGTGTTTTAGAATTCCTTCTTTTTGTTTTAATCTTCATATTTTAGTGCACTATGCATACTATAATAAAATATCACTCATTTATCTTAAGAGAACAGAATTTTATGGCCTCGTAGTTCTAGAAGCTAGGAATCTACATCAAGATATCATTCAATATTGGGTCATTCATTGTAATAGATTATAATACTAACAGGTTTGGGAAAAGAATATCATCCTTGGAAGGGTCGAGGGACAGCACAAGACAGGAAGACCCTGGATTGAGATGAATTGACACAATAACTGAGGGTGGATGTGAGAGACAGTTTGGTTCAGGACAGAGTAAGCTTCAGAGCTATTGTGTCGGGGGTCTCCAGGAGTCATAGTTGACTCGGTGGCACATAACAACAACAACAATGTAAGATACTACTGACAAAAGAAATTGAGTATGAGTATACAGGAACTCTCTGTACAGTCTTCTCAAGATTAGCTAAACTAAAACTGTTTTAAGGGATAAAATATGCTTAAACATATTAAAATTGAAATTACGAAATATTAAAATAACGTACTAGTTTGAAAAGGAAAAAGAAAGAGATCCTTTCTACATGCAGTGAGAACTAGAAAGATAATAGGTAACTATCAATTGAAATATTTTAAATTTGCCATACAGAGGTAATTTATGGTTGCTGTGAAGCTGAACACTGTGACACCAATGTGTCAAATATGATAATGGTTTTACCCATGGTGGACAAGCTTGGAAGCAGCAGTGGCATCCACTTTGGAAATAACTTGCCTCCGGAAGCCCTATGAACCTGGAGAAAGGATGAAAGTCACACAAATGTTGAGGACTGTTGTTCATAGGGTCGCTATGAGTTGCTTACGACTCGATGGCACTTAACAACAACAACAACATTATTTTAAATGTTACTGGAAACTTTATAAAACTCCATAAACACCCTCATTGCCATCAACTCAGAACTGACCCTCTCCAGAGTTCTCGGAGTCTACATACCCCTTAAAGAAATTGCCCATCTTTCTCCCAAGGAGAATTAGATTAGAGGAGTCACCTTTGGGTTAGGAGCACAACTCCTTATCCACAAGGCCACCAGAGATTCTACATGAGAAATTCGATCAACAGAACTGAAATGTGGTGCAGAATTAAAAATTCTCAATGAAGTCCATAAATTCCCTAAAGTCTATGAGGGTGAACAGACCCTTGAACTATTTCCAGGTAATCTTGAAATCAAAACTATATTTGGATATGTTGACCAACTCTTGTTGCTGGTGACATTGAATCAAGTATGAAGCCTGTCTCGTCTTGTACCATCCTCATCATCTCTGACACACTTGACCTGGTTACTTGGGGTCATTGTGTCAGACAATCTCATTAAGGGTATTCCTCTCCATTACTGACCCTCCACCTTCCCGAGCATATTGTCCCTCTCCAAGGAACAGCGTCTACAAGCTTTGTCGTCCTTGCCTCCAAGGAGAATTCGGGCTGCATTTCTTCCTACACCCACCTCTTTATTCGTTTGGTAGTACATGGAATATACTCCAACATCATAATTCAAAGGCATCATTTTTTCTTCTATAATCCTAATTCATTGTCTTGCTTTGAGATATATAGCAATGATTGAAAAGACGTATCTCTTTGTTCTTTTGTCAGTCCCTGAAATATTCTCCAACACCATGGCCTGAGTCAGGCTTACCTGGAAAAGTCTGTGGCCTGAGTCAAGCACACATTAGTCTTCAGACTGATATAATTTCTCTTCTTTAATGTGGAGATATCCCTGACAATAAACTTCGCCAGTGCAATACATTTCCTAACTGTTGGTGTCAAGGTTGTTGATTATGGATTCAAGTAAGATGAAATCATTGACCCTTTCAATTTTACCTGCATCCGTCATGATGTTGCTTATCAATGTAATGTGAGGATTTGCCTTTAGCATGTGTCCCCTGAGAGGTAATCAGTGTTGAAGGCTGTAGTCTTTGATCTTCTGCAGCAAGCGCTTCAAGTCTTCCTCATTTTCAGCAAGCAAGCTTTGGTCATGTTTGAACAATCAGAACAAAATAGCTTAATTAGAAAAAAATATGACTACCTTAAGTATCGTGCTCCTTTAAGAATTACTTAATGAGATACTATATTGGATTATTTAATATTAACTTGATCACACAGCAGATTTTGTCCCATATGATTTTCAACCTGGAAAACCAGTGTGGGGTTTCCATTAGTCAAAAAATTGCAGGGCGGTCAACCCGAGGTTTCCAGTTTAGGTGCTGTAATGCTTGGCCTTTTAATGAGAATGTAGATCACTAAAACCCAAAGATCCTGACCTTTAGATTTGAGCTTCATTTTCCTTTCACAAGAAAGGGAGAGAGAAAAGAAAATGCATTCATTTTGCAAAGCACACATCTTAAAAACAAAACAAAACAAACTCTCTATGAACCAGACTCTGTCTTTTACTTTGGGAAATCTTTGCACATTTTATTGATTGCATTTGAGTGAAATCTTGTTTTCTAGGGGTTTTTATTGTTGTTGCTGTTCTACTATGTATACTGAATATGTGTGAAATGAATTCAAGTAGATTTAATTTAAAAATTCAAAGAGATGATCTAACCCATTTTATAAAACCTTGATGTAATCTTTTTATCCCTTTATATAAATTTGAGTTTATCAAATACATTCATATAGGATTTGAGGATAATAATAAAAGTATATTTTTTCAATCTAAATAATGCTTATCCCACTAACAAACACTGGTGATTTCCATTTACAATTGATTCTCCTAGACTCTAGCAGTCTGGCTTTGCATTTATTAATCTGCTCCATATCAAAGCATCAATAAATTTTGAGGAGAATCACTCTTCCTTTGTGTAGAATACATGTGGTGACAGGAAATAGTTACAGAAAAAAGAGTGATATTCTAAAATAGGGTGGTTATATACCCTTGCTCACTTGAGAATTGCATAAACTAAATTGGAAGTGAATGAAATGTATATAACCAGTCCTTCATTGAGTAAATAATTGCTGAGAAAAAAATCATCATTGTTAAGGGAATTTACAATAAAATCCTTTTATTACTCTTATTATTCTTGCCACATATTCACAGACACTGTAACTACTTTCTTAATGATAGTGCGTGTGTAAGCAAAATAGGGGAAAATATTTTATGAAGAAGTGAAGTTAGTGTAAAATTTAGTTGCCTCATCTAAGAAAAAAAAAAGTCAAAGATTCACATCCCAACATTTTGAATCTTAAAGTAATAAAAATATGAATGTGTCAGAATAAATGCTTAGTGCTTTAAATCTGCTGAGAAAGTAATTTAATCTTTCTGAAGATTCAGAAGAAAGATTAAGTAGCTGGAGTGCAGCCACAGGATTAATGTGGTTCATATTTTGATAGCAAAAAGCCCTGCTGGAGTAATTGAATATTGAAATAAGTTTCCACTGTCACTCATCATATATTCATAATGGGAACTTAATATTTAATTTTTCAGCCATTTTGTATCTGTACATAGAAAGATACATCAATGTAGCCTTTATCTTGAGACTAAGTGGTAATATTTTATGTTTGCCTCTGTAGTCAAACTAATGCTTCTTTGTACAATAATCTCTGGAGACTGTTGGCAAACAGTTTACTTGGGGGATCTTTGGATTGTCCCTTGGGTCTTTTCTAAGGACTATTGGTGGATCAGTGTTTTAAAGCCCGTGTTGGTAATCAAAAGGTATCTATCTGTCCAAACCAACCAGCTGAAGCAGTCGCCTTCTATGAAGATTATGGTCTTGGAAATCCTAGCGAGTTTTGTTCTCAGTCCAGCAGGCCTCTGTGAGTTGGAATTAACATGATGGTATTCAGGATTTGGGTTGGATCTTTTCCATCTTTCTATGTAAGATGTCTCAGTATGTTGTTTTACTGAGTTTGATAAGGGTGATATTGATGCTATCAAAAAAGGATGACAGTACTCTTCTCTGACACCACAGCTCAAAGGTATTAACTAATCTTCTGTCACCCTTATTCATTGCTCCACTCTCAAATGCATAGCAGGTAACTGAAAAGACATGACCTGAATCAGGCACATCTTAGTCCTCAATGTGACATCATTGCTCCTCAATGATTTGAAGAGGTCCCTGACTGCAGACTTCCTAGGGAAATATGTCTCTGACTTTCTGACTGCTGCTTCCAAGTTTTTTGATTGTGGATCCAAGTAAAATTAAGTCATTGACAGTCTCATTATTTTCTCCATCAATCATGATGTTGTCTATCAGTCCAGTGGTGAAAATTTTTGTTTTCTTGACATTGAGATATAAAGTCCATATTGAAGCCTATAGCCTTTGATCATTGGCAGCAAATGTTTCAAGTCTTTCTAACATACAGCAAGCAAGGTTGTGTTATCTGCATAACACAGGTCTTTGATAGGTCTTCCTCTGATCCTGACCCCACATTCTTCTTTATAGGGACTAGCTTCTCAAATAATTTTCTCAGCATACGGATTAAAGAGGTATGGTGAAAAAGAAATAACAATGAAGCACAACTTTCTTAATAGTAAACCATGTGCTCGTTTGCCCTCTCACACAACAGCCTCTAGGTAAAGATTTCACATGAGCACAACTAAGTGTCTGGGATTCCTATTTTACTCAAAGTTAGCCATAATTTGTGATGATCTACACAGTCAGAAGCCTTTGCACAATCAATCAAGCACAAATAGATGTTCTTCTGGTATTCTTTGCTTTCTGGCAGAATCCATCTGACATCAGCAGTGATATTCCTGGTGTCACACAGTCTCCTTTAATTTTATCTTGAATATCATCTGGTGGTTCTCTATGTACCATTTGTTGTATGGGTGTTTTTTTCTTTTTAAAGAAAATTTTTATTTTATACTTGTTTACTTTACAAAGTTTATGCACATTTGTTTTTCACACCAGATCGTTCCCATTTCCTTTACCCACCCATCAATTTGTGCGACCTTATATGATTATCCCCCTCCCTGCTACCCATCCTCTCTGCTCCTACCCTCCTTTCTTGAGTCCTCACACATATTTTACTATTTATCTTTCTATTTCTACAATAATGGTGTTATACAGTATTTGTCCTCATGGGACTGAGTTGGTTCACTTACCAGAACAATTAAAGCCTTTGAGCTGTGGTGTTGGAGAAGAGTACTGAATATCCCATGGACTACCAAAGAATAAACAGATAATCTTTCAGAAGATGCACCCGAATTGTTCCTTGGAGGCAAAGATGGTAAAGCTTTGTCTCTCATTATTTGGGTATGTTACTAGGAGACACTGTTTCTTGGAAAGGGACGTCATGCTTATTACATGGTCTCCCATGCCAGGAAAGTCAGGTCACGAATCAGGAGCCCAGCCACATACCTTACACCCTGTACCTCTGGTGCAAATCTCCAACTCGTTGAAGAGACTAGTCAATTACGCTCATGAACAAACTGAGAAAGAAAGGCAGATAAAGTCCAAGAGAGAAACACCAACAATGGATCTATAACACAACTTGGAACTTGTCCCAAGAAACTTCTTTAAACTCACAGCTTATGCTCCACTGGGTGTCCAAGGCTGTAAGTTCCATGGGAGGAGGTTTACACATCTTTTTCTCATGGAGCTACAAGTGGATTTGAACCGTCGGAGGAGTACATACTTTGGGTTAGCAGCACCACTCCCTGTAGACTACGCTACTAGAGCACCCTGCAAGGAACGTAGGACACTTAATGGTATCATGAAGAAATCTGTATCTGACCCTAATTTCAATGACGATCATCATTGTACTCACCAGGACTAATATCTTTTTGAGCAGTAAGCATATGAAGACAATATGCAAATAACATTATTGCATTAGTACATAACAGTCCTCATAAACACTCTGTGGTTGAAGAGGAGATACAGCCTCAAACAAATTGTCATGGGGTCATTGCATCACAGCCATCCTCTATGCTTTGGGCATCCTGCAAGGATAGACCAGTCCTTGGAGAGGTATGCCACGCTTGGTAAGCGTGGAGGGACAGCACAAAAGAAAACAACCCTGGATGAGATGAATTGGGTCAGTGGCTGGGGATAAGGGATTAGGTGTGTCAGAGATAGTGGAAGTGGCTCAAGATAGAACAGATTTCAGAACTGTTGTACTTTGTGTTGCTACGAGTTAGAGTCACTCACAGCATGTAACAATAACAACAACTACAAATCTTAATGCCTCCAGACATCCCGTGGAAGGTCACCTGTGTGTCTGTTCTCTCTTGAAGGCGTTGGATTTGAGTCAACAAACCTTAGTGCCACTGAGGTCCATTAGATCCCAACAGGCTATGGATGGCACCACCTAAGTTCCTTATTTACTTAACAAGTGTTTATTCTATTATCCCAGACAAGTGTGTGTCAGCAGATGGGACTTGCAGGTTGAACTGGGGGTCTCTGGCTAACAGTCCACCAGCTTGTCAGTGTGCTGGAATTTTTAAATCCTGAAGGACCCGAGGGACTGCAGCCTGAGGACCTGGTTATAATTGGTTTTGGTGGAACATTCTTCTAGGTGGTATAGCACTGCTTTGTCGATGTGCTGTACAGAGGTAACTCGTGGTGGCTGTGATGCGGAACACTGTGACACTGATGTGCCAAATGTGATATTGGTCACCCATGGTGGACAGTATTTGGTGGAGCTCCCTGATTAAAACAAGCTTGGAAGCAGGAATGGTAACCACTTCTGAAATAGCTTGCCTCCGGAAACCCTATGAACTTGGAGAAAGGATGAAAGTGCATAGGGTTGCTATGAGTCGCCTACGACTCAATAGCATTTAACCACACCGACAACGTAGCAAAACTAGCCGAGGGTCTAAAACAGTGTGAGTCCTATAGGTATAGTGTTGAATGTTAAGAATTACAAGGGCGACTCAAGGTCACAGGCCTTTGCAAACCGTGTAGCTAGAAGAACCCTTTGTGAACCCCAGATCCATAAATCTCCAAATGGGAAGAGGCCTCTTGAAATCTCCTGACTTTCTCTCTTATCTTTAGACACCATCTCCATTTTTCAGAGAAAAGATCAGAGGCACTAAGAGGTTAAGTGACTCTTGGGAGATCAGTCACAGTGACAAAGAACTGTGAAATCACTCATTAAATCTTGGAAACCTATTGATAACCTTCCACTGTGTCTCAACCTGTTTGAAGAGCCAAATTAATATTTCCTAGAATACCTGCCATTCATGGTCTTTCCTTTTCCCTACTGGAGTTCAGCCACTTGGAGCTTAATGCCTAAAATAACCACTTCCTATCTTATAATCTCCACCCACCCTCTGGGGTATGCTGACAGCTGGGCTCCATTGGCAGCCCCTGTTGCCCCGAGAGGTGTTAACTCCTGCTGTTTGCTCTACAAAGCTCCACTGTGAGCTGAAACCCCGTCCACACAATTTCACTGCTCATATAGACACGCAGCCGGGAGAGCACAAAAGAAGCCATTTTACCCATTTTTCTCTGCCTGGAATACATGTGGAGTCAAAATTGGTGGTTTGTCTCAGCTCCCCCTGCTGGGATAATTTGGGGTGATACTGCAACTAAACGTTATGTTTAAACCGTGCCAGTCACACTGTGCATTTTAAAGACCACATTACAGAGTGCATTACCTTTCTAAGATACCAGAGCGTATGAGTAAATTTCAAAGCAGAATAGCTTCCGTGAATAGGAAATTATCTCAGCCTTAATTTCATATTGCTATTCAAAGGCGGAGAAAGAAGGCCCATTTATCTTACCTTATTTCTATTTTGATATGATTTTCACTGTTGGTGAAGTTTTTCTAATGCTTTGATTTGCTTCAAAAATTGGTCCTTTTGTCTCATCTCGCTCTTGTAGTTAGGTATAAATAGACAAATATTCTCTCTTGTTCTCAGAAATTAAGAATAAGACCTAGTAATGGGCTTTTATCTCTCTTTTGCTGTTAAAATTAACTATCTTATTGACCATTTTCTCTTTTAATTTTATTATTTTGTGTGTGTGTGTGTGTGTACCATCAAATCAGATCTGACTGGTACAGGAGGAGATTGTCCCTCCTTCCTCGGCAGAGCATCTGGTGGATTCGAACTGTGCACCTCTGGGATTGTAGTTGCAGCTTCTTGCCACTAGGCCACCAGAGCGCCCCATCTCTTTTAAAAAATGGATTTTCTCTCTTTTGTCTTTCTGTTAAAAAAATTTACAAGTCCAAGAAATGATTCTTCTTACTCTTAACTTCTCTTTCCTCACTTCCATAGCTCTGCGCAAAAATGCCAGTTTTATCAAGCTCAGGATAGATGTGTAGAATTTACTGTTATTTTAATACTTTCATTTGGCCAATTATAAGAATGTGCTGTTCGTGGTCCGTACAGAGGTCCACTGCTAACCCGAATCAGCACCTTTCTGATAGTTCAAGTCCAAAAGCTGGTCTTCTGGAGAAAGATGGGTGATCCAATGCTCCCCTGTGATTCACAACCTCTGAAAACCCACTGGGGGGGGGTCACTTATGAGTCAGTTCCGACCAGCAGCCCAGAACAACAACAAAGGCACCTGGCAAACATTACCAACACCCACTAATAGCCTCTCTTTCTTCCTATTACTAAAGTTGTACTTTCCTGTCCCTTCACATCCAATCGCCTTGTGATTGGCTGTGAGCAATCATGTGGACCAGCCATTAACTACAGTATTTACCAATTGTGTGCTAAATACTACAGCCCCATTCTTAAGTCGATCGTTGAAACACGTGATCAAATCAATACTTCATCTAAAATAGTGAATGTTCAACACACATATATTAGCTAGATGATGTAAATAAGGAATAAAGGTTTATTTGTGTTAAGTCACTAAGATTTGATGGCTCTATTTTACTGCCGCCTACATAGCTTGTCTTAAGTTAAACATGTTCAAAATTTATTTAATCTCTGTCATTTAAAATATGTTACAGAATTCAAAATCATGAAGTGTTTGCTAATTATGTATTGGTTCTCCATGCCTGGATGCCCCATCCAGGTGGTAAATGCCTGCACTGCATGCAATACCAAAGGCATGTGGTTCAAATCCACCTTGGGAGAAGGAACAGTAGGATTTACTGCCTCTGAAAACCCACTGGAGGGTCAGCTATGAGTTAGTTCCAACTCTACAGCATGCAACTACAACTATCTGCCTGCCTGCCTGCCTACCTGCCTACCTGCCTACCTCCCTACCTCCCTACCTACCACAAACCACCTTTTATAGTGGAGAAATACCACAACATGCATTGATTTCAACTATTTGTAAATGTAAAATTCAGTAGTAATTATCCACGTTCTCTTGTGCAACAATCTTCACTAACCATTTTTAACTTTTTCTTCATTTTTAACAGATCCACAGTACCCCTTAAGCAGTAACCTGCGGCCGCTGCTGCTGAGTTAATTCAAATTAACGATGACTCCTTAGATCTGAACTGTGTGATTTTCAGTGGATATTTTTTCAAAGGTATATCACAAAGCCTTTCTCCTTAGAAGCCTGTGGACAGAGCTGAACTGTCAACATTTACTCAAGAGACACATGTTAAAGCTGTCTGCACTGACCATGTGTTCAGTTAAGTAATACCACGTACCCCTGAAGTCATTCGTAAGCAAGCTCTGGGAGCCTAGTCAGTAGGAAGTTGTGCTGCGAGCCCAAAGGTGAGAGATTCGAATCTACCAGCTGCTCTGAGGAAGTAAGATGGGAATTCTCCTCCTGTGTTATATTCAGGCTTTGAAAGCCATCTGGAGGTGGGTGGGGGGAGAGGTCAATTATAGGTTTATTCTGACTTGATAGCAAGGAGTTGAGGTCATACATTTTTCTCTTCTGGCTTTTGTTGTTGTTGTGTACCGTGGAGTCAGCACTGACGCGCAGCTGACCCGCGGGTGGGTTTTCAGAGGCAGTTAATCACATGGAAGGAAATTGCCCGTCCTTCTCCTGCAGAGCAGCTGGTGGTCCTGAACCACTTGCCTTTGGGATTACAGCGCAGCTTCTTGCCATTAGGCCACCAGAGCTCCATGGCTTCTGGCTTTTAATAGATCATATATTTGTCTTTTAATGTCTGTATTGCTTCATTCAGCATTCTGTTTTCTAGGTTTACCCAGGTACTAACATGTACCAGAAAGAACTTTACCACTCTTTCTGACTAAATAACGCTCAGACATATGCTCTTACCTCATTTTATTTCTCCATTCATCTGTTGGTGGACATTTTTGGTTGTTTCTTCTTTCTAGACTACATAAATAGTATTGCAATCAACGTTAGTATACTGATCCTTCTTTTTTTTTTAAATACTTTTAAGTATTTCACATAATTTGTCATCCTTTAGCCTTCATTATATATTAAGTTACTATCTCATTGAGTATTGTATAACTACTTGTTCTGCTATTATGCAGCTTATTTAAAAACTGTTTTACCAGAAAACTACTTGGCCAGCACTTAAACCATTCTCAACGGCTGTGGGAAGCAGCACATACATTTCTGATAAATTCAAGGATATATGTTCCAATTTTACATATATATTAATATGTGTATGGATTGTGACAGAAAGCAGAGCGTACCAGAAGACTGTCTATGTGTGTTTTATAAATTATGTAAAGACATTTAACTGTGTGGATCACAACAAATTGTCGCTAACAGTGAGAAGAATGGGAATCTGAAAACACTGGGTTGTGGTCATATGAAACCTCCAGAACAAGAAACTGTTGTCCAAACAGAACAAAAGAACACTGCATGTTTCCAAATCAGAAAAGAAGTGTATTAGGGATGTATCCTTTCCCCATACATTTTCAACCTATATGCTCAACAAATCACCCAAGAGGTTAGACTTTATGGGGAAGAATGTGGTGTGAGGAATGAAGAAAAATGCATCAAAAACCAGAGTTATGCAAATAATACAACCTTGTTCCCTGAAACTGCAGAGGACTTGAAGCACTTGCTGAAGAGTATCAAGGATTCGAACATTCCATACAGATTGCATCTCAATATCAAGAAACAATAGGCAGTATCATGATAGATGAGCAAAGATTGAAATTATTAACAGTTCCATCTTCCTTTTAGATCCAATCAGAAGCCTCTGCACCAGCAGTCAGAAAATCAGAAGATGAATTACTTGAATCCGCTGTCAAGGACCTCTTTAGTATGATAAAGAGTGATGATATCAATCCAAAGACTAAGGTGCACCTGATCCAAGCCACGGTCTACTCAGTTGCTTGCTATGCATCTGAGAGCTGGACAGTGACTAAGGATGAGAGAAGAAGAAATAATGCCTTTGAGTTGTGCTAGAGAAGAGTATTGAACATACCACAGATTGCCAGAAGGGCAAACATGTCTGTCGTAGAAAAAATAAAATCAGGATGTTCTTTATAGAAAGATATTTTTATGATCTGTCACACATATTTGAGCATATTGTCAGAAGGGACTAGCTTTTGAAAAAGGACATCATGCTTCACAGGGTAGAAAGTCAGTGCAAGAGAGGAAGACCCTAGAAGAATATTAGCCTGGCCCCTGCGCACGAAGGACACGCAGAATATAAAATCACATAAACGTAAAAACAAAACAAAGCAAAAAATTAAAAAACACCCCACAAACAAACAAAACAACACACACTTTTGTTAGAAAATATTCTGAGTAATTGGGATTTTGAAACACTTACTGACGAAGATCGTGTCTTCAGTATTGCATATCAAAGTAAAGAAGAAAGAAATCCTCTTCTCATTACTGCCTGACTAAGCAATGTTGTGATAGGAATTGAAGTTGTCATTTTATTTCTGTTTAAAGCCAATGACCAAGAGAGCTGTTGTTGTCAGGGCCCCTCGAGTCTTCCATGGGTCATAGTGACCTGTGAACAACAGGTTGGAATCTATCCTGCATAGTCGCCACCTAACTCAAGCCCTTTTCTGGCAGTCACTATGTCAGTTTATCACCTGAGGTCTTCCTCCCTTTCGTTGACTTCTGTCTTTCCCAGAAGGATGGCTTTTTTCCAAAGACTGTCCTCTCGGTGCTCCTCAAAGCCAAGGCGGGTGAAAGGTCATCTCACATCATGTGGCATGTTGTTGTGTATTGAAGACAAACAGTCAGGTGTCGTATTTCATTGGGCAAAAGCTACTGCAGAATATCTCTTTTGAAGAGTTAGACACAAAGATGTCGCTCAGAAGACTAAGTGGAACTACAGTATTTTCTACCTCCTGATACACATGGGAAAGCTTTATAATGAATGATCATGAAGACCAAAGAAAAGTCAGAGGCACTGAATTATGGTATTAACAAACAATATTGAGCTTACTCGATACTTCTCAAAGGGCGAATAAATCTGTCTTAGAAGAAGTCGAGTCAAAATATTCCTTAGGAGGCAGAAGCCTGAGATTCCATCCATGTATGTTGAATATGTCATCAGGAGACATCAGTCTCCAGGAAAAGACATCATGTTTGATCAAGGAGAGGATCAACAAGAAGAGACAGAGCGCCCATAGGATTTACTGACGTGGTGAACTCACCAATGAGCTGAGACAATAAACAGTTGATAGGATGGAACAGGATCAGTGGTCTGTTCTACTGCACATGGTTACATTAGGAGTATCAACCAAATGGATAGCACTTTACACTAAAATACTGCATAAAAACAGCACTGATGCAGCGGTGAAAACACTTGTCTACCAACCAGAAGATCAACAGTTCAAACCCACAGCTCTCTCCATGGGTGAAAAATGTGATCATATTCTTTTGTAAAGATTTACAGTTCTGCAAATCCTAGGGGGGCAGTTCTACTTTGTCACCTGAGGATGTTGTGAGTCAGAATCAACGTGCTAGACGTAGGGTTGCATGCTTTTATGTATTTTTCTGGTTTTCCAAATAAGCATTTTCTTTTTTTTTTTCAAATAAGCATTTTCTAATGACATTCAGCTCTCAGTTCTACCCTTTTGTGATAAATTATATCATAGTCTCACTACCTTTTTGAGGAATTATAGTGATGCTATCCTTTTGCATTAAATTATAAAACCACAGTGATAAAATCACTATGAAAGTTGCACAGAATTTCATGGAGAAAAAAACCAACAGCACATATAAATGAATTTCTAAAGATGGTATCGATTAATCTAATACACCTATCCTGGAAATAAGGTACTGCTAAAATTCATTTCTTGTTCATAATCATTTATACCAGTGAAATGGCTGAATATAATTGGATTCTATTTGCCTAGGTTGAATTTGTTGAAGTTCTGCAATATCAAATTTATTTATTTATGTTTCTATTTCTAGTGAGTTCTATATTAAATATGACAATCTAGCTTGGAAACTGACCCATACGGAGCAGCGGCAATTATAAACATATATGATTTAGTATTAAAAGGTGGGCTTTGCTTAACATTATAAAAAGCTGAATCTATTTCTTCCACTGTTTCTTTTTGACAAGCTAAATGTAAATTTGTGCTTAATTGGTGCCTCATTTGAATAAAGAACTAGGCTACAGTGACACTACCACAAGGAAGCTGTCAGAGTTTTTGTCATTAACCCTACTTTTTAAAAAGTATCATACTTTTTATATCATATCTTTCCTTTAAAAATAATATTTAAAATACTTTGGATAAAAGTAAGGTGACCTCAAACATCCTTGGTGACTATATTTGACTTAACTAGATGGAAAAAGAAAATTCTTTCTTGGGAATAATGTGGAGAAAATAGCATGAAAACTAGCTTACAATAGCTTAAAATATCAAAAGATTGAATAATTGTGCCAGTAGCATAATTGCACACAGGTCCTGGAGTGAAAATTCACACCCAGACACAACATGTCAAAACTAACTCACGTTGTAGACACAGGTGTGTACTCATGTGAAGGTCACAGACAGGCCTCAGTGCAGTGGGGAAAATTTAGCAGACTGAGAGGTCTAAGGCTGACGTACTGACTATCAAAATCTAAGTGTGAGTTCTGAGAAAGCATTTCGGTTCTCTAAAGTACTTCGTCTGACATACCTTGTTTATGTTGCAAGGAGGGATCAGTCCTTGGAGAGGGACGTCATGCTTGGGAGGGTGGAGGGATAGTGCAGGAGAGGAAGACCCTCAATGAGCTGGATTGATTCAGTGACTGGGGTAATGGGGGTAGGTGTGTCAGAGACAGTGAGGTTGGCACAGAATAGAGCACCTTTCAGGGCTGTTGTACACATTGTTGCTATGAGTTGCAAGTGACTCAACAGCACATAATGATAACAACAGCAACAACAAATCTCTGTCTAAAGTCATCAAGATTCGTAATCAATCTAATGGGAAGAGGCTGCTTTATCTTTCTTCTATGTCGTGGCTGGTGGGTTCGAACCACAGACCTCACAGTTGGTAGCCCAGCGTTTAACTAGTGTGCCACTGGGTTCTTCTCTCAGCTATGCTTCATCGTCTTGCAAAGTAAGTGACTTCCCTGGAGCATTGCGTTGATCTCATTCAAACATAGAGTCCCTTGAGGATTCAGATATTTTTAACTTTTATGTTCTTACTGGATTCTTCCTTTGAAAAGCCAAATAAAGCATAGCTCTTAAACTGATGGATTTCTTCCACTTACAAATAGGAGATAGATACACACACACGTATACATATATACATATGGATGTGTATATGTGCACACATAAAAATATGCCTATGTATTTATACACATAAAATAAATATGTATCTCTATGCAAGCAGCTGGAACTGGAGTACATCAACAGAGAACTGCCTGAAGTTCAGGCTGGTTTTAGAGGAGGCCATGGTATTAGGGATATGATATTATACCTAATGTCAGATGGATCTTGGCTGAAAGCAGAGAGTACCAGAGAAATGTCTATCTGTGTTTCATTAACTATGCAAAAATGTTTGTGTGGATTACAACAGACTGTAACTCACTCTGAGAAGAATGGGATTCCCGGAACTTTTGATTGTGCTTGACGCCAAACCTATACTTGGACCAGGAGGCAGTCATCAAAACAGAGCAAGGGAACACTGCTTGGTTCAAAATTGGGAAGGGCATATGCCAGGGATATGTCCTGTCTCCATACATTTTCAGTCTATATGCAGAACAGATCATCCGGGAGGCTGGGCTCTATGAGGAGAGATGTGGCATCAGGATTGGAGGAAGATTCATCAACAACCTCCATTATGCAGATGACACAACCCTGCTTGCTAGAACTGATATGCTTGCTGCAGAAGATCAAGGACGGCAGCCTTCAATATGGATTGAAGCCCAACATCAAGAAAACAAAGATTCTCACCACTGGGCCAATTGGCAGCATTATGGTAGATCAAGAGATTGAGATTATTAACAGCTTTAGTTTGCTTGGATCCACAATCAGTGCTCTTGGTACCAGCAGCCAGGACATCAAGAGATGATTTGCATTGGGAAAGTTGGCTGTCAGGGACCTCTCCAGAATATTGAAGAGCAACAGTGTCAGTCTGGAGACTAAGGTGCATCTGATCTGGGCCATAATCTTTGCAATTGGTTGCTATGAGTCAGGGAGCTGGATAATAACTAGGGAAGATATATATAGAATTGATGCCTTTGAGCTGTGGTGCTGGAGAAAAATGTTGAATATACACTACAGACCACCAGGAACACAAACAGGTTCGTCTTCAAGGGGGTGAGGCCAGGCTGCTCCTTGGACGCAAGGATTCTGAAGTTTCATCAGACATGTTTTGGGCATGTTGCAAAGAGAGACCGGACCTTGGAGACGGGCATCATGCTTGGAATGGTGGAGTCATGAAGAAAGAGAAGGAGACCATCAATGAAATGGATTTACTTAGTGACTGGGGCAATGAGGATAAGTGTGTCAGAGACAGTAAAGTTGGCACAGGATAGAGCAGATTTCAGGGCTGTTGTACGTAGGGTTGCTATGAGTCACAAGCGACTCAGTGGCACATAACAACAACAATAACAAATACACACACACACATACACACACACACACATGCACATACTTACACAAAAACAACGGGCTCACATGGAGAACTCCAGGAGTGGTCTACCACTGAGAGTCTCTGTTGCCAAACAAAAGACAGGTTGTTTGAATCTGACTGTTCCAAGAACAAAGAAGGGCATTCTCCTCCTGTGTAATTTACAGCCTCTGGAAACTGGCTGGAGGGTTTGCTGTATATTCATTCTAACTTGACAGTAGTGAATGAATTTGAGTGCTCAGAAACAATGAGAAAAAAGTTAATGGGGAAGCAAACAGTGATAAAGTCAGGATGAAAATAAAAATAATTTTTGGATGAGAGAAATCTAGGCATCCACAAATGATCTTGTTAATGGATATAACAGACTTTGAAACAGGATTAAAATACTGAGGAAAATACATAAAAATAAAATTGTTGCTGTTCTATGCCATCCAGTTGGCCACGACTCATAGCAACCTTATTCACAGTAGCTCTAAACCCTCTCCTATTCTCAGCCAGTCTCACTGTCTCAGACAGATCTACCCCCATTACCCTTGTTACTGTGCCAATCCATCTAATCCAGGGTGTTCCTCTCCTGCACTGTCCCTCTACCCTTCAGGCTTTGTGTCCTTCTCCAAAGACTGGTCCCTCTTAGCAGCATGACAAAAGTATGTAAGAAGGAACCTCAATATCCTTGTTTCCAAAGAGCAATCTGGTTTCACCTTCTTCAGGACACACCTATTTGTTCTCTTGGCGGTCATGGTATGTATAATACTCTTATCCAGCACAACTCAGAGGCACCAATTCTTCTGTCATCTTTAGCCTCCCAGATGATCTGTTCTGCATTTGGATTGAAAAAAATATGGAGACAGGACACATCCCTTATGCACTCCCGTCCTAATTTTGAACCTTTTTCTGTTCTGGGGACTGCTTCCTGGTGCAAGTAGAGGTTTCACATCAGCACAATCAAGTATTCTGGGATTCTCATTCTTCTCAACGTTAGCCACAATTTGTGATCCACACAGTTCTATGGTTTTGTATAGTCAATGAAACACAGATATGCATTCCTTTGGTAC
>NW_006399761.1:10304835-10305888 GCF_000299155.1 Elephantulus edwardii
TGGTTTGATCGTACATAACAATATTAAATCTTATTATCCTCAGTTCTTTCTTCTCTTTACTTCATGGGATTTGATATTCTACCATTCCAGGATGGAAACTTTATGCTTGTCAGGATTTGTTCCTTTAAGATATATGTATTTAAGGTGGTAAATGCCCTTTAACTGCTTTTTTTTTGTTTGTTTTTACTGTTTCTTACACAGGTTTATATATCTTCATTATAATTTCGGTTTTGTATACACACAACATATACATATAGAAATGTGTTTGTGTATGTGTGTTTCTTTTGTTGTTAGGTGCCATAGAGTCTAGACTCATAGTGACCCTGTGATTAATTCATAGGGCAGAACTTTGTCCTGTCCTGCACCAACCACACTGTCTTTTTGAGACCATTGCTATAGTCTACTTAATTTCTATTGTGAAGGGTTTTTTTCCCTTGGACCCATGTTTTATTTAGAATTTTATTCTTTATTTTCTGTTACTTTCTAATTATCTTGCTGTTATTTTGCATTTAAACATTCTACATCCAGAAAATATTCTAAATACAATTGTGTTTATTTGGACTAACGTCTGTGTGTGTATTTTATATAATTCCTAGTTATACATGATGTTTTATTTGTTCTTTTTATACATTTACTCTATTTTACTTTATTTTTTATATTTATACAAAGTTTATGGTAAATATTAGCTAACTTATAATAATTTTATAGATTCCTAAATTATTTCAATTTTGCATCAGGTATTTTTTTCTATTCACTATAAGGCACATGTATATTTAACATAATAATATCTTCTTTGTGGATTGATCTCTATAATATTATAAATTGTCTGTGCTTAGTCATTATTCTTTTTTTAATATATACTTTATCATTTTTTTATGATTACTTTCATAGTACAGTTACATTTTTTACTATGAAGTATTCAGCATTCTGTGTTCTCATACTTAGGGCGGCTCTAACAAGTAGCTACTATATACAAGGATTTTTCCTAATACACTATACGAGAACAAAATTGATTTTATCTGTAGAAAGAGGTATTGGAGAAGCTCATTATCC
>NW_006399761.1:10306829-10309235 GCF_000299155.1 Elephantulus edwardii
CCACCAATCTTGACCCCACATTTCTCCTCATAGAGCCTAGCCTCTTGGATAATCTGTCTGCATACAGCTTGAAAGGTATGGAGACAGGACAAATCCCTAGTGTACGCCTTTCCGAACGTTGAATCAGGCAGTGTTTCCTTGCTCTGTTCTGACAACTGCCTCTTGGTCCAACTATAGGTTTCTCATTAGCACGATCAAGTGTTCTGGAATTCCCATTCTTCTCAGAGTCAGCCACAGTTTCTTATGGTCCACATAGTCAAACGTCCTTACATAGTCAAAACCACTATCTTAAAAATATATTTGATACATTTAAGAGTAATTACCAAAGATCAGATTAAGTTATGGAATGACATTCTGATTCTGAGCATATAATACACTTTAAAATTTTTATTGGTTTTCATACAAAATCATATACACTGTTTTTCACACTTTCCTTCATTCATACATGAGATTATATATATATATTTGCTTGGTGTTTTAATTAGTTCCACTGTATGCTAGATGTTGTAATAAATGTTGACAGTTTTTAGATGATTTGTTAATTTCAGTGTTCTGATATTTTTATTGTCTATAGAAATGTAGTGATGTTTGAGAAAGGTACCAAGGCTATTAAAAAATTTCACTTTATTAAAATTCTTATTCTTTCCCACTTGACATCCATCGCCATTAACTGGTTAGTTAATGAAAATTTATGTTTCATAACTAGCATCATCTTATCAGGAAGACAGACCTAGAGTATTTTTCTATTACAGCAACAGAAATTTGCTGAAGAAATAAAGGAAGTAGAAATCACTAAGTTGGACCTTGATTTGTTTTTAAAAAAACTCAAATGATAGCTGTCAAATAATTTCTAATCCTTAGCAACCCTGAGTGCTGCATAGGACTCCATTGTGTGAGTGTAGCATTCACACAATCCATTCATTTGTTGATGGACATCTGGGCTGTTTCCGTTTTCTTTTTGCTGTTGTGAACTATGAACATAGGTTTACAAATCTCAGTGTGTCAGTTCTATTTTCCTTGGGGTATATTCCTAATAGTGCAATAGCTGGATCATATGAGACTTCTATGTTCAGCTGTTCAAGAAAAACTGCCTTCCAGAGTGGTTATACTGTTCAGCAATGTGACTCCATGCATACTTCCAGTGATGCACATATGTTGGCTAAACATGAGGTTTACTGCTAAGAAACTATTGTAGTTTTCACAGCTTTTGTTTCCTTGGTTACACAGTCAACACTCTGGGCATCAATAGCCAGGAAATGAAAAGAGGTATTGCGATGGGTAAGTCTGCTGGTAGGGATCTCTCCAAAGAACTGAAGAGCCATGGTGTCACTCTGGAAACTAAGCTGTGCCTGATACAGGCCGTGGTCTTTGCAATCAGTTTTTGCATTTGCATCAGAGAGTTGGGCAATGACTTGGGAGGATAGAAGGAGAATTGATGTCTTTGAGCTGTGGTGCTGGAGGAGAGTATTGAGAGTACCATGGACGGCTAGGAAAACAAACAGATTTGTCCTGGAAAGGGTTAAACTGGGTGGCTCCTTGGAGGCAAGGATTCTGAGGCCTCCTCTGACATACTTTGGACATGTTACAAGGAGGGACCAGTCCTTGGAGAGGGAGGTTATGTTTGGGAGGGTTGAGGGAAGACCCTCTATGAGACAGATTGATTCAGTGACTGGGGTAATCGGGATGGGTGTATCGGAGACAGTGAGATTGGCACAGGATAGATCAGGGTTTAGGGCTTTTGTACATAGGGTCGCTATGAGTCACAAGTGGCATAACAGCAACATCTAGGATAGATGTTAATAGTACACTGTAACATTCTTCTTCCCCTCCTCATGATAGGACAATATTAGGTCCTAGTATTTTCCAGTGAATACTAAACAGAACCGATATGCACCAATCTTGGCTGAAGGAGTGAGCATCCTAAACACTTTGCTGCATAATAACACAGCAGTAAATGAAACTGTCTCAGAAGTCTGATTATTACTTTAGACCTTGACGATAGTTTCCCTTGAGAAATACTGTACAGCTTATTTGCATGTGAGAGGAAGAAATTTTTGTTCTATTAGGTCACTGATACTTGTTTATTAATCACAAAATAAACTATCCCTGCTTAACTCGAGTCCAAGAAAATGTCACCGAAACAAAATAGTCTGTGAAATAAGGAACAAAGAGTCTTAGGTTCCCTGTGGGGAACTAGATACCAGATTGCCATCCTCGGAACCCATTACAAATTTCGTTTGCTCCTGTTTACTGTCATTTGATATTTATGTTGATAGAATAAAAGTCAGGTAAGCTGCAAGAGTTTATAAATTCCTTTTCAGTAACTAAAGAAAAAGAAATCAATCCTACATGGTTTGGTCATTCCATCTGCTCAGGTTTGTAGTTAGTTAACAATCCTTTTTTTTT
>NW_006399761.1:10310695-10311230 GCF_000299155.1 Elephantulus edwardii
TCTTGGTACATAGGAAATTAATGCAAAGGTCTAATACTTTGATTCAACCTGCAGATTTTCCAAGAGACAGGACTGTTGGTCTGCTTCTGAGAGGTCGCAGCCTTGTAAACCTTACAGAGAAGTTGTAAACCTTACACACTTGAGATATAACAAGGATGTTATGCAAACATATGGTATTTTAGCAGAAGACTATTAGAAAACTTCTCTGCTTTGGCTTTATTTAGCAGAATGTATAAGATCAAAGAGAGACCAAGGAGAGGTTATCATGGGTAAAAGCTGCAAAAGTATATCCTTAAAAATGTCTCTAAAATCATACCCAAATTGACTTCAATTATTAAAATGGTCATTTTCAAAATAGAACCAAAATATGCTTATTCTATTTGTTTGTTGTGATGTCATTGGCTATTGAGTCACGGTCTTGGGGAGGTGGTTTCCAATGTTACATGGAAAAAGAAGAGACTGCCACAAAGGAACCAAGAATTTAATTAATTTGTAATTCTAAAGAGGCTGGGCTCTATGAGGAGAAGCGTGGCGT
>NW_006399761.1:10311854-10320908 GCF_000299155.1 Elephantulus edwardii
GGATTGATTCAGTGACTGGGGTAATTGGGTTGGGTGTGTCAGAGGCAGTGTGGTTGGTGCAGGATAGAGCAGGGTTTAGGGCTGTTGTGCATAGGGTCGCTAAGAGTTGCAAACGACTCGACGGCACATAACAAAAACAACAAACTTTTACCGAAATCACAATAATGAAAGATCTTCTTTGTTAATGTCAACAGAAACTACTAATGACGTGCATGAAATAAAACTGTTAATAATGGGCTGAAACATATAAAAATAATTTGTAGACAGCAACGACAGTGAGGTGACGAGAGCTACTTCCATAATGAGAAACATTTAAAATCAACAGCTTAAAATATCCTGCAATAATTTTATAACTGTATGCATTGAATGTACTATCAAAATATATAAAGCTGTATTTTATTTTACATAATTTCAACTCTTTCAATAATTGATAGTTTAAGCAGGTGAAAATGATTAAGAAGATAGATGACTTCCAGGAGTTTACTTCAATTTCTAGTTGTTTGTTTTTCGTGTTTAAATGATGGAGCTTGCTTTTCAAGGATTGCTTTTTAAGGATTAATCAACCATTATGTAAATGTATAATTATCTAGGAGTAGGAATTAAATGACTAAAATATGCAAGCAGATTGTAAAATCTGCTATATGTGCACATGTATTAAGTAAAATTAAGGTAGCTCAGAGTGAAATCTTCCATGTGGAGCAACCGTATTAGACAGTTTTATAGAATAGAATATTGTTTGTTGTTTTTATGTGCCATTGAGTCACTTGCAACTCATAGTGGCCCTTAAGTACAAGTCTGAACCCTGCTCTATTTTGAACTAGCTTCATTGCTTCTGACACACCTACCTCTATTATCCAAGTCAATCCATCTCATCAGGGGTCTTCCTCTCTTGTGCTGTCCCTCCCTCCACCCATCAAAGGAGGTTGTCCCTCTCCAAGGACTGGTCCCTCCCTCCTGGCCACATGCCCAAGATATGTCTAATGGGAGCTTCTGAATCCTTGCCTCCATGCAGCTGCCCGGTTTCACCCTCTCCAGGACCAAACCTCTTTATTCTCCTAGCAATCCATGGTATACTCAATACTCTTCTCCAGCACAACTCAAGGACGTCAATTCTCCTTCAATAATCCCTAGTCATTGTCCAGCTTTCTGATTCACAGCAAGTAATTATGAAGACCATGACCTAGATCAGGCGCACCTTATTCTCCATACTGACATCGCTGATCTTTAGTATTTTGCCGAGGTCCCTGATAGCAGATTTTCCCTAGAGTGTTGATTGTTGAGCCAAGCAAACTGAAGTTGTTAATGATCTCAGTCTCCTCACTGTCTGTCATGATGCTTCCAAGCGGCCTAGCGGTGAGAATCTTTGTCTTCTTAATGTTGGGCTTCAGTCTATATTGATAGCTGTAGTCATTGACCTTCTACCGCAAATGCCTCAAGTCCTCCTCAGTTTCAGCAAGCAAGATTGTGTCATCTGCATAAAACAAATTGTTCATGAGTGTTCCTCTAATCCTGATGCCACATTCCTCCTCATAGAACCCAGCCTCCCGGATCATCAGTTGATATATTCTGCATGTATATTGAAAAGGTATGGAAATAGGATGCATCCCCGGAATACACCTTTTCTGATTTTGAAGCATACAGTGTGGAATTTAGCCACATTTTAATTTATGCTTTAGAAGTTTGGATTCACATAACATGAGTTTCATTATAATTAGTCACACACATAGTTCAAGTCTTTTGGAATATTTCTACTAGAAGAAATGATAAGAGCATTTCATGGAATGAGACAGACCTCTGCTACAGATAAATAGGGAACAATTTCATTTTTCCTTAACCAGCTACAAAATTAAGATATACCATTAAGATACCCAGAAATGTGGGAAATAGTCCTGTATCAATATTATTTCTGCAATCATTTAAAGCCATTTCGGGATCCCTCAAGGTCAGTGTAAGCTTTATCAGATTAATCTTTTAGCATACCTGGTAGGCGTCAATGGGAGTTTATCGGTGCGTGAGTACCCAGAAATGAAGGTTGTGCTCTCCAGAGGCTAATTCCTTGGCTTTATTCTACTTGTACTGTTTGGCTGATACACTATCTCCTTCATCAGACTCTGTTTAGGGCTTTGAAAAAGCTAAAATAAGTAATATCATGCCTGGTACAAAATACACGCTTAAGTGAATCTTCTCATTTTGACTTCCACCATTATCCTAATGATAATATATCCTAATGTACTGCATTAAGTATTAGGAGCACATTAAATCAGACATAAAGCCTTAACATCCATTGTCAAACTCGGAAGGGGCCATTCCTTTCTCTTTTCACACATTGTAAAGGTGTCAGGGGAAATTATAGATAACTGTGTCAGGCGCTCAGGGAGAAAAAGACCAGGGCCCTCACTTAGTGCTCAGTGACTTCAAATCACAGAGGTTTCTATTCAAATGGGCACATTCGGTGAACCCTGCCATGTCCTACATGAAAGCATTGTTTCACGTTAAACTATATATTCTTTTACAACAATTAAACTATTCCGATTCAAGAATCAATGCACTCTGGACCTTTCTGTCCCAGAAATAATTCATTACCTAATGAAATTAATTTCAAATGTCCAAGTTTCTGTTTACTTTATTTTATAACCTTTACTTTCAGACCCCGTCATCTGCCTCAAACCTGTTGCACCTGTTGCTGTTGTTGTTGTTAGATGCAAATATATTTAGGGGAATAGGTGTGTTTGTTGTTATTGTTAGGTACCATTGAATTGGACCTGGCTCATAACTGACTCTCCAGCAGGTTTTCAGAGGCAGGAAATCGCATGGGAGGAGATTGTTCATCTTTCTTCTGTGGAGCAGCTGGTGGATTTGAACAAGGTGCCTTTGGGTTGATAGTGCAACTCCTTACACCTGAGCCACCGAAGCTCCCTCATAGCCATACATTTTTCTGTTTGGTGCAGGCCTAACCCTCCTTGGGGAAACTCCCTTTATAGCAGATCAGAGTTGTGATCCAATTAAGGGTGTTGCCTCTCCTCGGAATCATCTGCTGTCAGACCATGTATCAGACCATGTCAGGGAAGATTATTGGAACCTGGCTTAACTGCTCCAGCAGAAGGTCTTGACCAGATTGACCTACAGTCTTATCCAGAACAACTAGCATTTTTAAAGAACTCTCAGGAGATTATTCCCTATGACTAACGACAATCCTTCAAGACTTGCAGGTTAAGCATTGACAACCCTTTGTTCTGCATGATCTTTTGGAAAAAGTTGGTATAGTGAACAGCCTGCGAAAAATGCAAACTACATATTGCGATGAGAAAGTCTGTGGTTAGGGACCTCTCTAAAATACTCAAGAGCAACGGTGTCTCTGTGGAGACTAAGGTGCTCCTGATACAGCCCATGGTCTTCGCAATCACTTGTTATGCATCAGAGAGTTGGACAGTGACTAGGGAGGATAGAAGGAGGATTGATGCCTTTGAGCTGTGGTGCTGGAGAAGAGTATTGAATGTACCATGGACTGCCAAGAAAACAAACAGATTCACCCAAGAGAGGGTTAAACCAGGCTGCTCCTTGGAGGCAAGGATTCTGGGGCTTCGTCTGACATAATTTGGACATGTTGTAAGGAGAGACAGGTCTTTAGAGAGGGACATCATGCTGGGTAGAGTGGAGGGACAGCGCAGGAGGGGAAGACCCTCTAGGAGGTGGATTGATTCAGTGACTGGGGTAATCGGGATGGGTGTGTCAGAGGCAATGAGATTGGCACAGGATAGAGCAGGGTTTAGGGCTGTTGTACATAGGGTCGGTATGAGTCGCAAACGACTCGATGGCACATAACACCAACAACAGCATGTGTCTCTCCAGAGCACAGGGCAGATTTGCTTATAATTCTGGAAGATAGAGACACCGTGTTCCTTTTGGAGCAAAAAGCAGGCATGTGTGCTGAACTGAATTCTTAAATTGGGGATTACTCTCCTCTGACACACTGACTGTGTATGCAGGTGTCATGCACTTGTCTTTAACTAGCGGTCAGGGGTTGTACTACCAGCCCCAAGGCACATGGTTGGAATCCACCCGCAGCTCTGGCAGGAGAAAGTTGGACATTCTCCTCCTGTGCAGTTTTCACGTGTCTGAAAACCTGCTGGGGGGAGGTTTTAGTTAGTTATTAGTGATTTCCAACTGGATGGGACACAGGAACATTTTATCTACAAAAATCTTGCAGAAAACTAAAACTACTTGAATAACTTACTGACATAACTCAGAGGGACCCTGGTTTGCCCCTTGAAACCTTAGGATTCAAGAAACTCCATTAAAATATTGGTATATTTGATCATGCAATTGCTGGAGGTAAAATTTTGTTCTTTAGTTCTAACCTAGCAGCTTCTGTGTAGAAGTGGTTGCAGGCTGACTTGTTAGCTTGTAAGAAGTATAACACCTCAGATCTTTCAAAGCTCTTGACAAGAGAAAAACTAGGCAGGTTCTTGCAAACTTGCCAAGGGAAAAGGACTTTTCCATGGTTTAAGTTTGAGAGTAAAAGATTCAAACATGGTCATGGGGGTGGGGGTTGGGGCGGAAATGATACTTTTAAAATATGCAAATTATTAAACTGTATAAGCCATATTTGAAATAGCAGAATATAGGCAATACTTAAATAAGAAAAGAGACAAGATTTTTTTTTTTAAAAGGAGCAACATAGACTCTGATTTAGATTAAATCTAGTAAAACTATAATATAATCTTTGTTGTGCTCGGTGTCATTTTGGGGAAGTTAGAACAAGGAAATTGTAACTTCTGAAGCCTGTAGTACTTTCTGCCTCTCATTCTCCAAGCAGTTATTAATTTATTCACTTAATCAATATTTATCTCTCATTAAGTAATTAATATCAAGTATCTGTTTCATCCTGCCAGTGGACGAGATAGTCCAGCATATATGTGGATTTATTGTAATCCCCAAGGTAGAATAATTACTAACTATGCAAAGGTATTTAACTGGTGGAGCACAACAAACTATAGGTAACAGAGAGAGAATGAGAATCCCAGAACACTTATTTGTGCTCATATGAAATCTATACCTTAATCAAGAAATCATTGTCCAAACAGAACAAGAAAACATTGTATGGTTAAAATCAGGAAGGGGGTGTTTCGGGTGGGGGTGTATCCTTTCCCCATACCTATTCAGTCGGCACGCTGAACAAAAAATTTGTGAAGCTGTACTTATAAAGAAAAATGTGCTGTCAGGATTGGAAGAATATTCATCAACAACCTGCATCATGCAGCTGGCACAATCTAGGTTACGGAAAGGTTGGAAGACCTGAAGTTTTTATTGCAGAAGATGAAAGACTATAGCCTTCAATATGGATTGCATCTCAACATTAAGAAAACAAAGGCTCTTACCACTGGGCCAATGGACAACATCATGACAGATGGAGAAAGGGTTGAAACTGTCCGTGATTTCATCTTTCTTGGTTACACAATCAACACACACTCTCACTACCAGTAGTCAGGATGTAAGAAGACATGTTGCTTTGGACAAGTCCACTGTCTGGGGCCTCTCCAAAACACTGAAGAGCAATGATGTAGGTTTGAACACCAAGGTGTACTTATTTCAAGCCATGATCTGTTCCGTTACTTGTTACGCATCTGAGAGGTAAACAATGAATAAGGATGACAGGAGAATTGATGCCTTAGAGTTGTGCTGTTGAAGAAGAATATTGAATATTCCATGAACTGTATAAATGATATACAGGTATAGCTTTAAAAAGGTGTAGCCAAAGTAATCAGAGCAAGAAAGACAGTTTCCTTTCTCAGACTTTGAACATGTTGCTAAGAGAGGCTATTCTTTGCAAAGGGGTTGGAAGAGTGAAGAGTCAGTGAGAGATATGGTTCCGAACAAGATTGATGGACATGAAAACTGCAGCAGTGGACTCGAGCGTGTTAGATATGGTGAGGACGACACAAGATGGGACAAGATTCACATACGTTGCTCATAGGGTTGCTCTGAGTTGTATTTGACAGCACTTAACAGCAATGGAAATATTAATTACAATGGTTAAAGAAATAAAAGAGACTTAAAAGTCAGATTTCATCACTATCTGCAATTCATGATGTACTGACCATTCCAAATGCATGATGAGATAAATGTATATGTACTTCCAAACTCCTGGAAAGCACCTTTCATATGCTGTTGTTGTTGTTGGGTGCCGTGGAGTTGTAGACGATGCATAGAGTCCCTATGAATGAAAGGCCTGAGAACTGTTCATAAAGTTTCCTGAGGCAAGCCATTTCAGAAGTGGATGCCACTCCTGTTTCCAAGCTTGTTTTAATCGGGGAGCTCCACCAAACACTGTCCACCATGGGTAACCATTATCACATTTGACACATCAGTGTCACAGAGTTCAGCATCATAACAACCACGAGTTATCTCTGTACAGCAATGCACAGACCAGAGCTATATAACCTAGAAGAATGTTTGACAGAAAAACAATTAAAACCAGGCCCGAGGGCCACAGATTTTAAAAAAACCCACCTTGGGCTTGGTAGCATAACTTTCTGTCCACTGGGCCAACGTAGCTCTCTCTATGTCATTGTGGTTAGTTGCCTTCGAGTCCTAGATGACTCATATGTACTTTATAAAAGATATTAAACCATGTACTATGAGCAGGTTATTTGTAGTTCTCATTGTTTTTGTAAAAACCAACAGTACCTTATTTAGTCAGATTCAGTCTACTGTAGGCACAGTAAAGGGTTAAAGACCATAAACAAAAATACAAATGCCTTGTGGCTATTGTGTACTGTTGAGTCAGAACAGACTCCTAGCTGACCATCCAGTTGGTTTTCAGAGGCAGTAAATAGCATGGGGCGGAGACTGCCCATCTTTTTCCGATGGAGCAATGGGTGGATTTGAACAATGTGCCTTTGAATTGATAGTGCACATAGCCACCAGAGCTCCCTAATAGAAATATTTTCAAAAAAGCTGTGTTTTAAAAATAGTTAATAGGACTCTTAGATTTATCTAGTGTTGATATCATAAGTAGATTTTAGAAATTTATTCTCTCACAGTTTATTTAGGAGGGTAGAAGTGAAATTGCTCATGTTGGCTCTAGGTGAAGGCGTTAACTTTCTCTTGGTTATGGATGGAGATTATTGTCTTCTTTCCACCTGCGTAGGAGAAACATCCTTTGGGGATGCTCAAGTGTCTTGGCATTTGTCTTCCCCTGGGTCTAGGAGGTTCTCAATGCAAGGACCCCAGACCCATAGAACACACTCTGCATCTGGTCTCTCTTTCTTAGCAACTCAAGTACCTCTTTACTGCTTACTTCTCTTTCATTTGGTAGAGGAAAAATTAAATTTTCTAAGGATTTTTTTTCACTATAAATCATGACCAGGGCCAAAAGAAGTAATCAAGAAAGCATATGGCACGTTGCATTTGACAAATCTACTGCAAGGAGCTGCTTTGAAATGATAAAGAATAAAACTATCCATTTGAAGACTAAGGAGCACTGACCCAACCTATGAATTTCTTTCAGTTGCCTTATATGTTTTTGAAAGGTTAACAGTGAATAAGTAAAACTAAAGAACTAATGCCTTTAAAATGTGATGTTGATAAAGAATATGAACTTTGAGAAAAGACAATAGTTCTAGAAAGGCTTCAGGTCTTTTGTTCATAGGGTCACTATGAGTCATGCTCAACTCAACAGCAATCAACAATTACATGCATACACACACACATACATATATAAATAACATATATATGTTAGCTGTTCAGACAATATGATCACCATTATTGGAACTGATATTGTTATGAATTTACTATACATAAATATTTTAAATAAATTTCAACTGTTAACATGAAATCTTTTAACAAAGACAAAACACTTCTTTGAGAGAGAAAATGAAATATCTAAAGAGAAAGCGCTTTTTATCAAAGTATCAGCTTTTTACAGAAATTTTTATACTAATTCTCACTACTGATCTATTTTACTTTTTTTAAAAAAAAAAAAACCAACATTTTCAAATGGGTCATGAATTCACTTGTATTATGAAAAGAACACTCAGATAGCAAACCTGAATGCTCAACTTGTCTTCATTTCTCATTCCAGTGCTTCCTTTTTTTTTTAATCACACACCAATTAATGAACAGTAGAGGTGAGCTCTGCTGATTTTGAATTCATGAGCTTGCATAATGAATATAATTGCTAAGTGAATATATTCACAGCTTGTTAATTTTTTTTTATTGTGAGTGAGACATTGACATGTAGAGAATCTTCCAGAAGAGTAAATTCCCTTCTTTCCTTCTACTTCCCTGCACCCCTGTTTTCAGACCTGCCTATCAAGGGTCTTCTTCTTTAAAGGTACCAGTTGGATTTCCTGTTTTCTGGTATGTCAGAAAAGAAAAGCCAAAGTTGACAATGCAAATGTTAATGCCAAGGTGAGAAATGAAAATCAGCAGGCCTTTCTTAACTTCTTGTGAAATCATGGCCTTTTGAAACTTAATAAAAAATATGATGTGTTGAGAGACACATTTAGAAATTGCTCCATATAACATACAGTTTGAAGCATTAACTAGCTTCATAGACAAGGCGAGGGAAGATTCTTTTCTTTCCTGTGCAGAGAAGCTCTTTTCATTTAGGGAAATTTGCAAACAATATGTAAGATGAACTAAAGCAGCAGTGTGGCATTGCCAGCTTGGCCACATTTTTAGGAAACGGTTCAGGTAATTTTTACCTGCCTTTAGCTTACACACGTAATGGGAACTCCGGTGACGTAGTTGATCTGGAGACGCACTGATAACCCAAAAGCCTAGTGTCTTCATCAGTTTGAACGCAACAGTGGTGCTAGAAGAAAAATAGACAGCTTCTTCTTCTCATCATTATTATCTACAGCCTCATAAGGTCTCAAATGGAGCCAGAACTGAATTCATAGCAGTCAGCTGGAGTAAGTCCTAAATAGAGTTATAGTTGGAAGGGTAAGAACAGAGAATTTGGTCTACAGGAAAGAAAGAAAGGGGAGCTGGGACAGAGGGGAGGGAAGGGGAGGAGGGAGGGAGGGGGAGAAGGAAGGAAGGAAGGAA
>NW_006399761.1:10321145-10323074 GCF_000299155.1 Elephantulus edwardii
GAAGGAAGGAAGGAAGGAAGGAAGGAAGGAAGGAAGGAAGGAAGGAAAGGGAAGAAGGAAGGAAGGGAGGGAGGAAGGAAGGAATTGAAGGAAATCTTTGTTGAAATAGGCATTTGTTTGCAAAATTTTCTGTTTTCCTTCAGCAAGTGCAGTAAGAATGTGGATATGCCTAGGATTCAGTGCAAAATAGGAGGCCAGAGCAAGCTAGGGAGATATTTGACTCAAGCTTGGGGGCAGGGGCCGGGGAGGATTCCACATGGTCTTCTTAGTCACCTGCTGTGCTTCTGAGAGCTGAGCTGAGTAAGGATGACAGAAGAAGAATGGATGCCTTTGTATTGTGGTTCTGGAGAAGAGTGCTGAGTATCCCAGGGAAAGCCAAAAGAGCAAACAAGTATGTCCTGTAAGACGTGAGGCCAGGGTGCTCCTTGGAGGCAAGGATGATGAAACTTCATCTTTCTTACTTTAGACATGAAGTTAGGCGAGGCTATTATTCCTTGGAAAGCCTGGGAAGACGGAGGGTCAGCAAAGGAGAGGAAAACTCTCAATGAAATGGATTTTCACTGTGACTTCAGCAAGTCTAGTGTCTCAGAGACGATGGGGAATGCAGCATAGGGCAAGTTTCAGGCTGGCTATTCACAGGGTCACTATGAGTCACTTAACTCTAAGTCAGCAAACAACAACAACAATGTTTTGAATACCATGAATTTAACGTGAAGAACTGTCACTCATCCTCCAGGTTGCCATACGGTATTGTCTGTGATGCTAGAAGCCACGTGATTGAGGTTTCAAAACCTTAACAGGGCCTCGCGGGGTGGACCAACCACCATTAGCACTTCCAGACTGAGGCCGACTAGGCAGAAGAACCTGGCGACCCACTGCTAAAGACAATGGCTGAGGAGGAACACCTTTCAGGAAGGAAGAGAACATTGTTTGGCAAATTGTTGGAAGGTAGCCTGTCAGTCTGGAAGACGCTCAGAGTGTGTGGGCCTCATTCACACAGTGCAGACAGCATGGAACTGTATTCATACTTACTGATATCGATGTTGTTGTTAGGGATGCTTGGGTGAAGTATGACTCACAGAGACCCTGTGAACATCTGACCTGAACCCTGCCCTATCCTGTGCCGTCCTCATCATCTCTGATACATTTGAGCTTATTCCTGAAGTCACCTTGTCAATCCATGTCATTGAGAATCTTTCTGTCCTTTGCTGGCCCTCCCTTCATTCCAAACCTGATACTCCTTTCTAAGGAGTAGTCTCATCTAGCTATCAGGGTAGTATCCTTTCTCCATATATATTCTTTCTGTATGCTGAACAAATAACTCACAAGGCCAGACTTTATAAAGAAGAATGTAGCATCAGGACTGGAGGAAGCAGCATCAACAATCTGTGTTACACAAATGACAAAACTTTGCTTGCTGAGAGTAAGGAAGATATGAAACACTTGCTACAGAAGATCAAGGACTTTTAGCATGGATTATATCTTGACATCTAGAAAATGAAGGTCCTCACCACAGGACAGTCAACATTATGAGAAGGGATAAAGTTGTCAATGATTTGATCTTGCTTAGATCACAAATCAATATCCTTGCCACCAGCAGTCACGGAATTAGAAGACATACTGCACTGGGCAAGTCCACTGTCAGGAACCTCTTAAAAATGCTAGAGAGCAATGATGTCAGATTGAAGACTAAGAGGTGCCTGACTCACGCCATGCTCTTCTCATTCACCTGCTATCCCTCAGGGATCTGGATAATGCAGAAGGATGATAGAGGAAGAATTGATGCCTTTGAGTGGTGGTGCTGGAGGAAATCCCATGGAGCAAGCAGGTATGGCTTTTTTTTTAATTTATTATTAATTTCAAAGAAAATTTACAGAGACTTTCAGTTTCTGTTCCTTCATTGTTGCACTTTTCTTCCCTGCCAAGCCT
>NW_006399761.1:10323174-10336052 GCF_000299155.1 Elephantulus edwardii
TGTCTTCTAATTCCGTGACTGCTGGTGGCAAGGATATTGATTTGTGATCTAAGCAAGATCAAATCATTGACAACTTTATCCCTTCTCATAATGTTGACTGTCCTGTGGTGAGGACCTTCATTTTCTAGATGTCAAGATATAATCCATGCTAAAAGTCCTTGATCTTCTGTAGCAAGTGTTTCATATCTTCCTTACTCTCAGCAAGCAAAGTTTTGTCATTTGTGTAACACAGATTGTTGATGCTGCTTCCTCCAGTCCTGATGCTACATTCTTCTTTATAAAGTCTGGCCTTGTGAGTTATTTGTTCAGCATACAGAAAGAATATATATGGAGAAAGGATACTACCCTGATACACACCTTTCCTGATTTTAAATTAAGCAGGGTTCCCTTGCTCCATTTGGAAAACAGCTTTTTGATCTAGGCATAGATCATATATGAGTACAGTTATATGTTTGAAGTTCTTATTTTTTTAATGATGATTGGAATATAAATGTTAGAAATGCAAAAGGCTAGATAGTTTGAAAATGAGGCCATAATGATAGAAACAGCACTAGAGATGGCATAATAGAATTTTGCATTTGTTATGACTTATTAATTACCAATACCTTTCTACAGTGGAAAATATAGAGCTGACTGGATAGACTATACAGGAATTATATAAAAGAAATTCTGCAATGTAATACAAAAATATTTTAAAATATAAAAAAATTAAAAATAAATTTTGCATGAGAAAAGACAATGGAGAAGCTCAAAATTATTAGTGAAAACTAATTATTCACCAATTAGTGAATTTTCACTAGTTAGTGAGAATGATCAGTTTGAATCAAATTGCAGGGCAGATAATCTATAGTATATATCTGCAAATTAAAGCTTTTTTTCATTTCAATTTTTCTTTTTAATGCAAGAAAGCCAAGGGGTAAGTTATCTAACCTGGTTTTAGAGACCATCTCAAAATGAGATGTGACACATTGAACACTCATGACTGGATATCAGCTGGGTTTCATGGGGACAGCTTAAATGGAAAAATACAGAATGTCATTAAAAGTACAGGAGAGACAGATAAGATAAAATAAACGGGAGACAAGTCTCTGGAATATGCTCTTATAGAGAGAGGTCAAAGCTCATGGAATGATGAGGTAAAAATTCAACAGAGGTTTTCAAGAAGAACATGTAAAATAATGAATTGTGCCCAAGTCTGGTGGGTGGTGAGAAAATTTGACAGGAGGTACATACTCAGCAATTTTCAAAGTGAAAGCACATGTGAGAAAAAGAAGTGAAACCTTGAATTGCAATAACTAAAAGATTGGGTGGGCAAGGGGAGTCAGTATCTTGAATGGATACAACCTAGACACACATATTTGCTGACTTTAACATTGCTGTAACCCTGTTCTATTATAAAGACTGCTTCTTGGAGCCTTCTTCTCAATGATATCCATCATTTCTTACTATCCACACAGTCTGTTTCCTTTGTATAGTCAATACAACATAAGTAACCGTGTGCCTGATACTTTCTGCTCTAAGTCATGTTAACGAACATCAACAGTATCTCTTGTTCCACTGTCTCTTCTGAATCCAGCTTGAGTTTTTGGCATTCCCCTATTACTGTCTAGTCCCAGCTGTTTTGGAAAAATCTTTAGCAATATTTTATCTGTGTGTTCCACAAATCATTTATTAATTATTTTGTTCCACACTTTCTGTATTAATGCAGAATTTTTCCATGGTCAAAATGGATTACTTCTAGTCAGATATCCTCCAACGTTCCCTGGTGTAAATGAGTATGTCTAAGGCTGCATTTGTTTTATATTAAAATACTTCAATAGGTATTCCATAAATTCCTGGAAATAGATCTTGTGTCAAGGCCTCCAGTTCACAATGGATGTCTTCCTTCTATACCATTGTTGGTGGTGGTGTTGAGTACCATCAAGTTAGAACCAACCCGTAGCTGATCCTCCAGAGAGTTTTCCCAAGCAGTTAATCACATGGGAAAAGATTGCCCATCCTTCTCCCACAGATCAGCTCCTGGATTCGAACCATGTGCCTTAGCATTACAGCGCAGCTTCTTACTATTTAATCCCATTGGTGTTGTTGTTAAGTGCCCTTGAGTCGAAGGTGACTCATAGCAACCCTATGAATGAATGAAAGACCTGGACACTTCAATAGCTTTCATTACTCCAGGTTCATTGAGTTACCAGAGGCAAGCTGTTGTGGAAGTGGATTCTACTCCTGCTTCCAAGCTTGTTTTAATTCGGGAGCTCCACCAAACACTGTCCACCATGGGTAACCATTATCGCATTTGACACATCAGTAATCACTAATACCATTGGTTCAGTTTTTTGTTCTTTTTCTATTGGTTTGTATCCAACCATTCATATACATTGTGTTTCATTCACAATGCATATTTTACACAATAATTAATATACATTGCCTTTTCTAGAATGTTTTGCTATTGACGCATGGCTTAAATCACTCCTTCTTTTCAAGACCCCTTTGCAGCGTGCCTACTCCTTCAACTCAGTTGAATTCACATATCAATTCTGATTTCATTGGGATATATTTCTGGTAGTGGAATAGCTGGATAATATGACATTTTCCCAGATGATCTTTTCCACATATAGATTGAAAAGGTATGGAGATAAGATACATCACTGGCATACTCCTTTTCTGATTTTGAGCCATGCAATGTTTCCTTGCTCTGTTTTGACGACTGCTTCCTGGTTCACATACTGGTTTCGCATAAGCACAACCAAGTGTTCTGGGATTCCCATTCTTCTCAGAGTCAGCCACAGATTGTTATGACCCAGTGCTAATCTGGAAATTAAGGAGCTCTGGTGGACTAGTGGTAAGAAGCCACACTGTATATAATTCAGAGGCTCATGATTGAAATCCTCCAGCTGCTTCATAGGAGAAGGATGAGCAGTCTCCTCCCATGCAGTGTATAGCCTCTGAAAACACTGGCAGGTCAGCTATGGGTGTGCTCGGATTCAGTGATGTTCAACAGTAACAACCTAGAAATTGATACAAAGTTGACTATGAAGTTACATACATTCTGCTATTGTAAACATGCAAGGATATGCTGCTATAAATACACAAATAATTTCTTTTTAAGGAGCTAAATACACGTTTGTATTTCAGCTGTTAGACACTTACATTGAGATGTTAGATGCCATTCCACAACAGTGAATTTGACACAGTGTTTCCCTTTTCTATCTTGTGACATCACCTAATGCCCAGGACCCTTGAGTTAGTTTCAATTCCTCCTGGCCTTCCACTGGGTTTTGGAGGGTGTAAATTTCAGAGCAGCTAGTGTATTGGAATTGATTTGGGTTAGTCTCCTGCCACCAAAACTTCTTGATCACTTAATCGCACTGCTGTTGGGTCAGTTTATTTGTGACTGTTAGGTTCCATCGAATCAAGTGTGACCCATAATGGCCCTGTCAACAACAGATCGGAACTCTGTCCTGTCCTGTGCCATCCCCACACTTCCTGACATACTTCAAGCCCATTGTTGCGGTTACTTGCTCTGTTAGGCCGCCTGGTGGAAGGCCTTCCTCTCTTTCTCTGTCCCTCCACCTTAAGCATGATGGCCCTTTCCAAGCCTTTCCTAGCAACATGCCTCAAGTATGTGAGGTGAAGCTTTAGCCTCTTTGCCTCCAAGGGGCATTCTGGCTGAGCTTTCTCCAAGATGTAATTTGTTTGTTCTTTTGGCATTTCATGGGATATTTAGTACTCTTCTCCAACACCACAACTTGTAGGCATCAGCTCTTCTCATTACACAGGTTTAAGATACTATAAATCACATAAGAGGAGGTGACCCCACTTTTTCCTGAAAAACTTCTGGTTGATTCAGATAGTCAAAGAAGTGCTGTCTTTGAGTTTTCATTACAGTGTCCTCCTGACTCTGATATGTGAACTCCATTCTGAAATAGTTCTTCTTTTTTTCTATTATTGTCATGAATTATATTATTTTGAATATTCAGTGAACTGTACAATGCTGAGATCAACTTCTTTGTTGGTACCTTTTACCTTTTATGTATCCCTGGAGTTAAATAGCTAACATTATTTCTGCCTTTATGTATATATTTTTATTAAGGATATCAGTCTCTAATATTACTTGCTTATAATTTCACTGTCAAGTTTGTTATCAAAGTTATGTTGACCTCATAAAATCAGCTGAAAATTATCTCCTAAATTTTCTGAAATATGCTGTATAATAATATTATTATGTCCTAATTTAAAAGCTTCAAGGAATCCACTAGGGAGTAATTTGATCTTATTCTTTGTGATAAAGGTGTTCTTTGTGAATTTATTTGAAAAAATGGGTTATTCATAATTTCAGTTTCTTCTATGATAATTGCTATTAAGTATATCTTCTAGGGAATTTGTTTGATCTCATTTCTTAAGTTTATTGCTGAATATGTTTAATATACATTTTTAATCTTTATATGCCTATAATAATGGCTATGAAATTCTCTATTTCATTTTTCAAAACTGTAGATATTGATACAAAGGTATCTGTGAAGTTAAATGCCTTTTGCTATTTTAAGCATACAGAAATGCTGCTAGGCATATGCATATATGTTTTTAGTGAGTCAAATACACATTCATATCTTCAAAATGGAAATTTGAAGGAGCCCTGGTGAAGCCGACTAAAAGAGTGATGGTTCAGACACACCCATGACATCACAGAATGAGTACCTGATGACTTCCTTTTCATAAGGCTAACCTATAGTTAACCTCGAAAAACCTGGGGAACTCTTCTACTCTGTGATTTGTGTTGCTTTGAGTCAAAAATTGAGTTGGCATATCCAGCAACTGTAATGACGCGATGATTTCTATTCTGTCTGCGCCTCTCCTTTCCCAGTCTTGCTGGAAGGAGCTCTGTTGGTGTAGTCTTCAGGGGGTTGTACTCCTAACCCAGAAGTGGCAATTCACTAGAATTTGGACCCACCAGCTCTTCCACAGGCTAAAGATGGGCAAACTCCTTCCAAGCAATTCACAGCTTCTGAAAACCCTCTAGAAGGGCACCTACAAGTGGATTCCAACTTGACAGCAATAAATGAGTCTTGGCAGAGCTTGATACATTTTATTATTTAACTTTAAAAACAAAACCTACATTTTAGAATTATTGATTTAAAAATATCTTACATTTTACTGGCTTTTCTATTCATTTTTAGTTGACTATTTCAATAAATTCAATTAATTTTATTTTCATTGTCTAATTTTAAGCGTTAAAATTCACTTTATCATTAAAATGTCTTCTCTACTGTGAGTTTCGTGACATACCTTTCCTCTCATTTCCTTTTCACAAGCGATTGCTGTATTGTGTTTCACGTCATTCCGTCTGGCATATTTTCTCATCATCCACATGTTTTCTTTTCAATTATGATTGGGAGGGGAAAAGGCACAGAACAAAATGTAATACATTTTGTGACATTTTAATTTTCCAAATACTTACTATTTTTAAGATATGTTCGAATTCAGTGGATTAAACACAACCTCTAGTAATGACACATTTTTAAATTGATCCTATTGTGTCGCCGTGGAAAGGTGGAGTCGCTGAGGGCAAGATGCTGAATGAGGTGAATGGGCACAGGGATTGCAATGGGGACGATAAGCAAGGAAGGGGCAGCATCAAAGATTGTATCTTTATACTGGACACTTAACTACAAGAAACAACTGTGGCTTTGATGGGGTTAAGTATTTCATTTGTATTTGAAACAGTGCATATTCTGAGGTTCCTTCAAACACAAAAAAACCTTTTTTCACTACTCCTCCATGTTCCCAAACCTATTGTCCTCAAGAACAAATAGGTTTGTGTTGGAGAGGGTGAAACCAAGTCTCTCCTTGGAGGCTAGGATTTTGAAGCTCCACCTCACTTACTTTGGACATGTGGCCAGGAGAGATCTGTCCTTGGAGAAGGACATCATACTTGGAAGGGAGGATGGACAGTGCAGAAGAGCAAGACCCCAGATGAGATGGATTAACATAGATGGATTAATGGTGGTTTTTGGTGTCTGAATTTGTGAGACTGGCTCAAGACAAGGAAGGATTCAGAGCTGCTGTTATGATTGCTATTCATCGCAGGCGACTCAGTGGCACATTAACAACAGTCATGTATTATAACAGGTTTGGAAGCAGGAGTGGCATTCTCTTCCTAAATAACATGCCTCCAGAAACTCTATGAACTTTGACAAACGTCGATAGTTGTAGAAGGGTCTCAGCCCTTTCAGGCCTTTTGTTCATAGGGTCGCTATGAGTCGTGCTTGACTCGAAGGCAATCAGCTATAACATTGTCCTTAAAGTGCTCGTCCCTCCTAATAATATTCAGAGTGCAAGAGACACGGTGTTGTCATCCTCACATTGAAGGGATATTCCGATTGTACTTTTTCCAACATAGACTTGTTTGTTCTTTTGGCAGTCCATGGTAGATTCAGTATTTTTGCCAATATAATAACTGGAATGCCTCAATTCTTCCTCACTTATTCAATGTCAAACTTTCTTCTATACAGTGTTGTGCTCCATCAAATGAGAACTGCCTCGTAGATGGCACTGCATTAGGTTTTCAGAGACTATCAATTGCACAATAGAAGACTTTCTCTTACAGGGCAGATGGCAGATTCAAACTGAGAGTCTTTGCGTTGACAAAGGCACTCTTTACCACTAGGCCACCAGATACCGTGATCTGTGTCAGGAACGCTTTAGTTTTATTCCCCCAGGATAATATATGGTTTTATCATTTTCAAGAAGTTGTTTTCAAAACATTTATAAATCTACTATGAGGTTTGAATTTTTTATTGTTACTTGCATGAGCATTAATTACATACTCAAGAAAATGAAATCTTGAGCAACTCCAATATTTTCTTCATCTGTCTTGTGGATTATTGACCCAGTTGTGATGGTGTTGCAGTCTTTTTTTTTTTTAAATAATTTTAATGAAAGTTCACAGAGACTTTGGATTTCCATTCATTGATTGTTGCACATTTCTCCCTGCCCACCCCTCCCCCTCAATTCACTCGTCTCTTTAAAAAGTAAAAGAAAAATTCTTGCATTGTTATACAATCTCTCTCCCCAAGTCCACTCCTTTCACTATGCGCTCCTGTCATGACAATAGTACCTAATCTTACATCTTTTTAAACAGTTCTCTCCCTCATCTGTGTCAATGCAGTATACATAATTACCCCCTTTCTCGGTCTGTCTCCAACCCCTAAGTCAGTCCTCTTTTATAGCAGTGGCATTATGCTGTATTTGTCCTTTTGTGATTGAGATATTTCACTCACCATAATGTCCTCATTTTGTATAAGAGTCACCCAGTTCATGAGTTCCTTATTTTTCAGTAGTATTCCATTGTGTGACTATACCACAGCTTCTCTATCCATTGGTTTGTTCGTGGCCGCATGGGCTGTTTCCAACTCTTCACTATTTTGAACAAAGGCACAGTAAACATGGGTGTGCATATATCTGTTTGAGTGGTGGTTATGGTTTCTTTGGGGTATATTCCCAGGAGTGGAATTGCTTGGTCAAATGGTATTTCTATTTGCAACTTTTTGAGAAAGTGCCAAACAGCCTTCCATAGTGCTTGTAATATTTTACACTTGCACCAACAGTGAGTAAAGGTTCCAGTTTCGCCACAACCTCACCAGCATTTGCTGTTCTGTTAAATTTTGCTATTCTTATTACTAGGGTGAGATGATATCTCATAGTTGTTTTGATTTACATCTCTCTTAGAACTAGGGATTTTAAACATTTCTTCATGTGTTTGTTTGCCATCTGAATGTCTTCTTTAGTGAAGTGTCTGTTCATATCCTGTGCCCATTTTTCAATTGGGTTATTTACCTTTATCTTGTTGTGGTGCTTGAGTATTTTATAAATTCTAGATATAAGTCCCTTAACTGACCTGTAATTATCATATATTTTTTTTCCACATCTGTGGCTTCTCTTTTTATCCTGTTAGAGAAGTTTTTGAATGTGCATAGGGATTTGATTCTTAAACATATAGATTTTATTAAAAATAGAAATACCATATGGCCCAGCAATTCCTTTACTAGGAATACACCCTAAAGAAACCAAAGCTACATTCCAAACAGATGTATGCACATTTATGTTTACTGATTCATTATTCACATTAGCAAAGAAATGGAAACAACTCAGGTGCTATCAACAATCAAATGAATAGAAAAACTATGGTAATCCATACATTGAAATATTACACAGCACTGAAAAACTGAAACAGTAACACATCACACAACATGGAGGAGCCTTGAGGACATTATGCTAAGTGAAATATCTCAGTCACGAAAGTATAAATATTGCATAACACTGCTGCTATAAAAGAGGACAGACATGTGGGATGGGGGTTGGGAAGAGAATGGGGAAAGAGTGGATCAATAATGAACACTGATTAAGAACAGATAAGAGGAATCACTGAAAGGAATACATGATTATGCAGTATATATATAAGAACAATCTGAAACAAGGGGTGCATTTCAGGGTGGGCTGGAGGAGGAGGGAGAGAAAATGTGCAACCATGAATTTTAAAAAGGAGGGAGAAAGTATAGATTTTAGAATTCTTTGCTAAACATGCAAGTTGATAGAGAAACATGGCGAAAGAATACAACTTTGGCACACAGCCTCTTTGCAACATACCCGCTATAACTGAGATGAAGCTTTCTCTAACCACTTGGCCAACAGAAATCCTTGTGCATAATCACTTTTTAAAAAAAATTTTAAGGGAATTTACAATGTATAAATCCTTGTAGGCATTCTAGTTCTGTAACTTAAATAACCTGTGGCAGAATATTTTCCAACTTCCTATCCTTCATCTGTTACTAACACTTTCATTCCAATGTTAAAGCAGTAATATTGAATTTGATTCCATTACCAGTCAATCCAAGACTGTAAAAGTTGTTAGAAAATTCTCAGTTTCTTCCTATTTGCCGTTAGTGGTTGATGTGTATTTTTGAGTAAGATCCGTATTAACAGGTTTGCTTGGTATGGGTGTGTTAATAGTATCATTTTTAACACTGACAGCATTGTACTTCAAGACAGATCTTGAAAGGTGCATCATGACACCGAATATAATATCATGACTCTCCAGTTTGTCATTCTCAACAACGCAGAGCATATGATTGTGTGATTTAAATCGGCTAATAGCAATCTATGTCTCTTCACTCACTTATGCCTAAGATATGTTTATGCATCCTTTATCATTTTTAACAACTTCCTGCTATTCCTAGATTTATATTTCATATATTTCACACCCCAGTTATTAATGTTTGCAGGTGTATTCTGTTTGAAAAGCCCATGAAATATTTCTTCATGTAGACAGTTTAGTACTTTGAAAATTTTCAAATGAATGGTTCTCTAAGTGTCAGACATGGAAATGGCCACTGGAGATACAAGAAAACATTTGTCAGATACATTTAATTTGAATGTCTTAGTTTAAGCTGTTTAGGTGTAGGATAAAATAATTTATGGCCCAACAGATCAACAAAGAAAGAAGGAGGGCATCAGAAAGAAAAAAGTTACTCTTAACCTTCAAAGAGACGCTAGGGCGGCAGATTAAGATTCAACAAAGTATAGTCTTCTGATCTTTTCATTATGTATGCTTTTTTTTTAAATCATGCTTATGTGGAACCTATACTTAGACCAGGAGGCAGTCCTCAGAACAGAACAAGGGAAGACTGCCTGGTTCAAAATTGGGAAGGGTGTATGGCAGGGATATGTCCTTTTCAGTCTATATGCAGAACAGATAATCTGGGAGGCCAGGCTGCATGAGGAGTAATGTAGCATCAGGATTGGAAGAAGACTCATCAACAGTCTGTGTTATGCAGATGACACAGTCCTGCTTGCTGAAACTGAGGAGGACCCGAAGCACTTGCTATGGAAAGTAACAAATTGTAGCCTTCAGCTCAACATCAAGAAAACAAAGATTCTTACCACTGGGCCAATTGGCAGCATATTGACTGATGGTGAAGAAATTGAGATTGTTCACAGCTTTAGTTTGCTTGGCTCCACAGCCAACATTCTTGGCACCAACAGCCATGAAATTAAAAGACATACTGGGAAAGTCTGCTGTCAGAAACCTCTCCAAAGTACTTAAGAGCAATGATGTCAGTATATAGACTAAGGTGTGCCTGATACAGGCCATGGTTTTTGCAATTACTTACTATGTATCAGGGAGCTGGACAATGACTATAGATGTTAGAAAAAGAGAAGGAAAATTGATGTCTTTCAGCTGTGGTGCTAGAAAAAGAGTATTGAATATACCATGGAATTTTAGGAGAACAAACAGGTTTGTTCTGGAGAAGGTTAAACCAGGCTGCTCCTTGGAGGCAAAGATTCTGAAGCTTCATCTCTGACATACTTTATACATGTTGTAAGGAAGGACCAGTCCTTGGAGAGGGACATTATGCTTGGGAGGGTGGAGGGACAGCACAAGAGAGGAAGACCCTCAATGAGATGGATTGATTCAGTGACTGAGGTAATGGGGGTAGGTGTGTCAGAGACAATAAAATCAGCACAGAATAGAGTAGGGTTTAGGGCTGTTGTACATATGGTCACTATGACAAAAACAACATGCTTTTTTATTTTGTAGTTTGATGTGTTGTTGTTGCAACAGAGAGAATCGTTAAATTGATTCTGTTGCTGTGTTGTGTACCAGAGAGTCAGAACCGACCCATAGCTGCCCCACTAGCAGGTAATTTCCTATTTACCTGGAGAGTTTTAGAAATGAGAATTTCTTATCTTCCAGAGTATTTGAAGGGAGATGTCTGCATCTTAGAAAGTGTAGGATGAGGGCAGAGAAAACCCAAGATTCCCTTGACAAGCATTGAAGGCTTCAGAAACATACAGCTTGTTTTCCCCTCAGTATCCTTCTTAGCAACTTCTAAAATGGAAGAAAATAGGAAAATAGGAGAAAAGGAAAGGAAACAAAGATTTTTTGAAAAAAATTAATGAAAAAAAATCTACATAGAAATTTTTGAAATGAAATATCAGCTCTAAGAAGAACACCTTACGTTTGCTCGCTCACGGAGTCTCCATGGTCTTTCATTCTACTTTGCGGATTGCCAAGTTTAGTGACTCCTCAAATTAATGACATTTGGGAGAAGATCTTACCAGTGTCTCTCACGATTGTGACTCGGAGTACCACCTTGCACTGTGACATCTTCAAGAACAGATTATATTCAAGCTGATTGCAAGTCTTGTATCTGAAGCATCTCTAAGTGGCCTCGAACCTTAATATTTGAGTTAATAATCTGATACCTTAGTAGAACAAAAATCATTCACATTATATTTTTTCTCAGAAGAATAAAATGTAGAACTTATATCTTGTGTTACTTAGAAGTCCATAAATCTCATAGTCCACTTCCTTTGAAAATGTTTCTTCATCACTTGTTAGCGACAGGGTGTTTCCATAGTTTATAAAAGATCTTTTCTCGTTATCATTATTTTGCCAAATGACCTTCTTTTTTAACTGACACAGGAAACTCACATAAGATCTCTTTTAGTTGTTTATATGATTTTGAGTCATTTTGTTAGAAGAAAAATCTTTAGATCATGGAAGATTTTTCTAATATTTTAGCCTTCTTGTTTTCATCTTGCCTTAATGAAAGCGTTCTAAAGACTATACTATTTGATTTTTAAAAGCTTCTCATTACTTTTACTCATCTTTTCTGACATTGTAAACGTTAACCTGTCTCCTGATTTCCTATAACATTTCTAATGGCATAGTTTTTGTAGTTTTATATTTCTGAAAGCATAACTTTAAACCTCAGCAAAGATTAAAGTTCATTATTTCATTAGTTTCCTACCACTGATATGTCAGCTTTTCACAGTCTTAGCCGACTATACAATTAAAAAGTATCGTCTTAGAATCTTATAAATAGAATTCTAAAATCAGACCTTCTGGGGGAAGAATATCTGAGTTATCAGCTCTATTAGGATCCAGAACTCATGGTAATGAAATAAGATGCTTAACTGAAGGCCTTGACAAAAAATAAGGTCCCAGGAACTGATGGAATACCAACTGTGGTTGCAGAAGTGAGAAGATTGGAAACAGAAAATGAAAGACTATCACTTTCAATATGGATTACATACAAACATTAAGAAACCAACCTAACAAACGAACAAAATTATCTCTGGATCAGTACACAGTGATATATGGAGAAAATATTGATGTTGTCAAGCATTTAATTTTCCCTGTATTTCTACTGATGATAGAAAGAGTCAAGAAATCAAAAGACTTGTTACACTGAGGAAACTCGCTCTCGATGGCCTCTTCAAATAGTTAAAAGAGCAAGGATGCCATTGTAAAGACTAAGGTGCAGCCAATGCAAGCTGTGGTCTTTTCATTTTTTTATATGCATCTGGAAGTTGGGTGATGAATAATAACGACTAAAGAAGAACTGATGTTTTTCCACTGTGGTGTCTGAGAACATTACTGGACTGTCAGAGACTAACAAATCTGTCTCAGAGGAAATGTGCTAGGTAGGTTGCTCCTTAGAGGCAAAGATGGTGAAACTTCATCTCACATATTGCGGCATGTTGTCAAGAGGGACCAGTCCTGGGAAAAAGACATCTGTCTGGGGAACGTGGAGGGTCAGCAAAAGAGAGGAAGACTCTCAACAAGATGAAGTGACACAGTAACAATGTCCTGGTGCCCATTGATCAAGAGGGTGGTAGACAAAACAACTATGAGATATCATGTCACCCCAGTGAAAACAGAAAAATTTAACAGAACAGCAAACAACAAATGCTGGCAAAGTTGTGGAGAAACCGGCACCCTTATTCACTGTTGGTGGAAGTGTAAAATGGTGCAACCCCTGTGGAAGGCAGTATGTCGTTTTCTCAAAAAGTTGCAAATAGAGATACCATTTGAC
>NW_006399761.1:10336624-10339301 GCF_000299155.1 Elephantulus edwardii
AATTAAAAAATGATTAATAATTTTTTTAAAAGAGGGTGGTACAGGGTTCTACAATATCTCAAGCTCTTGTGCTTAGGGCTGTTGTGAGTGCTAGTTGACTAGATGGAATCTTACAACAACAATAACAGTAACAATGCTTTTTTATGAATCTTTTGGGACAGAATCAGTTACAACTACTTTTCTAGTTTCTAGAGACTACCCCCTTTATTTAGCTAATGTCTCTTTCCTGTTTTCCAAACAAGTATTCCATATGTCTCTGTGGCAGTTCTTTCAAACTCACATTTTCTTCCTCTTTTCTAATTAATAGGATCTTTCTGATTACAATGGGCGTACGTAATAATCCAGGATGGTGTGTATACCATCAAGTCACAATCAACCCATAGCTGACCCGCCAGCAGATTTCCGGAGACAATTAATTTCACAGGAGGAGATTGCCCATCTTTCTCCCACGGAGCAGCTGGTGGCCTCAAACCACCCACCTTCAGGATTGCAGTGCAGCTTTTTGCCACAAGGCCACCAGAGCTTCCCTAGCTGAGTTGCAAATTTATTTCTATTATCTCAATACTCGTGTGCTATATGAACTAACAATCAAAGGTTTTAGGGATCAGGACATGAGTATGTTGGTGGTGGTGGTAGTGGTAAGTGTGATCAAGCAGATTACAAGTCATACAGCCCTATGAATAGCTGATCAAAACCTTGGCCTATCCTTCACCATCCATCCAATCACTGAGTCACTTAAGCCCATTGCTACAGTTATAAAAATATTCGAGAGTCATTTTTTTGCCCACCACAACTATTAGTATATGAACATATATAAAATATTAGCGCATTTGACACATCAGTGTCACAGCGTTCAGTATCACAGCAAACATGAGTTAACCTCTATACAGCAAATGGACAGAGCAGTGCTATACCACTTAGAAGAATGTTTGACCAAAATCAGTTAAAACCAGCCCTGAAGGCCGCAGATAAGAATCACCCATCGTTGGCTTGGTGGCATAACTTTCTGTCCACTAGGCCAACTGAGCTCTCTCGTTGTTGTTAAGTACTGTCGAGTCGTAGACGACTCATAGCAACCCTATGAATGGAAAATCTGACCACTTGTATAACTTTCATCTTGTATAACAAGCTTGAAAGCAGGAGTGGCATCCACTTCCAAAATAGCTTGCCTCCGGAAACTCTATGAACTTGGAGAAATGATGAACGTTATACAAGTGTTCAGGACTTTCACTCATAGGGTCGCTATGAGTTGTCTACAACTCGACAGTACTTAACAACAATATAAAACATAGCACACATTGCTGTTTGAAACGTTGACATGAGAATGATACATACGTCATTAGACTATGATATAAAAGTTTGCTTTTGAATCATATAGAAAAAAGCCAAACTCTTTAGAATCATTACTTTTATTTAGGTAGTTACACACAGTGGGTAGAAAATAGGCTAAGTGGAAAAGCCTAACATGGAAGGACTCAAAGTCTTTCATACCAATGTATTCTTTTTAATGTATCACGTACATGCAGTAACGCACATATGTTCATCCTTGAAGGAACAGGAAGTTCCTTGAAGGAACTTGAAGTTCTTGAAGGAATAGCAAGCTACTTTAGAATAGAGAATGTCATTGTTGTAATTGTGTGATTGAAAACATGCAACCACACAATTGGATTTCGGAGGCTTTAAAAGCTATAGAAGAAGTTGTCAATCTTTGTCCCCCGAAGGTCACTGGTGGGTAAGAAGCTAGTAAGGAAATAAATGATACTTTAAAAACAAATTAAGGTAGACCTCCTATCATTTTGTGGTTGTTTCTGTTTGTTTCTTAGCTTTCCAGCATGTTGTTGGGAAGGAAAGACAAGTGAAAGGGAATTTATAGAAGATATGATGGCAAGGCAGAATGATTTCAGTAAATATGTAATTTTTTTTAGCTACACTAAATATTCATTAATAGAGTAGGGTCAAAAGATTCAGAGACTGAGGATTCATAAAATGAAGACAGTATCATGTCAGGAGAAGATGAAATAACTAGATAGATACAAATCCACAAAACACACATAGTCATTGTAAAAAAGAACAAGGAGGAGATGTAGGCAACTTTAGATGCCTTCCTTGCATTCCTGAAGACCAGAACATTTCTCAGACCAGTCTGAGGACTTTGTTTCAGAGGTGCAACAACCTGTGACAGTCAATGTTGAAGTTTCAAAAAGCTGAACACAAGGTAGTATGAAAATAAAGGCCTCTAAAATTTGTTGTTGTTGTTGTTATGTGCCGTCGAGTCATTTACGACTCACAGAGACCCTATGTACAACAGACCTAAACCCTGCTCTATCCTGTGCCAATCGGATGGCCTCTGACACACCCATCCCAATTACCCCAGTCACTGAATCAATCCACCTCTTAAAGGGTCTTCCCCTCCTGCGCTGTCCCTCTACCCTCCCAAGCATGATGTCCCTCTCCAAGGACCTGTCTCTCCTTACAACATATCCAAAGTATGTCAGACGAAGCCCCAGAATCTTTACCTCCAAGGAGCAGCCTGGTTTAACCCTCTCTAGGATGGATCTGTTTGTTTTCTTGGAAGTCCATGGTACATTCAATACTCTTCTCCAGCACCACATCTCAAAGGCATCAGTTCTAAAATTTGTAATTTCCATAAACTCAATGAAAGGTGAGCTCTGGAATG
>NW_006399761.1:10339576-10362725 GCF_000299155.1 Elephantulus edwardii
AGCACAACTCCTTACCACTAGGCCACCAGAGCTCAGCCTTAGATAACTGCTGGGACATGGCTATGGGTCTCAATTGGGCCTACTGCAGCAAACCTTCAGCCCAAGCCTGTACCATTGACGTGAGATTCCAAGTGAAGCTACATCTGTGATTTGAAGGACGATAAGACAGAGTTAATTCTCCTTTTCATCAAGTGCCATCCATCCTACAGGAGAAAACAAATTAATTTCTATTTGTCCTTCTGAGGTTTCTCAAACATAGTCTAGTTTATCTTTCATAACAGTAAAACACATACTGTTTCTTTCTTTTCAAGCGTGGTGTTCATGGGAAAACAAATGACAGACACAGGCATAGAGAATTAGATTGCCTTCAAAAAATAAAAAGCGCCCATGTTTCGTTTTAATGAGAAATTTATGCAGTACCTTCTGCATTAGTATCATCTCAGCTGACAAGCTGCCAGTTAAATAGAATAGAGACCTGCCTAGATATTTTCTGCTACCTGGAATCCTGTTTTCTAAAGTGCTTCTTGACATTGGGTATGAAATCTCCATCTTTCAGTTGTCTTATGCCTGATTTAAAATAACTGCACGGGCAGTAGACGTGAAAGGAGCTTTTGTTCGCCAGCCTCTTAGTTCAGGTGTCGCCCATTTGCTCACGCGGGACTTTAGAAGCATAGCGTGTGTTTGTCATTTGAGGTTTTGGAGACGGTTACTAAATAATCCGAAGGTAACCTTGCTGGAGAAGTATCTAGCTGAGTAGCAACCGTCTTCCCTTAAAGGAGGTGTTAAAACGTAGCCGTTAGAGATAGAATCCGATATCCTGTGCGTGGGTGGTAACATATCAGTGATGTCATTGTCGCCAGGAACCATCATCTTGACTTAATTCACAGCAACTCTATGACCAGGAGATCGAATCCTGGCCTCACCCTGTAGCATGGTCCCGATATCCAACATGCTCAAGCCCGTTTTTGTAGCCCTGTGTCAGTCCCTCTCACTGACGGTCTTCCTCTCTTTTGCCAACTCTCTTCTTTTCAGACAATGTTTGGTGATGAGGTCTGTGTATATTTATTGTTTTTGTCATCTCCTCTTAAGCTGTCACAACGTATGCTGGCCGTATGCATTGTGAAAGGGAAAGGATGCGCACAGCCGGCCTGTCCGTGCCCTGCTTGCCGATAGAGCCTCTGTGATCCATTTCGTTTTCACTGGCTGATGTTATGACGGGGATGGTCAGGTCTTTCTTTTTAAGTTATCTTACTCTAGATGCTCAGCTGAAGCCTATCTAACACTATCGCAAGAAGCAGGCCACCGATGAAAGATGGAAACTTGTAAACAAGATGCACAACCAGAAACTAATCATACAGACAAGGTCCGAAGTCTGCCATTGCTAAGAGAACAAACAGGTCCAGCCTGGAGAGGGTGAAACCAGGCTGCTCCTTGGAGGCAAGGATTCTGAGGCTTCATCTGATATACTTTGGACATGTTGCAAGGAGGGACCAGTCCTTGGAGAGGGAAGTCATGCTTGGGAGGGTGGAGGGACGGCGGAGGAGAGGAAGACCCTTGATGAGATGGACTGATTCAGTGACTGGGGTAATGAGGGTAGGTGTGTCAGAGACAGTAAAGCTGGCACAGGATAGAGCAGGGTTTAGGGATGTTGTACAGAGTTGTTATGAGTCTCAGGCAGCTCGACAGCACGTAACAACAACAAAGTAAATAGAAGAGATGGTGAACTAAGAGAGCTGAGAAGCAAATTTCAAAGGGCAATTGAAAGACAGACAGCAAATTTTGTAGTGCATATGCTAATATCTGCAGTTGCAAAACCGTAAGTAGAAGAGCACACGCAATATTTTGCAAGTGTAAAGAGCTGAAGAAAAGACTGAACAAGTCTCGGAGCTACAATACTGAAAGATTTCCATGGTCATTTTACTAAATATCATAGGAAACATAAGAAAAAGACGAAAGGAGTATACAGTTTCTGTACCAAAAAGAATTGACCCGAATTCAGCCAGTTCAGCAGAGATATAAATGATCAAGGACCAATGATACTGAAGTAAGAACCCCAAGGTACAGTGAAGATGTTGGAAAAAAAGTAAGGTTTCAAGAACTAGTGATATAATAACTGAGCTGTCTCAACAAATAAATACAGTCTTGGATGTGCTCCATAGTCTCTTAAAAATATTTTGAAGGCAGCTAGCTATCTGGCCAGCTGATTCATGTTGTTGTTGCCTTCGAGTCTAGCATGATTCATGGCGACCCTATGAACAAAAGGCCTGAATTCCCTCTATAATCACTGACATTTAACAAAGTTCATAGGGTTTCTTTAGCCATGCTGTTTAGGAAGTGAAAGCCACTCCTTCTCCCAACTGTATTCATAAGCACGCCCCAACGAGGCAATCCAACAGAACAGAAACATTATCAAACAATATTTGAATACCAAGTACTAGTAAACATTTGCTAGAGATCTTTAAAATAATTGGAGCAACAGTAGACATTGGACAGGGAACTATCAAAGTAAATCTGGATTCAGAAGATGCTATGAAATGAGTAGTATCATTGCTAACATCAGATACAACTTAGCTGAAATAGAGCATTACTAGAAAGAGGTTTACTTGTGTTTTATTGATTATGCAAGTACATTCTGCTGTGTAGATGAAATGAAAAATTGAGATTCATTCTATATCACTGAAAAGAATGACAATTCCAGAACAGTGCTCAACTAGACCCTGTAACTGATCCTCCAGCAGGTTTTCAGAAGCAGTAAATTGCACAGGAGGAGATTGCCCATCCTTCTCCCACATGCACAGACCAGGGGGCATTAATTTACATAGAATAAGAGATAGAGCATCATTCAAAATAAAGGATATGTATCTAGGTTTTATTCTTTCTCTTTATTAGTTCAATCTACAAAGTGTTCAGATACTCGGTAAAGAAGTGTATATATGAGGTCAGGATTGGCAGAAGACTCATTATCAACCAGTAATTTAGCAAATGACAGAACTTTGAGTGCTCAAAGGGAAGAGAACTTAAACTATTTAGTGCTGAAAATAAAAGGCTGCAGTCTTTAGTATTCATTGCATTTCAGTGTCACAATTGGACCAACAAACAACACAAAATGGACAAAAGAGAAAAAATTTGCAAGAATTCCTTTTACTTGGATCCACAATCAAGGTCTTTAGAAGCAGAAATCAAGAAATTAACTTGCATATTATAGTGGACAGATGTCCTGCATAGGAAGTATTTAAAGTGTCAACATGCAAAGATACCACATTGAGGATAAAAGTAAGTCTCATCCAAACGAGGGCATTTTCATATCCACTTGAGGAACCATAGGAGTGAGAAAGCTGAACAAGGAACAAGCATGATCAAATAAGAATCAATGCATCTAAATTAGAGTGTGAGCAAAAACTACTGATGTGACTGCCAAAAGAAGAAACTCAAGTGTCTTGCAAGAAGTACACCCAGATTGCTGCTTAAAAGCAACTGTGGTGAGACATACGCTGAGCACACAATTTGGATAAGAGATCCAGGGACCCATCCTTGGAGAGGAGCATGGTGCTTGATAAAATAGAGGATCAGTCAAAAAGAGAAAGATTATGAGATAAATGGGCACAGTGGTCACAACAGTGCTTTCAGAAACATCGCTTATTTTGAGGATCCAGCAGTGTTTTGTTTTGCTATGACCTTTGTCAACTCTAAAACACCTAACAGCAGTACTTGTTTTTATAAATAAAGTTTTATTGGAACACATCCATGCACAGTCTTTTACATGTTATCTGCGAATGCTTGTGTGTTCTACCGAGGAGTTGTGATGGAAAACGGATGACCACAAATCCTCTATATTATTGGAACCTTTTCAGAAAATAAGCTTTGTCAACTCCTGATATCTATGTAATGGGAAGAAAATTCATGTAAACCTACTGACATACCTGTTTGTGTGTTATATATTGATATACTCTTAGAAAGGAACTGATAATTGTAGAATATTTTATGCATTTAAAACCCACTCACCAGCTTTTATGATGTTTACAACAGTCCTATCACGTCTGTATTAATATTATAACCATTTCCCATGTGAGCAACGATCTTTGAGGTCAATATTCCCATCATTGGCAGAGAACTGTTAAATAGAAGTTATTGAGTTAAACCATCACAGCTTCAGTTCAGATTCTTGTACTTATTATTTACATGATTCTGTGTATAATTAGCCTCAGAAAGCTCTTTTAGCTTTAAATAAGTTAATACGTTCTTGGAATGATCACTGAAATGTATTAGATGCTTAGTAAATAATAGCTGTCACTATTTTCTCCTGTGCAATTAACTGCCTTTGAAAACCCACTGAGGGATCATCTATGAGTCAATTCTATCTCAACGTTATACAACAACAACATGCTTTTATTATTATGGCTAGTCATATCCATATGATCTCAAAATGCTCCAATTTCTACAGACCTCTTCCATCAAACTGAATCAGCTTCTAAGTCCACATTTCAATTTGTCTGACCCCAAGGAGTTATTTTCTTTCCAACAGTTTTCTTGGCATCTGTGAGACTATAGCTTACCTATATACGTGGACAGAGCCACAGTTTGCTTTGCCCATGTAGCAGGGTTTGTTTTTTGGGTGTTTTTTGTTTGTTTGTTTGTTTTTTTAATCAATAACTAAGGGTTTTAGAGAATGTAGCATTTTTTTGTCTTAATTCTTTTCCAGTATCTTCTTAAAAATAAAATATGCAAAAAAAAATAAAATATGCATGGATTGTCAAATAAGAAAAGACTTCTGTCTCAGAGGAAATGCAAAGAGGATGCTTCCTCGAAGACAAGGGTATTAAAACCTCATCTGGCATACTTTGGGCATGTTGTCCAGAGGTACCAGTCCTTGAAAAAAGGACAAAATGCTGGTAAAGGTGGAAAGTCAGTGAAAAGAGAGGAAGATTTTCAAAGATGCATTGACAAAGTGATTGCAACAATGGCTTGCATATGGTAGAGATCAGGAAGGTGGTACATGATAGGGCAAGGCTTGGTTCTTTTGTTTATAAGTCGAAGTGACTTGTAGTTGTCACAATGGTACCTGACAACAACAACAATATATACTAGAATATTGGGATTATGTAAAATATGCTTCAAGAAAATGCTTAATTTTTGGTAATGTAGCAATGTTGGATAAAATGTCAAGAAGCAGTCCAGTGGTGCAGTCCTTAGTGGGTTCACCAGTTAAACCAAAGCTCACACAGCTACAGCTTTTGGCATCTACTTTCAATAGAGTAAGATAAGCATTACCCCATTGTGATTTACAGCCTCAGAAACTCAATGGACCATCTGTATTAGATGCAACCAACTACTGAGGTGTGAAATGTTTAGTTGTTATCATTTTTTTTTATGACATTTTTATTATTTACCCAATGTAGTTTAAGTCTCATAATATTTTTTTGAGAGGAGGGGTTATTTTCTTGTTTATTGCTTTTACATAAAGAAATTGCTAAGTCTTTGTTCTGATGATGTCTGTTCTTCTCAGCAAAGACATATTAGATAATATGCAAATTAAGTTAATGAAAATTATAGCTTCGGGTGCATATCATACAAAGCCTTCTTTAGGTAAAAGGCCATCTCAACTGCTACATTGAGTGATTTCTTTTGCTTCTGGAACTTCCCTTAAGTTATATGCTAGTGTGCTCTGGAAAATATTGACAAGCTTAATATTAATACTTGGAAGCATTCACTTCCTAAACAACGTGCCTCTGGAAACTCTGTGAATTTTGATAAAGTCGATAGTTGTAGAGAGGCTTCACGCCTTTTGTTCATAGGGTCGCTGTGAGTTGTGCTCAACTCAAAGACAATCAACAAGAATAATATTAATACAGAACAAGATTATTCTGCATGCCTAAAATTAATTCACTAGAGGCCATCAGCATCTTGGCTATTTTCCTCTGTCAAGCCAACAGATGTCTTCTGTAATATTCGAAAGCGATTAGATTACGTTAAGACTGCATGGAGTGTATATAACTACAGATAAATCTTATCAGGAAAGGAAAAGAGAATATTTTTCTTTTTGTCTTTATCATAGGTAATTCGAGGTGAAATATTTATGAAAATTAAATAATCCATTACTGTCCCTCAGTAATTAAAATGATCTGTGATATAATTAAATGAGCAGTGAAAATGTAATTGGAAATTAGAGTTTATCAGGAACAAAAACAATCCAACTAAATTATTATTTAAAATGAATAATTTTAACAGGAGCACATATATGGACTATGTAATAAATTTCAGCAGGTTTTACAAGGATCTACTTGAACTTGAAAGTAAAGTAATAATTCATAAAGAAATTCTTTATTAAAACTGTATACAGTATCTTTCCTCTATGGGGTTCTATAAAATATATACAAGCTTACCCTTGTTAGTCAGGCAAAACTTTGTTATATAATTAATCTTATTTATGATATTTTTATATTATGCAATTAAGCATTTTTATTTATTATACAATGAAGCATTATATTTATTTATTATACAATTAAGCAGTAGGTGCTTTTTTTTTTGCTTTTTTTTCTTGTGAAGAAGAAAATGAAGAATAATAATACCTCTAATTTTAGAAAGTGAGGAGTGTCAAAGGTTTCATTTACTTGAATCTAACATCAGCTCTCAGATGCATAGGAACAGATTGAAAAGGCCATAGTTTGAAACAGGTGCACCTTAGTTACCAAACTAACATCATTGCTCCTCAGTAATTTGGAGAATTCCCTGACTGCAGATTTCCCCAGTGCAGTTCGTTTTCTGATATCCAAGTGTATTGATTGTGGATCCAATCAGGATGAAGTTGTTGACTGTTTGCATATTTTTCCTCTATGTCTTATGAGATGTCTATCTGTCTCTTACTGTTTTTCCAGTGGTTAGAATTTTTGGTTTCTTGATATTGAGATGAAATCCATAGTGAAGGCTGCAGTGTTTGATCTTCTGCAACAAGTATTTCAAGTCCTCACTGTCAACAAGCAAGGTTGTGTCATCTGCATATCAAAAGTTATTCAGGAGTCATCCTCCAAACTTGAAGCTGTATTTTTCTTCCTAGAGTCTAACTTCTCAAATAATTTGCTCAGCATAGAGATTGAATAGATATGGAGAAAGGATATAACCCTAACATACACCTTTGTAATTTTAAAACATGTAGTATTCCCTTGCTCTGTAAGCACAACAGCTTCTTGGTCTGTGTATAAGTTTCACAAGAGTACAATTAAGTGTTCTGGGATTCCCATTCTTCTCAATGCTAGCCATAACTTGTTATAGTCTGCTATTAACAAATGCTTTTGTTATAGGGAAATGCCTTTGCATAGTCAATAAAACACAAACATTCTTATGGTATTCTCTGTTTTAAGTCATGATCCATCTGACGTCAGCAGTGATATCCCTGGTGCCATGGTCTCTTCTTAATCCAGCTTGAACCCCTGGTAGGTCTCTGTCTTTGTACTGTTCCACATGTCTTTGAATGATCTTCAGCAGTATTTTGCTTGCATGTGATATATTTGATAGTTTCTACATTCTGTTGGATCACCTTTCTTTGGAATCAGAACACATACAGATATCTTCCAGTCAGTTGGTCAGTCAGCTGTCCTCCAGCTGTCCGGGCATAGACTGGTTAGCACATCCAGGCTGCATCTGTAATCTGCATAAGGATGACTGAAGAAAAATAGATGCCTTTGAGTTGTGTTATAGGAGGAGAGTACCAAAGATCCTGCTTGCTGTCAGAAGAACAAACAGATGTATATTAGAGAAAATGAAGTCAGACTGCTCCTTGGAGGGAAGGATAGCAAAGCTTCATCTTGTACACTTTGGGTCTGTTAGTAAAAGAGGCTATTCCTTGGAGAAGGACATCATGATCACCATCAGCGTGGTGGATTGACACAGTGACTGCAACAGTGGGCTGCAAAAATGACTGCTGGTGTGTCAGAGATGGTGGGGTCGGCCCAGGATTGGACAGGAATCAGATCTGTTCTTCATATGCTCACTGTGAGTCATACTTGACTCAATGACACAAAACCACAGCAACAAGAAAGCTAACATCACTACCATGTATAATCAGTGACCACATACAGCAGTGAAGAAATTCAATAATATATAGCAATGGGCAAATCTCTTGCAAAAGGCATCTTTAAAATGGCAAAGAACAAGGACGCCACTTTGACAACTAAGGCAGACTTGACCCATTGTATTTTAAGTTGCTCAATATGTGCATGAAAATCAGACAATGAAAAAGTAATAGCTAAGAAGAGGGATCACATGTATCCAGGTGGTAAGTAGGTGTGCAGCCAACCCAAAGGGATATGGTCCAAAACCACACACCGCTCTGTAGGATGGAAATGGACACTTACCTGTGCTGTGATTTACTGCCTCTCAAAGCCCGCTAGATGGTCAGTTATGAGCCAGCACAGACCTGGAGGCGTGTAAGAACTGGTGCCTTCAATGTGCAGTGTTGTTGAACAATATAAAAGATATACTATGAAATATTTACAGTTAAATATAAAATATGCTGTTGTTAGGTGCATCCAAGTTGACTCCAAGTCAACTTGATCCTATGAATAACAAATCAAAATTGTGTTATATCTTGCGCCATTCTTCACAACCACCACCATATTAAATATTAGATATTAAATATTAAATATTTCACAGACTGTGATCAGACTGAATACATTTGTTATGGAAGAGAATGCAAATAGAATTATCCTTAAAAAGAGGGATGGTGAAATTTAGACTCATGTGCTCTGGACATGTTATTAAGAGGATTCGATTCCTGGAGAAGGACCTTTTAGAGGTTCAGTAAAAGAGCAAAAGGCTCTTAATGTTGTGAGAGGACACGACAGTTGCATCTATGGGTTGAAGTATAACAGCAAATCTGAGAATGGTGTCAGAGCACTCGGTGTTTTTCCTGTTGTGTGTAGCAAGGCTATAACCAAATCACTGTCTTCCCTTTAGAACAGCTTCAGAAAGCCACCGTTCTAGTTGGGAAAGTAAGTTGTCTATTCACATGGAGATCAAGAAAACAATACACCACAAAGAAGATCCTCCAGTCAGTGACACAGTGGAATTTTCTTTGTCATTTCATTCTCCAGAACAAAGTCTATTCACTCTCAAATATTTATTGCATAATTAGCTGTTTCAGGAATTCTGGTGAGTAGATGGATAAATCCATCATGCTCAGAGTTGGCATGTTATAACCTGTAGGGTTTCCCTTCTCTTGTGTAATATAAGCTGCTGGAAACTACTCAACAGCATAAACACGATGGCAAAAGCAACGGTGTAAATTTAAGACCATGCCATTTCCCCCTTATTATAATTACGCAGACTTAACTTTTGTGAACATTAATTTTCATGAACTCTTCACAACCCCACTGAAGACGTGAATAATGATGGCATAGTCTTTATGTACTTTCTTATTATGAGCAATAAAGGTGGAAGACAGTGCTTTGTTTAATTGGCTGAGGAATTCTCTTTATTTCTTTTGTAAAGAAAAATCTTTTTCTGTCCTCTGGAACATACTATTCAATGAGGAGTACGTCAATTTCAAAATGTCTTCAAAATGGTATAATTTTTTCATGACTGAGTGTTAAAAAGTTGAGGTTAAAATTCTAGACTTCTAAGCAGGAGTGACATCCACTTCCTAAACAACGTGCCTCCAGAAACTCTATGAACTTTGATACTGTCCATAGTTGTAGAGGAGATTCAGGCCTTTTGTTCGTAGAGTCACTATGAGTTGTGCTCGACTTGTGGGCAATCAACAACAACCACCAAAAGGTTGCAGTTTGATCTTATGATCTGCTCTGTACAAGAAAAAGAGTGACAGAGATTACACATGTAGAGACACAATGAGGCAGTTTTCTATATTAAAGATTTACTGTGAGTTGAAATCAACTTGATGGCAGTGAATATTTTTAAATGCTAAGTAAGTCGTCATGAAAACAACTAAAATGTTTAGAATGCTGCTTTGTATGTATAATTTTTAATACTTCTTCTTGTTGTTTTGTTGTTGTTGTGTACCATTGAGTTGGAACTTGCCCACAGGTGACCATCCAGTGGGTTTTCAGAGGCGGTTAATCACACGGGAGGAGATTGTCCATCCTCCTCTGGAGCAGCTGGTGGTTTTGAACACTGTTCCTTTGGGATTGCATCACAGTTTCTTTCCACTAGGCCACCAGAGCTCTAAATATTTAAAGATCTGGCAAGAACTGATGCTTCTATCTTTTTCTGCAACTAAAAGGCTGTCTTATTGTTAAGTGCCATCAAGTCATAGATGACTCATAGCGACCCTATGAACGAAAGACCTGAACACTTGTATAACTTTCCTCCTTTCTCCAAGTTCATAGGGTTTCCCGAGGCAAGCTATTTTGGAAGTCGATGCCACTCCTGCTTCCAAGCTTGTTTTAATGGGGGAGCTCCACCAAACACTGTCCACCATGGGTAACCATTATCACATTTGGCATATCAGTGTCACAGTGTTTACCATCACAGCAACCATGGCTGACTTAGAAATGGAAATAATACTGAAAGTTGCACAGATTCATAAATAATAATGTTGTTGTTATGTGCCATTGAGTTGCAGTCTACTCCTAGCTGACCCACCAGTGGTTTTCAGAGACTATACATTATGTAGTTAAAACCTACAAAAGCAAACGGACCTAGATATTCAGCAATGATTCAAAATTAGAAATTCTGTTAATAACAAAACACAGAATATCCATGCCAGAAAAAGAAATTTCATTTTATCTTATTTATGGATGCCATAAAAAAATGGATCACATAACTATTCTATATTATTTTCAAAATGTCTTAGCTTAAATCAAGATACGTATTTTTTCCTAAGTCTAATAGCCCTATAGTGATATGTACACCAGCATTGTGTATAAATATGTACAACATTCAGAATTGTAATTGTCAGTGTGTGTTGTTAATTGATATAAATATTCATCTATAGTAATAATACAATGTATAAGCATTATCTTTGATATTAGTGACATGAAGTCACTATGAATGAAATATTGAAAGAATCTTTTTTTTTTAGAATTCTTATTGCCTTCTAACAAGAGTTTAATTTCTAGGAATCATAGTCAATGATTCTGTTAGTACTTTACTAACCAACATCATAGAAAAAAATAAAAGGAATAATAAACATATATGATGCTATTGTTGTTGTTACATGGCGTGGAGTCTCTTACAACTCATAGCGACCCTATGTACAATAGTTCTGAAGCCTATTCTGAGCCAATCTCACTGACTCTAATATATCTACTCACATTGCCCTAGTTCCGGGGTCGTCTTCTCTTCCCCTGTCCCTCCATCCGTCCAAACATGATGTCCTTCTCCAAGGATCTGTTCCTCCTGTCCACATGCCCAAAATATGTGAGATGGAGCTTCATAATCCTAGCCTCCAAGGAGAAACTTGGTTCCACCCTATTTGTTTTCTTGGCAGTCCATGGGTATAATCAATTCTTCTATCATCCTTAGTCATTATCCAGCTCTCTGATGTACAATAAGTAATCATGAAGACCATGGACTGCATCACGCATACCTTAGTCTCTAGACTGACATCGCTGCTTCTCAGAACTCTGGAAACACCCCTGACATCAGATTTACCTAATGTAATTCTTCTTTTGCTTTCCTGACTGCTTGTGCCAAGACTATTGATTGTGGAGTTGAGCAAGCTGTAACTGGTATGCAGAAAAATTAAGAAAACATACACATAATATAAACACAAATGTTCTTGATGGACTTTGTATATTGACTGGCATGTAACAGCCATATACAAGCATTACTTTCTTGAAATCATAACTATTTAACCAAGAAATGTTTAATGTATTTAACCAACCAATTAGTAATCATCTTCGGACAAAACAGATTATGTTTTGGGTACCAAGTGACAAACAGCACATGCTAAAAAACAGCTTACGTTTACATTTAAACATAGGGACTATACATTTGCTATTTTAAAAGTATTTAGAAGAATTTTATTAGGTCTCATTTATGACAGCTTATTCTACAATAACTGAATATTGGTTTTAATTTTTTCATTTTATTCTTTAGTATTAGTATACTATGAATTATTAGTAGAACCATTGTGTTTTATGTAACGGTAGTAAATCCCTAATCAGGACATCAAGCAAATACTTTGAAGAGTGAGCTATACTGTTAATACTATTGTTGTGTAACAGGGAGGCAGAACAACCCTTAGTTGACTCTCCAGTGGTTTTCCAGGAGCAAATTTAATCCCATGGCAAAGACTGACCAACTTTGTCCGACAGAGCAGCTGTTGGATTCAAACTGCATGCCTTTGGGATAGCAGCACAGTTTCTTACCAATTTTCATATCACAGCCAAAAATGTCACTGTCTTAGTATTTCTATACCTGTCCCTCCCCCCCATATAGGTATGTTGTTGTTGTTATGTGCCGTCGAGTTGCTTGCAACTCATAGCGACCCTATGCACAACAGCTCTAAACTCTGCTCTGTCCTGTGCCAATCTCATTGTCTCCGACACACTCATCCCGATTGCCCCAGTCACCGAATCAATCCATCTCCCAGAGGGCCTTCCCCTCCTGCGCCTGCCCTCCACCCTCCCAAGTATGATGTCCTTCTTCAAGGACCGGTCTCTCCCTACAATATGTCCAAAGTATGTCAGACTAAGCCTCAGAATCCTTCCCTCCAAGGAGCAGCCCGGTTTAACCCTCTCCAGGATGAATCTGTTTGTTTTCTTAGCAGTCCGTGGCACCCTCAGCCCTCTTCTCCAACACCAAACCTCAAAAGCAACAATTCTCCTTCTATCCTCCCTGGTCATTTTCCAGCTCTCTGACGCATGGCAAGTGATTGCAAAGACCATGGCCTGTACCAAACTCACCTTAGTCTCCAGAGACACGCCGCTGCTCGAGTACTTTAGAGAGGTCTGTAACAGCAGACTTTCCCATCACAATACGTCTTTTAATTTCCTGGCTGCTGGTGCCAAGAGTGTTGATTGTGGAGCCAAGCAGACTAAAGCTATGAACAATCTCAATCTCTTCACCATCCATCCTGATGCTGCCAATTGGTCCAGTGGTGAGAATCTTTGTCTTCTTGACATTGAGCCTCAATCCATATTGGAGGCTGCACTCCCTGACCCTCAGCAGCAAGAGCTTCAGGTCCTCCTCAGTTTCGGCAAGCAGGGTTGTGTCATCTGCATAATGTAGATTGTTGATAAATCGTCCACCAATCCTGACCCCACATTTCTCCTCATAGAGCCCAGCCTCCCGGATGATCTGTTCTGCATAGAGGTTGAAAAGGTATGGAAACAGGACACATCCCTGGCGTACACCCTTCCCAATTTTGAACCATGCAGTGTTTCTTTGCTCTGTTCTGACGACTGCCTCTTGGTTCAAATATAAGTTTCTCATTAGCATGATCAAGTGTTCTGGGATTCCCATTCTTTTCAGAGTCAGCCACAGTTTGTTATGGTCCACACAGTCAAACGCTTTTGCATAATAAATGAAGCACGGATAGACATTCCTCTGGTACTCCCTGCTTTCAGCCAATATCCATCTAACATTAGCTACAATATCCCTAGTACCACGAGCCCTTCCCAGCCTGGACTTCTGGCAGTTCTCTGCTGATGTGCTGTTCCAGTCGGTTTTGGATAATCTTCAGTAGAATCTTGCTTGCATGTGAAATCAACGATATTGTTCTATAGTTTTCACACTCTGTTAGGTAACCTTTCTTTGGAATGGGAACAGTCAGTTGACCAAGTAGTTGTTCTCCAGATTTCTTGACACAACTTGGTGAGCACATCCAGGGCAGCATCTTTTAGCTGAAACATGTCAATTAATTGGTATACCATCTATTCCTGAGGCCTTATTTTTTGCTATTTCTTTCAAAGCAGCTTGAACTTCTTCCTTCATCACCACAGGCTCTTGCTCATATACTGTTTCATTAAATTCTTCTGTGTCTGCCAATTCCTTTCGATGCAATGACTCAGTATATTCTTTCCATCTTCTTTTGATACCTCCTGGATCATTTAATACTCTGCCTAAAGCATCCTTGATTATAGCAACTCAAGGTTTGAATTTGTTCTTCAGTTCCTTGAGCTTAAGATATGCTGAGTGAGTTTGACCCTTTTGGTTTTCTGACTCCAACTCCTTACACTTTTTGTTGTAATATTTTACTTTCTATATAGATATGGATATGGATATCGATATAGAGATACAGACATAGAAGATGGTGTAGATGATAATATAGATGATGATATTGGTGATACAGAGATAGAGATGATATAGATGATATAGAGATATAGACAGATATAGATATATTTTCCATGTTGTGTGATGTTGAGTGTTCTGTCACGTAGCTATCCTATATCATAGAATCTAATGGGGTAATCAATAGTGGTGCCTCTCTCATAGTCAGAATCGACCAGTGGTTCCACAAGAGAGAGATGGGCAGTCTTCTCCTGTGCACATGCAGCCTGATATACAATCAGACATGATTTAGTTCAGACAATGAGAGAGAGAAAATATCATAGAGTAAAAATAGTGCGTAGTTTCCTTTGTATGAGCTTTACTAGAAAAGATACTTCGGTCATTTCTGCCTCTGAACAGGGGTTTTGAACGATTACCCTTTTGATTAGGATTCCAGCAATAAGGATGTCAGGAAGGCTCTATCTGTGCCATAGTACTGATAAATATATTACCCATTTATCTCTTTCAGAAGGCGAATGCCTGTTTTCTCAAATAAATTCTTATCTAGATCTATATAATTTTTAAAACTTTGCTTCTGCATTGAAAAATGTGTGAAAGATTCTCATGTGGAAGGTTCATTATTATCAGCATAAATTATTTTAACTGATGTTTACTGAATAGCAGTTATTGGTATTCTGAAGACTTCAGAAATACTACAAAGGGTTTCTCGGTGAATCTAGTCTAGATACACTGATTGACCAGGACGGTAACAGTGTTGTTGTTTGTTAAGTGCCATTGAGTAACAGTAGCACATAATTCAATGGACACTCTGTTATCTCTTACATTATTTGGAGGTTGTGTATTAGTTTAAGCAGTCACGGGATGTCACCATTGTTTTATGAAAATGTGCTTATTGGCGCAGTTTTTGACTAGCAAAATTCTCACTTTTAGTGGCAAGAAGCTGTGTTGCAATCCCGAAGGCATGTGGTTCAAATCCCACCAGCTGCTCCACAGAAGAAGGATGGGCAGTCTCCTCCCCTGCAATTAACTGCCTCTGAAAACCCACCAGAGGGTCAGCTAGGGGTTGGTTCCAACTCTATGGTACACAACAAGAACAACAACAATAGAATATGAAAATTAACTTAGCGAAGACTAAAGATTATTTACAGAGTCGAGAAGGCATACTTCCTTATATACAGTGGTTAAGAATTTATCAGCTTCTTTATGAAAGAGAAGCCAAGTCTAACTCTTGAAATATGATGTGTTCTTTTTACAATGAACTGCACATGTCAGCTGGTGACTCTTAGAGACACAGTGGGTGCAGAATGGAACTGTCATACGTGGTGCTCAAGGATGTGACTTTTGAAAACAGATTCCAAGCTTGTCTTTTCAGGCACCTCTTAGTGGATTTGTGGGTTTGCACACCAACCTTTCTATTAGTTGTCCAGTGGTGCACCATTTGTCACCTGGGAATTCATATACATATGTATGTATGTGAGTATATGTTGTAGTGTTGTTATGTACTGTCGAGTCACCTGTGACTCATAGCAACCTATGTTCACATCTCTGAACCCTGCCCACTGCTGAGACAGTCTCACTGTCCCCAACTCACCTGTCCCCATTTCCCTAGTTACTGTGTCAATCCATCTCCCCAAGGGTCTCCTCCAGAGCTATCCCTCCACCCTTTCAAGCCTGATGCCCTTCTCCGTGGACCGGTGGCAACTAACAACAGCAGTGTCATTCTATATATTTGCACCTTTGAATCCAGGATATTGATGAATAACCCTTGAGAAAAATGGGTTGACCCTCACACTGTAATTTGCTGGTCATTTTTCCAACTAAAAATGAGATCCAAAACAACAGCTACTTTAGCTTACAACTCAAATAATCACACACTTGTTTGCGTGCTTGTTTTTCTTGAGACGACCATCTCACATTAGCATGCTGTATTAAGGGCTCAATAGGTACAACAAAACATGCTTCAAATTGGGCCTCCTAAGACAGCTCCACAGTCAACACTCTTGGCACCAGCAGTCAGGAAGTCAAAAAGCGTATCACGATGGGAAAGTCTGCTGTTAAGGACCTCTCTAAGGTACTCAGGAGCAACAGTGTCTCTCTGGAGACTAAGGTGCGACTGATACAGGCCATGGTATTTGCAATCACTTGTTATGCATCAGAGAGTTGGACAATGACTAGGGAGGACAGAAGGAGAGTGGATGCTTTTGAGCTGTGGTGCTGGAGAAGGGTACTGAATGTACCATGGACTGCCAGGAAAACAAACAGATTCATCTTGGAGAGGATTAAACCAAGCTACTCCTTGGAGGCAAGGATTCTGGGGCTTCGTCTGACATACTTTGGACATGTTGCCAGGAGGGACGGGTCCTTGGAGAGGGACATCATGCTTGGGAGGGTTGAGGGATAACGCAGGAGGGGAAGACCCTCTATGAGATGGATTGATTTGGTGACTGGGGTAATCGGGATGGGTGTGTCAGAGGCGGTGCGGTTGGCGCAGGATAGAGCAGGGTTTAGGGCTGTTGTGCATAGGGTCGCTATGAGTCGCAAACGACTCGACGGCACATAACAACAACAACAACAAGACAGAATACTGAAAAGTTGGGTACTCCAAGGTCAGATTTCATTACAATTGATAATTTTCCTATTACTAAGAACTTCTTAAATGAAGTTGAAATTTGTTTTCTTATCACTTAAAAATGTAGAGGAGTGTGCCATACGATGAACCAGTACAGGGAATCCACTGTTTACTTCCATCTCCCGTTCATGTGTTATTGCATTGTCTACACAGAGTCGTGGTGGCATAATAGGTTAAGTGTTAGGCTGCCAACACTTGAACTTAAAGGTGGGCAGTTCAAGCCAGAGCTATTCTATAGGAGAAAGAAAATGAGTCAATGTGCTGCTATGAAGTCTCACAATCTCAGAGAAACCCTATAGAGGGTTGCAGTGAGTAGGAATCCACTCCTTGGAAGTTATTTTTTCAGATTTATATGTTGTTGTTAGAGGCCATAGTGTTGAATAAAAAATTATGGCTAACTTCGAAAAGAATGTGAATGCCTAAACAATTATGCTAATGCAAAATGTATACCTGTATCAAGAAGTTGTTGTCTGAACAGAACAAGAGATTCACATTTCACATATATTGTCATAAATGTGGATCATTGCCAATATATTTGTACCAGGAGTATAAATCTTCACACAGAGGCTCTTGAGATGTTTGGAAAAATCAACAGAAGCACATAGGAATCGTTACCAGATCCTTTAGGGCATATAGAAATATTTGCTAGAACAATTAAAAAATCTCTCAAGTAATAATGAAGAGCAGTAATACAAATAAAACAATGTTGTTGGTGTTTCTACCATCAAGTCGGAACTGACCCATAGCTGAACCTCCAGACGGTTTTCAGAGGCAATTAATCACAAACTTCCGCAGAGCTGCCCGTGGCCTTGAACTGCGTACCTTCAAGATTGCAGCACAGCTTCTTGCCACTACGCCACCAGAGTTCCCGAAGAATTTTAAATCTTACTGTGATGTCCAAACAGAGCTAAAGCCTGTTGTCAGAACAGAGCAGATGTCGACACTGTGAAAGAAACAAATTTCATGTTAAGATGTAAGAGATTTGATTTCTTATACTTTGTAAATAAATCTCAAAATCTCAGGATTGCAGAGAAAACGCTGAGAACCACAGTGCACGAGGAGGTACTATTTGATTCTGTTGTGCAAAGTGTTGCCGTGAGTGTCTGATGACTTGGTAACACAAACACCATTTTAATGAGGCTTATTATATTCTGAATAAGCCATTGTTTATATAAACTCTGTGATTGGACTTTTTCTTTTCCTTCATTTAAAATATACTCTATTCTCAACTTCTATTTATTTACAAAATGAAGAGGGAAAGAAGTTGACCTAAAAAAAAAAAAGTTTTCGTTGTTTAGCTAAACAGCAAATTCCTAGGAATTTCAATGTAAGGAAAAAATGCAGAAACACTATTTTCCATTTATTCATTGAACATAGCATGACATTTCTACATAAATTTCAACATTCACATTGAATTGGTATTGAATTATTATTTAGTTAAAAATAGAATCTATGTTCCTGTAAGATGGAGTTTGAAAGTTTGCATATTTTTCATATGCGAAAGCACACACACACATTTCACACACATTTGCATAAATGTAGACCCTTATCTGTTTCCACTGGGGGTATAAATCTTCATACAGAGGCTCTGGAGATGTTTTTTAAAATTGGAAGAAGCACATGAGAATCTTGAATATTTCTTGTTGCAGCGAATAGATGACTTTGTATCACTTCACATTCCTCTACAGGACCCACCAGCTAGAGCCCTCACACTAAATCTGGTCCCTTTCTTTTTCTATATAGTTTTATTGGAACATAGTAATATTTGTTTGTGCATTATTTTGGGCTATTTTGGAGCTACAAAACAGAGCTGAATACATGTAGCTCAGGCCATATGGACTGTAAAGTCTTAGATAATCAGTATCTGGCATTTCACAGGAAAAGTTGCTGACTAATTGAAATCACAAGACTTATAAATTGTTTCAGTAGTATAATGCAACTTAGTTCAAAATACTCAAGGTAAAGAGATTTTAAATTCTTTGATATATTCTTTCTTGAGTTTTCTACCAACCATTAACCCAAGATTTAGTAGGAAAGCACAAAAACATTATTTAAAAAATATTTTTGCTAAAATAGGATTTAAAATGCATTTATATTTATAAAGTAAGCGTTTGAACTGTTGCAGAAACTTCATGCTTAATTATGGTTGTATTTGCTGTGTGCAGTTGAATTGGAAATGACTCATAGCTGACCTTCAGAAGTCTTCAGAGGCTTTAAGTCACATGAGAACTCCGGTGGCCTAGTGGTAAAGAGTTGAGCTGCAACTCAAAGGTCTAGGGTTCAAATTCACCAGCACCTCTGCAGGAGAAAGATGAGCAGTCTCTTCCTATGCGACTAACTGACCCTGAAAACCTCCTATAGGGTCATCTCTGGGTCATTTCCAACTTGATGGTTCATAACAACAAACAACAAATCACGCAAGAGAAGATTTCTTATTTCCTATCTTCATAATTACGGTGATGAGCACAAAAAGAAAATTTGGTTGTGTTTTATTACTCTCTAAGGAAGAGCTATGTTTTTAAATTCTAGTTGTTTGAATACATGAAAACACTGTATTGTTTATACAATTATTATAATCATAACTTTTCAAATAAAGTAGAAGCATTCAATTACTGAAGTTAAGCATTAGTAGAGTGTTTAACATTTATTATCATAGAAAATGTCTAGTTACTTTTACCTTGTCTAAACACTATTCTTGCGTCATTTTCTGAACCAGTTTAACTCATAGTGGACAAAAGTTTTAGAAGTAATAAAATCTATTGTATTAATTGACATATTAACCTAAGAGAAAAATGCAACCTCTTTATTGGTACTGTATCATTAAATCATTCATATTGTACACAGAAAATATTAATGTGATGAATACTACTTTTTCTTTTTATTTAGAAGACATTTAAAAAAAAAAAAAACCCAAAAATTTATTAAGCAGTTTCATCTTGAAAAATTCCTAAAAATGCAATTGGGATTTTTTTTTAAAAAGCTAGACTTTGTTGCTTTAAAGATGGTTTTATGTGTAATCATAAGGCACAGTGTTTAATTCTATCTTACAATAGCATAAACTGTGACAATTGTACCACCAGCAATTGCCAGAAAAGACTATGTCTTTCAGTCTCAAAAGCAAGACAAAAGCCAGGTGTTACTGCAGCAGAAGGGCAGGCCAGTTCTTGTGCTGAAGTGCTGTTAGCTAGGAATCATTGCAATCCGATGAAAGACAGTTCAGAACATTGCCTTATCCTGTGCTACCCTCAAGATCTCAGCCACGCTGGAGCTCATAGTTCAAGTCACCCTGCCACAGAATTAATAGCCATCTTTTGCTGACAACAGAGCAACAGCTCTTAGTAGAATTCTGTTGTTAGTTGAGTTGCTATCAAGTTCACTATAACTTCTAGTGACCTTGTGATAACCAGACCAAAACCTGCTCTAGTCGGCACCGTCCAGGAGAAGGAACTCAGGCAGCTGAGTTGCTCCACAGTCAGCCCCTCTACTTGTTTTGATTGATGATATTGATCTCCATTTGACACTTTTGCAGATGGAATCAGTCTGATGCCTGTGTAGTCCATTGATGAGGTCCATGTATATAGTCTCTGTCTATGAATATTTTACAAAAGTATTTCAATGAACAACTGTATAAAATCCAATCACTTACTCTTTAGCCTTATATTTATCACAAAGGCCATGTTTTCCAACCACCACTCCATCTTTGACTTTTGCATTCCAGTCACTAATTATTATTGTTGTTATTGTTATGTGTCATTGAGTTTCCTGCAGCTCATAGTGACCCTATGTACAACAGCTCTGAACCCTGCTCTGTCCTGAGCCAGTCTCACTGTCTCAAACACACCTACTCCCATTACCGTGTCAGTCCATCTCATCCGGAGGCATCTTCTCTTGTGCTGTCCATCCACTCTTCCAAACATGATGTCCTTCTCCAAGGACTGTCCCTTCCTGGCAACAGACCTTAAGTATGTGAGAGAGAGCTTCAAAATCCTTGCCTTCAAGGCACAGCTTGGCATCACACTTTCCAAGGAGCATCTATTTGTTCTTTTGGCAGTCCATGAGTATTGGGCATATGTTCGGTACTCTTCTCCAGCGCCACAGCTCAAATGTGTGCTAATTATATGTAATCAATTTCAGGCTCTAAAAATTGGTAGAAATCCTCAATTTATTCGACTTCGGCTTTAGTGCTTGGTGCATGTATTTGAATCAGAGGCTTATATGGTATTTCATGCTTGAATGACAAATTGAAAAGGAGTAGTGCACTGTTTATAGTCAAAAGGAGAAAAAGACTATTTCCAGATCTATCCTGAAGTACAGTGCAGTGAGTGATAGGATGCTCTAATGTCCATGAAAGGTCAAGCACATAGAACCTTAATAGCAATTACTGCAATTAGCCTTCCCCACCTCACAATAGGTCACCATTTGCTTGTGATCAAAACAGTCACGAATTATAGTGAATTACCAGCGTAAGAATTCCTTCAGATTCTTATTTCAGAAAAAGTAAGAATATACACTTTTTGCCTTGACAGTGACAGTTGAAAGCCAACTGCAGAAAGTTTTTGGTTTTAGGTTTTGTTGCTTTGGGTGGATTTTTTTTTTAAGCCTCTTGGCACCATATAAATCAACAAATATCATTAAAGTAAAATTGAAAAGAAATAAAACTATACAAACAAAACTCTCTGTGGCCCCCAAGGACTAAATAAAACCTTAGGCCTAGATTGGCATGTTTTGTGCATATCAAAAAATTATATTTTCACTCCATTTTTTTCCCTAAATCCAATGTTTAGAAATTTCAAGAAAGTAATGCTCCTCTCTTTTCTGCTCAGTTATTGAAACTAATTGAAAAATAGGAGCAGAGTTCAGCCAAAAGATACCATCGGAGGTTTATTAGTAACAAAGCATTTTAGAGAGCGTGAGCCAGGTACGGACCAGATGGACTTGTTAACGTGGCCCTAGGATTTACATAATGAGTGAGATGAACACCACCTCAGATCTTCTGTGAGCAGGTAAAGTTTGCCGCTTGAGCTCAATTTTCAGAAATATTATCTGTTTCTCTTTCAAATTTTGCTTTGTTTTAAAAAAATGAAAGACATAATTCAGAAAGGTAAGTAAAACCTTGCAAAAGCCGTCTCTTAGGAAGATGTTGTTTTTATTGTTATGTGCCATCGAGTCACTTGCGATTCATAGTGACCCTGTGTACAACAGTCCTAAGCCCTGCTCTGTCCTGTGCCAACCTCACTGTCTCTGACACATCTACTCCCAATACCCCAATCACTGAATCATTCCATCTCATAGAGGGTCTTCCTCTCCTGCGTTGTCCCTCTCCAAGGACCAGTCCCTCCTTGCAACATTCCCAAAGTATGTCAGACGAAGCATCACAATCCTTGCCTCCAAGGAGCAGCCTAGTTTCACCCTCTCCAGGACAAACTTGTTCTCCTGGCAGTCCGTGGTATATTCAACACTCTTCTCCAGTATCACAGCCCAGAGGCATCAATTCTCCTTCTATCATCCCTAGTCACTGTCCAGCTCTCCAAATTATAGCACGCAGCTGCGAAGACTATGGCCCGGATCAGGCGCACCTTAGTCTCCAGCCTGACTTCGTTGCTATTCAGTACTCTGGAGAGATCTCTGATAGCTGCCTTTCCCCAGTGTAGTATGTCTCTTTATTTCCTGGCTGCTGCTACCAAGAATGTTGATTATGGAGCCAAGCAAACTAAAATTATTAACTATCTCAATCACTTCACCATCCATAATGATACTGCCAAATGGCCCAGTGGTGAGAATCTTTGTTTTCTTTAATCCATATTGAAGGCTGTCGTCCTTGACCTTCTGCAGCAACCGCTTCAGGTGCTTCTCAGTTTCAGGAAGCAGGGTTGTGTCATCTGCATAATGCAGGTACAAGAAAACTCCAGTTCATTGCAAATGAGTCAGACCCACCCCATGGCTGCCCTCCAACAGCATTCACAGCCTGTAAATCACTTGGGAGGAGATTGCACGTCTTGGTCCAGTGGGTCACTTGGTGGATTTGAGTACCTAAAGAAGTACCTACTTCCCATTAGCAGCACTGCTCTCTACAAGACTAGGTAGGCCCTCAGAGCTCTCTTTAGAAGAAGCTTTAAATGAAAAGATAACGAGGTATGATGTCTTAGAGATTTTATGGAAATATACCTACATAGATATGCTATACAATTTTATATACTAAATTCAAAGGTGACTTAATGGAACAGAACAACAAGGACAAAATTCTAAAAGTACTGTGTACATTGTTGTTGGGTACCATTAAGTTGGAACCTGACCCTCTAGTGGGTTTCCAGAAGCAGTAAATTGCATGGGGGG
>NW_006399761.1:10362977-10366511 GCF_000299155.1 Elephantulus edwardii
GAGAAAGGATAAAAGTCACACAAGTGTTAAGGACTTTCATTCACAGGGTCACTATGAGTCGCCTATGACTCAACGACACTTAACAACAACTATATATATGTATATATATGTATGTATGTATGTATGTGCATGTGTGTGTGTGTGTGTGTATAAAATATTACTGTTTCTTAGATACAATTTCAAATTTTCTGTGATATACTTACAAGGATAAAGGGACACCATAGCCAGAAGGGGGCGTAATTGGTGCAATATGTGTACTGGTAAATAATCTCTATTTTGGGGAGATGGTATTTATCTCTGTATCTAGATGTCTCAGTGGTATACTGGGAATATCAGACAATACTGCTCAGGTGGCTGGGGTACCGCCAATCTGCACTTAACAAAGTTTTAATTGAGCATGCTAATTGGGAACCTCTAGAGTTACTGAAGTGGAGCTCTGCGATAAAATTCAAATAGCTCAGCCTCTCTAGAAGACAAGAGGATATTGGATTCTTTCATGAAGGAAGTGATGCGTGCAGGTGTATTGATACCTTCAAACTCTTGATATAATAGGCCTGTCTGGCCAGCAACATCACAAGTAGACAGATCAGCATAACTAAGCACACATTCTCAAGGGGCAGGGACGTGGTTTCCAATCATGTTACTATGACAGCAAGAAAAAAAGTTCAGCAAGAAAGAAAAGTTGTGCAACTTACTTTATCTCTCTTTTGCTCTCTTCCCTATATTTTTTGGGAAATACCTAGAAAGTTTGTTTTACGTAAGAAGACTTAGAATACACCCGCCAAACCAAATAAAAAAGCAAAAACCAAACAAAAAGATAAATTCACTGCTTTCCTGTTGATTCTGACTCAAAGAGACGCTCCAACAGGTTTTAATGGAAAAGCTTTTCTGAAGCAGAGTCCCATCTTTCTCCTGAGGCATCAAGATCAACTAACTCTTGGATTCAAATCAGGCATGGTAATTTCCCTACTTTCATCAACAATTGTGATCGTTTACCAAAGAGGGGAAAGAAACCTTACAGTTAAACTAATACCAGAATTAAAATGAAACTGCGGATTTTTATTCTAAAAACAACAAAACTCTTAGGCTTCTAATAGAATCCATTCCTCTCTTGGAAACGCGTGCAACTCATTGCTGTTGAGTTTAATGGACCCCAAGCTGCCTCTCCGTCATGTTTCTGAGGTTAAAAATCACAAGGGAAGAGACTACCATCTTTCTCAAAGTTGCCTGTTGGTTTAAAGCAAGGCCCTTGGGTTAATACAGCACAACCCCCCGACTACACCACAAGAGCTCCCTCGGGTATAAAATATCCCATCCCTAGACTGACTTAGAAAGTCAATAAAATCCAAGGAAATGTTACATTTCTGTAGTATTTTTCCAAAGTTAAACATGGTAGGCTTAGAGAATCATGACACGTGTGGTCTTGAGCAGAAGGAGGGTAACAGCAGTGGGAATTAGAATGTGAGAACCGACTGATGAGTATTCCCACTGCTTATAAACATCACCTCTTCAGTTTCACTAGCATTATAACCTTTGGTGAGTCACTTTCTCCTTTGTGCCTTGTGTCTGTCTATCCGTCTATATCTTCTGTCTCTCTATACCTATCTCTCTATCTCTCTCTCTGTCTCTGTATCTACCTATCTCTCTGTATCTATCTATCTCTCTGTATATATCTATATCTATCATCTCTATAACTATCTATATCATCTCTATAACTATTTCTATCTCTCTCTGTATCTATATCTATCTATCATCTCTATAACTATCTCTGTCTCTATATTTATCTATCATCTATCTATCATCTCTATAACTATCTATCTCTGTCTATCTCTGTGTCTATCTCTATCTATCGATATCTATCATCTCTGTATCTATCATCTCTATAACTATCTCTGTCTATCTATGTGTCTATCTCTATATATCTATATTTATATCTCTCTGTATCTATATCTGTCATCTCTATATCTATCTATCATCTATCAATCATATAGTTACTGTTTTGTTAAGTGCCCTTCAGCATGTATGTCTTCTACTTCCTCGACATTTCCACCACACGCGAGCCTACTGTTAGTCACCGAAACTCTCAACTGAATATACATGTACACACACACATGCATACATTGTTGACATTATGAGCTTTGTCTGATAAAGCAAATTTATCACAGGCTTATAAATTATTTTAAAATATGTTAAAAATTATATTCATCATGAAACATATTCATTAGGAAAGGTCTAGTGGAGGGAACACGTTGAAGATTTGTCTGTCTTTAGCTTTAAAGGCACATTTCTTACAGGTACAGGTATCTTCCCAGTAGACTGGCAGGTTACCATTATTTTTAACCCAAATACTCAGCGCTATAAGGTTTTAGATGGGTTATCAACGACTTGGACACATTTCTTAGTTTCTGTTTTGCCTCCCTGTTATAGGGAAAACTAAGAAGGGAAGCCCTGAACCAGTTGTCTGATTTACAGATGAACAGATGAGTTCAGGATGTCAACATTTCAGAGCACAGGAACGCACCAAAAATGGTATTGTAAAACTGTTTCTATTAAAACCCTTCTCACCGGCTAGGCAGTATTATGACTGAAAATTGAAAGGGGCAATTTTAGTTCAGATGTAAAAGGTGAGAGACAAGGAATGTTGGTCTAGGTTTCTAGAAATAAGGTGTTGGTTGCAGTTTTTTTCATGGCCATCTGAGAGTGTCCTGAAAGATTAGGTCCAGAATGCAACAATAAAAAGGCAATGCATTGAGTTAGTTTTGTTGTTTGTTGTGTTGTTGTTATGTGCCATCGAGTCGCCTGCGACTCATAGCGACCCTATGTACAACAGCCCTAAACTCCGCTCTGCCCTGTGCCAATCGCGCCGTCTCTGACACTCCCATTCCGATTATCCCAGTCACTGAATCAATCCACCTCATAGAGGGCCTTCCTCTCAAGAGTTAGTTTTAGAAACCTTTTTTAACAGGTCTTAAATAATGGAAGCAAAGCTTTACCCAAGGACAGTACAGCAGACCACAGAAAATGAAGCTTTGTTATTTCAAAGTAAATTAAAATGTGATCTATATGCCTGCAGTAAAGAGCTGTCTCAAGTGGATAAGGTGTGACTACAGACATTCATTCTCCTTGTTGTTGTTGATTGCCGTCGAGTCAAGCACAACTCATAGCGACCCTATGAACCAAAAGCCTGAAACCTTTCTATAACTAACGTCCTTTCTCCAGGTTCATATAGTTTCCAGAGGCATGTGGTTTAGGAAGTGGATGCCACTTCTTCTTCCAAACCAGTCTTAAACCGGGAGCTCCACCAAACACTGTCCATCATGGGCAGCCGTTATGGCATTAGACTCCCAATGACGCAAGGTTCAGCTTCACAGCAAACCCAGATTACTTCAGTGCAGCAGATTGACAAAAGAGTGCTATACAACTTAGAAGAATGTTCCTCCAAATAGTAACACTAGGCCCTCGGGCCCAATTGACATTTAAATACAAGTGAGATAGATAGATAGATAGATAGATAGATAGATAGATAGATAGATA
>NW_006399761.1:10366611-10385492 GCF_000299155.1 Elephantulus edwardii
AGAGAGAGAGAAACAAAAGATGAACAAAAGGCCTGAAGCCTTTAGAGAAGGAAAATTTCTCATTTTAGATTTGTATGCATTTTAAAGATGACATGGAGAAAAGTTAAGATGTGTATATCATGTTTCTTTGACACAGCAAATGTCTGACTTTAAACTATCAAAGGAAGAGATCTTGAAAGAAAACAAAAAAAGGTCTATAACCAGCTAATTTTAATAGGCAAGTATTTTGATCTTTTATTTTAAAAAATAGCTGAATTGGAAGAGAAGGGACTTCTGCAGTCTATTCAGATCCACCACTGCTTACATAAGGAAATCATGGCTATAATTTAAAGCCACTTTCAAAAGTGACACAATTCATTGCATTTGCACAGAATCCATATGGAGAGACTGACTATATGGACCACGACTGTTATCAATCCAGCCAATTTAAGTAGCATGTTTGCAGGTTATGAGCCAGGATTGGGTTGAATAAATGAGTCAAGTGTTCCACTTTGTTTGCATTTCCATTAGAACCCTGAGGGAAATAACCTGCGGCCAGACTCTTAAGGTTTTTTCTTTATAAACAAATGTAAGAAGTAAGATTGGGGGGGCGGGGATCTCATCCAAATACTCATAAGTAAACTACTACAAAGCAGACGCTGGGTATGAATGAACCGCAATGACAGCACTTTCCTACACGAGCCAGGGCCAAAGGAGGCTCTAGAAGATATTTATGGTAACATTTCCTTAAAGAACGAACTGGAATTTGCAAATAAACACACACACACAAACATGATGTGTGTGACTGCCTGAAACCACACCATTTCTAAGTACAGTTTCTATCCAATTGATTCTATCTCGTTGCGTTCAGTATTTCAGCGCTTTTTGATTGTACTTTAGCTAGACCCAGTAAAAGGCCAGAAATAGAATAATGTTATCTAGAGGTAGGGCAAAGGTCACTGCCACTAAAAGATTTTGAAGCAGTGGTAAAATTTATTAAAAATTGGTCTATTTCCCCTTATTCACAATTTGAGTGATTATGTGTACACACACACACACACACCCACACCCATACCCCATACACCTGTAACTACTATAAAGAAATTTTAAAGAAAATCAAGCTCCGTACAATGCAATGCAAATCAATTTTGTTTTAATTTAATTTCGAAAATGACTAGCCCATGGCTCAGGTTTGTAGAATTAATACAACCAAATGAGACACAGACCTGGTTTAGTCATCTCTGAAGGTGTTACCAAAAAAAAAAAAAAAAAAGACAGTATAATTTTAACATTGTTCCATTTCATATTGTATGAGACCATTATTGTAGAAGAAGTATAAGGATCCAGGAGGGGTGGGAGAGGCTGGAAGCAGAGGGATGTGGATGTGCAGGGGGAAGAGGGGATTAATTATTGGGTTGTACAATTCAATGGGGGGGGGGCGATGAGGGAAATTGAAAGAATTTGTTCGAATTTGTATTAGAATTTTGTAAATAAAATAGTGAAAAGGAAGAGAAAAAGGCAATGAATGAATGGAAATCCAAAATCTCTGTAAATGTTCATTAAAATTAATAAAATTTTAAAAAGAAAAAGAAAAAAAATAAACCGCCATCATTTTAAAGAAAAGTATGAAAAGAGAAAATGAATTAGTACCTAGAGTTGAAATTGGATAAATATCTCAGTGCTGTGTCAGTGTAATATACATGGACACAGGGCAAAATGCCTTCACACAGAACTACAATGTGTGTTAAACAGATACCTGAATGTTAATATTTACTGTTATTATGCAGTTCATTTTTTTTTTTATTACTTTGGCCTTTTTTTTTCTCCCAGAAAACTAAGGTTGGTATCAGCTAAATGTTGCCACTTAAGATATCCAAACCACTTTTTTGCTGTTTTTGTGACACTTTTAACAAAATTTCAGTTTATTTTCTGTCACGTACCAATGCTCTGAACATCCCATGGAATGCTGAAAGAACAAGCAAATATGTCTCAGAGGAAGTACCCCCAGAGTGCTCTTTGGAGCCAAGGATGATGGGGCTTCTCCTCACATATTTTGCCATGTTGCTAGGAGGGGCTGTTCCTTGGAGAGCGACATGATGCTGGGAAGGATGGAGGGTTGGCGAGGGAGCAGACCCTCAGTGGATTGACACAGTGACTGCTTCACTGGGCTCTTGTGTGTCAGGAAGTGCGAAGATGGCACAGGATAGAACAGGATTCAGATCTGTTCTTCACAGGGTCTCAATGAGTCATCCTCACCTTGACGGCATCTAACAACCACCAGTGATGTCTGTAAACAACATTTTACTTTGAAAACTGACTAAAAATTATTTTACTCACTTTTAACCAAATTATGTCCATAAGATAAACTTCAAATAAATCAGACAATTCATGAAATAATGTCTTTCGTCCATAGGTTCGCTATGAGTTGTCCATAACTCAACAGCACTTAACAATTTAACAACATGAAATAATTTTTTTTTCTTGTAAAGCAAATATGGTGTATAAAAATCAGACAGTGACTATACAGTTTGGTTGATATTCTAGGTAACGTATAAAATGTTTACACATTTAACCTCAGTTGTTGTTGTTGTTGTTAAGTGCCGTCGAGTCGTAGTTGACTCATAGCGACCTTGTGAACGAAAGTCCTCAACCCTTGCGTGACTTTCATCCTTTCTCCAGGTTCATAGGGTTTCCAGAGGCAAGCTATTACGGAAGTGGATGCCACTCCTGCTTCCAAGCTTGTTTTAATCGGGGAGCTCCACCAAACCCTGTCCACCATGGGTACCCATCAGCGCATTTGACACATCAGTGTCACAGTGTTCAGCATCACAGCAACCACAAGTTAAATCTACTACAAGTGGCCAACCAGGGCTGTAGGACCTAGATGAAAATTTGACCAAAACCAATTAAAAACAGACCCGAGGGCTGCAGATTAGAGTAGCTCACCTTTGGCTTGGGAACACTTTCTGACCACTAGGCCAACTGCTATAATAATCGTCATCATCACACTAAAAATTACTTGAGAAAAACAATTTTTAATTAGCTAATAAGATACACGCCAAGTAGATGCAATTATACTGACAGGAAAATTCCCAGGCATCATTTAGTATGCTAACAGAAGGCTAGACCTAAGTACCATCTATTCTAAATAAATTTATCATTAAGATGACTACACATACATTCAAACCAGATTTGTTGCTACTTAGTTGATCCCATTTCATACCTGTGTGCGCAGTGGCTAAATCTATGAGCTGTTAAATGGAAAGCCAGCAGTTGAATCTCTTGACCCTGGGTCCCTGTGTGGGATAAAGATGGGCCAGTCTGTTTTTATAAATTTTTATAGGCCAGGAAACTGTAGGAGGCAGTTTCGTGAGGAAGATATAAAATATTTCCCCAATAAGTGGATAAATCATATAATATTATATATTTATGAGGGCTGTAAAGAAGACTGTAAAAACTACTTGTAATAGATATTATAAGTTTCTTTTATTTATTAAACCACAACTGTGCTGGTATGAATTATTTAAGAACGTGCTCCCACCCAGAGTCTTTTAATTAGTGCTGACGAGTTGGGAGGCGAAGCCAAAGGCAGGTGCTTCAAATCTACAATCTGCTCTGTGGAAAGAAACAGGCTAGTCCCTCCCATTCTTCTTAAAGTCCCTGAAAACCAGCTTGACGATCAGCTCCGAGGCTGCTTGTCCTCACCAGCAACAAACAGCAGCAGCATTTGGTAAGTAAATGCCATTTTACCAACCAAATGAATGGGTGGGAAATATAAAAATGAGTTGTATGAAAACCAGGTGGGATAGGACCGTGAAACTGAGATCTATGGAACTCAGGATTGTCAATGTTTTCATCCAACCGGGCTTACAGTGGTCTCTCAAGAAAGAAGGGTCAAGGGTAGAGCACCATGTTATACACTAGTTCCCTGCACTGAAGCTCCTTGACTTGGGAGACTGAGAACCGTTAACGTGGAGAGACAGTAAGAAAACAAGAGCTGGTGAGACACAGTCTGAGATAGTGAGAAGCAGAGACAGAGAAATGGTCACCTTAGAGAATAGCATGAGACAGGGCAATGGACTTCTCAGCCCACAGAAAGAAAAGGCGGAGTGCCTTCAAGCAGGAGACAGAATCCGCGCATAGCTTCCCTTCCAGGGGGCTTTAAAGGCTGTAAATTGCACAGAAAGAGATTGTCTATTATTCCCCACCCCCACCACTTCATGAAGCAGCTAATAGATTGAAACCATGTGCATTTGTGTTTGCAACACAACTCCTTACCCACTCGGCCACCAGAGTCCCTCACGAGGGACAAAGAGACTCACTAGTGGAGTGAAATGCCAGGAACATAGGGCCGGCCAGAGGGGCTAGCTTTGCCAGCACACAGAGCTCATGCAGAATAGCGTCCAGTAAATAAATCGCTTACCAGCAAAGTGAGAGTCTTTCTGGGCAGTTATATTGGAGTTAAAAGGGCTTTGTAACGCCAGGCAGGACAGGATGCAGACCAAGACCCCAAAACTGAGGAGGAGAGGTTGTCCTGCAGGGATGGTTGACATCATCACAGCACTGTGTAGGTCTTCATCTTGGCTTGTTACTTCCCTAATGACCCTCACAGTTCTATGGTATGTGAGTTCTAAGCAATGGATTAGCAAACATGCCAGGTAGACCAGTGGAAACTTCTGGACCTCAATGTTAACGAGGCCCAAACGGATCTAATCAAAGTCAGTCCCATTAGGAGGAGTTCGTCAATCCCAATTCCTACCTGGGACTGTCTGACGCAGCGGTTCAGCTGAGCTACATTAAGATGAGAAAAGTGTAAGGATCACAGGAAAACTCCTGTCTATGCAGATGGCACAGCCCAGCTTGCTGCAAAGGGAGACGTGAAAAGCTAATGTTTAAAAGGCGCACTGTGGGTCATTGGCTAAAATAACGATCCACTGAGCACAACTAGGCTAATAAACATAAGCATAAATGTCGAAAATTTTAAAATTGCCCATGATTTCATTCTTGATTTTATAATCGACGTGTAAGTCAAGAACTCACATGACTTTTTTTACATGTGTGACATCTAATCTAAAGGGCCTTTTGAAAGCATTAAAGACAGAAATTAATTTGAGGAGTAAAGGAAGCCGTGGTGATCTACAGGGAGTCAGGCTTCTAAGCTCATGGTCACACTTCTCTGCGATACAAAGTCCCCAGTGACTCCATGGGAGAAATAACGGGCGATATGCTAATCCATGATGTACATCATCAGATAAAGATTGGAGGGTCAGCTGGGAGTCTGTTCCAACTTGACAGCAATGAGTGAGTGAGTGTGGAGAAGTGCACCTGAGCCAAGCCTTAGTATTTTCAATCCCTTCCTGTGCAAATCAATGTTAGACAATGCTGTGGGTTAGAGGTGAGGATGCCGAGACGGCCCCACAGCCGTTCCAACATTGTGTCAGGAGAGACCAGTTCGTGGAGGCAAAGATGCTTGGCAAGGTGCAGGGACAGTGAGAAAGAGCAAGACCCTCAACAAGCTGCATTCGACATATTGGACGCAGGAATGCAGCCGGAGAGCAAGATCCTGGGGTTATGAGTATGACGCATAATTGGGGCGTGGTTTTGTTCAGTTATCATATCGCTGTAGCAGCCAAGTCAAGGGCACCTATCAATGACCAAAAAAAGTAAAAGTTTATGTGATAATTGGAAGATTTACACAGATCTTATATGAAATATTTGCATCTCCCTTACCTTGTCAAATTATTGGTCTGAGTTGATGTTATTGTTGTGTACATGGAGCTGGAACTCTCTCACAGCTGGGCCTCCAGCAGGCTTTCAGAAGCAGTACGTCACAGAAAGAGACTGCACATATTTCTCTTGTGGAGCAGCTGGTGGGTTTGAACCATCTGGCTTTGGGTCGTCAGTGCAACTCTTTACAAGTAAGCTACCAGAGCTCCAGATAGTAAATGTGGATTTACAGTGTCTAAGTGGGGAAAGGAGTTCTGGTGGCCTAGTGTAAGAAGCTGCGCCGCAGTCCTGAAGGCACATGGTTTGAGGCCACCCGCTGCTTCCTGAGAGAAGGATGGGCAGTCTCCTTTCATGCAATTAACTGCCTCTGAAAACCCGCTGGTCTTTGGCCGTTATAGATTAGAAAATCTAGCAATTCTAAATGCAGACCATTAGAATTGTCCAAATTTAAACAAGTCGTTAATTTGAAACAGCGTAGGAATCCTGGTGGACTAAAGATTTTTTTTCTTTTCAGAAAGAAAAGTGAACTGTAGGCAGGGAGAAAAATGTGCAACAAGTAATGAGAAAAAAAAGTTTAAAAAAAGGATTATGACTTTGATAAAAGTATAACCAAAGTTACAATATAGGTATCGCCAAATTTTCCATGTTGTAGCCTAGCATGGCCTGTCAGAAAAGCAGATTGTCATGGAGGTTGGCAATAGACTTTGGAAATCTAATGAATTAATGCCATTTAACGCTTTAGTTCCGTATATAATATCAACAGTGCAAGATGTAAAGCAGGCCAAACAAGGGTGGAACTCAGTGACTCATCTGGCGAATGGCCTTTTCTCAGGATAGTTCTTGGAAAATAGCCAGCCACAATTTATTTTACATAGGAAGGATCTAATTTATTTTCACTGTTTTGCTGTAAGGTCATTTGAATCAATCAGCTAACTAACTGCCCCTCTGTGGTTGAAAGAGCCTGGGACTTGGTGTGGATCTGTAGTATAATGATACATTTGATTTGTTGATAGGTTAGTAAAAATCACAGCACAACCTATTTAGAGATGTTTGGAAAATAGTGTCCCATAAGCCCAACAAAGATTGATTACTAAATCCTGGGGAAATTCGGCAGGGTTTCTGAAAAGTGCAATTCTTTAGCCTCACGTGGGGGCAGAAGCCCCCCTTGACACACCATAGGTCATCATTAATAAGGAGTTGTAGCTTTCTAGTTCCACAGCTAAAAAGAAGCCCCAACATTTAGTTCATACAGCCCTATTTTGAAGGACATGCATTATACATGTGAAGAGATTCCTGGCTCTCATTCATGAAACCACTTGGAAGAAAATGTGTATTTGAATGGAGGCCCAAAGATGACAGCGATGCCACCTGATGATAGTATTCTGGGAGGAGTAGATACTACAAACACTGTTAAAGACTGAAAACAAATGGCCCTGGGCCAGCGTGGAACCCCAAGCCAGCTTCCTCTGACCAAGGAACACGTATGACAGCTACACTCAGGCTTCAGCAATGGTACCAAGAACCATTACAAACCATTGTACTTAACAGGTTATTGTGTTCAGTTACTATGGTTCAGAGGGTTGACATTTTTAGTGTGGATGTTTTTGTTTTTTTAAATACTAGGAAATGTGTGGAAGACTGCTTTTAAAACTCGATAGTTTCTCTTTTGATCATTTCTACATGTTCTATCCACTTCTATTCAGCTTCCTCTGCATGTATCCTTGATGTTACCAGTATTATTCTGTCACATTGCCATTCTGACGGATACTACTTAGATAGCAAAATGTTCTCTCGTTTTTCTAATCAAACCCCTCCACAAAGAATCCATTGCTGCTTCTATAAAATCTCTACATTATCTTAAAACCAAGAGAAACCATTTGAGAATGGCAGGGAACTCTGTAAAAGAGGACACAGTTCATTCATTTGTAGTTAGGTTCAAATTTTCCTTTTATACATTCTTTCCAATATAAACCCCTTGAGGACAGTATGGTAGAAAGTATTCTAGCAAAATGTGTTAGAAATGTTTGAACACCATGTTCTCAGTGTCAATACATTCATTTACAAGTCTTCCTAAGAATAGGAGAGAGTTCCTTTAAAAAAGTTCACGTTCAAGAATATTTTAAGTCCTGTTTCATTTGCATTGGCTTCCTTGACTTTTACTCCAAAACTCGCCCGTCTTCCCTCACTATAAATTGAGTGTCAGGAGGTCCCACACTGTCACATGCAAAATATCACACCAAACTGTGTTTCCAGAAGTTCACCGATCTAATTAACATGATCAGTCGGCTGAGGCCGCCATCACCATTCCAAGTCAATTTTTAGGGTTATTTCGGGTAATTTTAAATTAATGTCTTTAATAACTCAGCAAACAGTAATGGTGATCTTTAGGGAAAGGTAATAAAGACTGGAAATTGGAGAAGAACAGTCCTGTCAGGCTTCCCTGGAAAGTTGATTCCTGGGTGAGGAATTCAACCGAGAGTGCGAGAAAATAATGTAATATTGGCTTCTCAAGACTCAAACAAAGCAATACTTTTTCCCCAAAACTTTCTTATATAATCATTTTCAACTAAGATTATCAAACTAATCTTATGAATATTTTATTGTTTGAACCTGTCTTTCCCCCCCCTTTAAAAAAGAAATTAGTGAAAGTTTACAGAGACTTGGGGTTTCCAGTCATTCATTGTTACACTTTTCTCCCTCCCCACCACCTCCCCCCAATTCACTCTTCTCCTTGAAAAGAAAGAAAAACTATCATTGTTATATAATCCCTCCACTCCCCACCCCCAGTCCACTCCACTATGAAGCCTTCACTCTGGACTCCTGTAATGACAATAATACCCAATCATATATCTGTTTTAAACAGTTCTCTCCTTCATCTGTTTCAACACAATAGAAATCGTTCCTCCCCTCCTTTTCTGTCTTACCTTTACCCTGATGTCAGTCCCGTTTCACAACAGTGGCCCTATGCAATATTTGTCCTTTTGTGACAGATATTTCACTCAGCATAGAAAATACTTTATACTGATAATGATCAGGGTTAGTGCCACAGAGATCTTAAAGCTTATTTTTTTTTCTAAACCAGACCTATTGTTTCATTATTGACTACTGCGACTATGTTTTATGTTTGTATGGTGGTGGTGGTTGTTACAATGTGTCATTGAGTTGCTTGTGATTCTTAGTGACCTTCATACAATAGCTTAGATCCTCAGCCTATTCTGAGCCAATCTTAGTCTCTCTGACACATTTACCCCCATTACCCCAGTTGCTATCTCAATCCATCTGATCTGGGGTCTTCCTCTCCTGTGCCATCCCTCCACCTTCCCAAGCATCATGCCTGAAGTGAGACAGACACTGCTTCAAAATCCGTGCCTCCAAAGAGCAGCTTGGTTTCACACTCTCTAGTACAGACCTGTTTGTTCTCTTGACAGTCCAGGGTATGTTCATTGCTCTTCTCCAGCACGACATCCAAAGATATCAATTCTTTTTTCTGTCATTTTTGTTCATCTCTCTGATGCATAGCAAGTAATTGCGAAGAAAATGGGCTGGATCAATTCCTTCTAAATCTGTGCTTTGGAAGGAGAAACTTGATTCCGTAAAATGAAACTGAAGTTGAGAGTTACAACAGAAGCACTGTCAAAAGTCAAAAGAAATGACTAAAAAAACCAACAGTGTGGTCTAGTGATTGTTCTTTTCCTCTTTCAATGGCTTATAAACGTGTATGTTGCCATATATTCAGTATAATTCATATGCAGTGTGACTGTATGTAGTTAAACAGGTTTATAAATTTGTAAATGGTGTTATAATTTAAAAAAAAAAATCCTACGTAGTGTGAGAAGGGAATGTAGAAGAAAGAAATATTAACACTTTTAAAAAAACCAACCAAAATGTTAGTGTGGCTTGGGAAAACAATAATTGTCTCTGAAATTGTGTTAACAACTATTGAATGTTCCCTGCTTTAGTATTCTATTGTTGTGGTTTTTGTCCTGAGCCACTGAGTGATGGCCGACCCTCCAGTGGATTTAGCAGGGCTGTGAATTGCATGAGAGGTGACTGCATTAATTTCTCCCTCAGAGCAGCTGGTGGATTAAAACGACTTGCCTTTGGTTTGAAGGTCGTACACTTTCTTACCACTAAATCATTCGAATATGGTACTCTTTTTCTTTTTCTTTCTCACCTTATGTTTGTGGTCCCATAGTGGTAAGTAGATTCTATACTATTTTGAAACAAACATTAGTTCTGTTATTCACATCTTAAGACCTAACCATCTAGATAATTGCTCCATTATTTATTATTGTTGTTATGTGCTGTCGAATCGACTCCCAACGCGTACCAATCCTGTGTACAACATCTATGAACCCTGCTTCGTCCTGAGCCATTTTTATTGTCTCTGACACACCGACCCCAGTACCCCAGTCACTGAGTCAATCCAGCTCATCTGGGTGTTAATCAAAATAGGTCGTTGTGTTGTATGGAAAAAAAATCACCTCAAAATCTCAGTGGCTTGCATAATAACAGATTTGTTTCTAGATCACGCCTATGTCCATCATGAGTAAGATTTGTTTCCTTTGCCTCTCTTGCATGAGAGAGAAAGGTATGTTTTGGAAACCTCCTTTAACATGTTCAACATACATATCACAAGTCATATGTGTGACTTACCCTCATATTTCAAAGAGAAAATTAAGTCAGATGGCCACACGGAAGTCACTGTGGCCCAAACGTTCAGTACAAACACCGAAAGGATGTAAATATGTGTTGACAACAAGACGTTACATCCTGTCACAATTTATATGAACTGAAGCTAATTACTCAATTTCTAAAATTCACAGCATGATTAGAGATGTAAATGCAATCAATGAAAATTGTGAAAACATCTAACATAATAAAGGCCACACTGAGGATACAAATAAGGTTATTTCTCCTTCTGTTTTTGCCATTTAAAAAAAGATCACCATCTATATGGTAAATGACCAGAAGAGGAGTTCTGGTAACCTTGTGGACAGGGAGCTGTAATGTCAACCCAGAGATGGGTGGTTCGAATCTATCAACTGCTCTGAGGGAGAAAGATGGGCAATCTCCTCCTGGGTCATTTCTGGTCAGGGTTAGGGTTAGGGTTAGGGTTAGGGTTAGAGTGCAGAGATTGAAGAATGTTTTAAAAAAAATAAACATTTGTTGAGCCTGTTAAACCAATCTCCAGCAGATTATTTTGTATAGATTTGTCATGTTCCCACAGAGAGCTGAGACTTATAACAACTTGTATTTCATTGCTTTAATAGGAAAGGTGACCACAGGAGAGGAAAAATGAAAGAGAAAGCAAGCTACTGAACCACGATGGAACAAACAGTAAGTACATGGATTTAGTATCAGACTCTGGTTTAAAATCACATTCCAAGAAGAATTTATCCTAACACTCCCTTCTTTTAAACTTTGTGGAATAATACACCTAAGAACAGTCCTCTGTAAAAGAGGAGAGAATAATAATGTATTCATCTGATTCTTTCTCTTTGGCCTTGGTTTTTCTTGTGTTTCCAAGCTGTGCGTAGGCAAGTGTCTTAATTGCCTAGTGCTGGTATGCTAGAAATCATAAGTGAATGGACCTCGTCGGAATCTGGAGGTAACTTATCCCCAACCTGGGTCTTTTGCTCTAGCTTATTCATCAAACAACTAAAAGAAATGTTCTCACTTGGAGTTGGACCCAGAACAGGAAGCTCTCGAGCAGCTTCAGGCTGCCCTGCCAGGTGCTCTGTTACTTGAACCACATCTGTCGGATTGACGTGTTAGTGGCGTAGATGAGATACAGAGATTCTGTTTGGAGCATTTAGTGAGACCCTTTGGCTGAGTCACCGCACAGAGCCATAACAGTTTGGAGCAAAGCTCTTCCGCCCTCTGTTAGGTGACAACTGTTCTCTTGCAAAACTTTTGTTACTGGTTATTAGTAAAGATTAAATGCCTAGTTCATGTGCTGTACGATTTGTCCATCATGCACTGAGTGGTGTTTGAACTCTAGAGTCAGGACGTTGGGCACACACAGCAGGATTCAAGCATTAAGTGCAAGTGGTGGTACATACAAGGCTAGGCTTGACCAGGGTCTCGAGGAACAAGTCAGCTACACGAAGGAGGGACCCAAATGCTCGTGGTTGCCTCATCCGTCACATCACCTTCCCTCTCCCAATCTGAGGTGATAGCCCGATAGGGGTTGACTGGGAAGGGGAAATCTGTATCTGTTCTAAATACGGTTCTGTACAATAAGCAAGCACCACTCAGAAGCAGACAGTGCCTCACTGCAACCCTTGTTAAGGGCCTCCCTGAGCGACAATGGTGAAGGGAAGTCGTCCCAGTGAGCAGAACCTCAGAAAGTACCTATTGTGTCACGTTGTTTGGAAAGTGATACGGCCTCATGTGGGATTCTTTATTTTTTATTTTATTTTATTCATTTTAATGAACATTTACAGAGATTTTGGATTTCCATTCATTCATTGTTGCACTTTTCTAACTGCCCACCTCCTTCCCCCAAGTTCGCTCTTCTCTTTGAAAAGTAAAAGAAAAATTCCTTCATTGGTATACAATCCCCTCACACATACCCCAGTACAACTCCACTGTGCAACCTTCATTCTGGACTCTTGTGATAACCATAATACCCAATCATAAATTGCTTTTAAGCTGTTGTCTCCCTCATCTGTTTCAATGCAGTATACATAATTTATCTAGTTTTTCTCATTCTTGCCCCAACTCTGATGTCAGTCCTATTCTACAACAGTGTCACCATGCAGTATTTGACTTTTTGTGACTGAGCTGTTTCACTCATCATAATGTCCTCCAGGGTCACCCATTTTGAATAATATGCCATGAGTTTCTTGTTTTTCAATTATGGTGACACATGGTCTGTGACCAGTTCTTTTAACTAGATGGCCAGGGATTTGGGTTAGGCAACATGGCTGGACAGTGGATGACAAAGATGTGTGTTTCTGAAAAGCCAAAGACCTCTCACCTGCCATCGGTAAAAGCAATCCTGGAAACAGAGGTTGGAATGAAAAAGCAGTTCTGTTATAGACCAGTTAAGAGATGGTACGGTACGAGCTCACTGAATGTATCCCCTTGTCCTTGAGACAATGGGGCACATTTAGGAGACAGGAAGGCCAGTGGCACATTGGAAATGTCTACAGTTTCTTCCTTTGCTCTGGTCAGTCCCCAGGGGCTAGAGCAGTTGGCCCAGTTTTACCAACAGTCTGAAGACAGTTGGTGATATTCACATGCTGCGACTTACGAGGAGTAACTCCTACTCTGAAATTATGGGAACAGATGGGCAAGTTTCAGTTTAATAACCCTGCCATTCAAAAAGAAAGTTCCTTTCCCCCTCCAGATAGTATAAAAATGCTGCTCTTAATTTAGTGCCGGGTTATTATTGTCTCCGTTATGTTTAAAAGAGTACTTTGGCCAAAGAGAACCCTTTTTCCAAAGGACTGAGAAGGTGTTCACTTGCTAGGAATTGACTGCTAGTTGTACATGAAGAGGAGGCATGTATATAGACTGTTCTGAATGGGCCGGCGAAGTGAAGGCATTTGTGTCTCATGCGGATACTCACGAAAGGGTGACCTGAGCCGAGAAGGATTTTGCAGGGAAGTCAGTAATCCTGGCCTGTGGATGCCAGTGACCCTCTTTCCCCTAGTCACACATATCATCATATAGAGGAACATGGAAACGTGGCCGCTGTGACAGGAATGGGAGTTACACATGAGTTCAGTAACTCCGCTTTCTCACCACTAAAATTTTCTTTAGATGAAATACTGTATTAAGAGTACATTTCCCACAAGGTGTGTTTTCTACTGGGCAAAAAAAAACCCAAACAAAAAACCACAAAACAAACAAAAAAACCAATAGACAAGCAGACTTATTTTCCTCCTTTTTTAAACTTTATATTGTTTGCGTACAAAATTTGTATATATTGGGTTTCATTCGTGTACATTATGGTCACACACGTTCCTTCATTCACATTGTTTCGCACGATCATATCCCTACACGGTGTTGTTAAAATTGATGACCATTGATCTATGTCTGTTGTCACTATTTCTATTCAGGCCCCCACAAGACCAATCGGTTCTTTAAGGGCCACCAAACTCTGTGACCCCATGATTTCCACCTCTCCCCACCTTTAGGCTCGCTGTATCCTTCCCCTTCCTGCCTTTGGACTTCTATCCACATCTAACTAGTTATCCTTTTATCATTATGATAATGGTCTTATGCAGTATTTGTCCTTATAAGACTGAGTTAGTTCACTCAGCATAATGCTCCCTAGTCTCTCTGAAGTTGTGTAGCATCTTAAAAATGATTGTTTCTGCATCCTACATGGTATTACATCGTGTGAATGTACCATAACTTCCCAACCCACACTACTGTTGGACACTTGGGCTGTTTCCATGTTCTTCTGATCGTGAATTACACTGCTATGAGTATTGGTGTACAAATCTCTGTTTCAATTATAATTTCCTTGGTGTGTATTCTTAGTGGTAGAATAGCTGATGGTATTGAATTTGTAGGTTCAGCTTTTTTTTCTAAATTTTATTATTTTTGTGTGAGTCACAAAAGGACAAATACTGCATGGTGCTACAGTTGTAGAATGGGACTGATATCAGGGTTGGGGTAAGACTGAGAAAAAACTGGACAAATTATGTACATACTGCATTGAAACAGATGAGGGAGAGAATAATTTAAAAATGATGTATGATAGGGTATTTTAGTTATGACAAGAGTCAAGAATAAAGGGTGCATGGTGGAGTGTACCTGGGGCGGTGGGAGGGGTGCAGGCGGATTGTATACCAAAGAAAGAATTTTTCTTTTACTTTTTCAAAGAGAGGAGCAAATTGGGGTGGGGGCGCAGAGGGGAGGGTTGGGCAGGAGAAAAGTGCAATAATGAATGAAAATCCAAAATCTCTGTAAATGTTCATTAAAATTATTAAAATAAAATTTTTTAAAAAGTCAAACAATTAAAAAAAATGGGCAAAGGTTTTGAACAGAAACTTCAAGAAAAAAATAGCATTAAACATGTACTCAACACAAGAAAACTCTTAACAAAACAAAAAAAAAAATACCCTTACTTGGAAACCCAGGACCTTCAGCTGTGAGTTAATTCTGACTAAACTCTCATGAGTGAGTGTGTACATATACCATCAAACACACACTGGTAATGATTTGATTCTGACTCATAGCAACCCTGCATCAAATTTTCAAGTGTATAAATTGTTAAAGGAATAAACTGTTCATTTATTCTTCCTATCTAAATATCTCTAATCTAACATATGCATACTCTTTGAAGATTTATGCCACTTTTAATATCAGCTTCTCAATCTAATTTATGATAGTATAGATTATAAATGTCAAGTTTTGGGTGACAAGTTCTATTAAAAACCATAAATGGTCCTTTAAATGCCAATGACATTTGCAGATATTTTTAAAAATAGGCTATTTAACTTTGTAAGCAACCAAGAATGTCTTCATAATACTTGTACATGAACCATCTTACCCACCCAGAAAATGCAAATAAATGTATGTTTACTGCTACTTTTAGTACACCAATTGATTAATATATCATTAAATAACTAAGCCCCACTGACATGGTTATTTACCGTGAAGAAGTTTAAGCATTTTTTTACACTAAACTGAAAAATGGAGTTATTCTTTTTTTTAAGTGGCATATTATGTGTGTGAACAACACTTTGTTCCATAAATAACTGTCAATGAGTGACTACCACACAGTCTCCGTTTTCTGGAAGCTTCTGACACTTGTCACAGTTGTTTTCCCTCAAGTGCTGAGATGGATAGACTCCGTATAAAAGTTACATTGAATATCAGGTCACAGTGATTCCTATAGGTTAAAATGTTACATAATTTTCTTGTCTAAATAACTTTTAGATTAAAATCAACTTAAAATTTCACTTTGTCTCATGAAATCTTGTAGGCAACCAGTTTGCCTCCTTTTTAAATTTTTAAGTTTTATGTGGAAGAACATTGTGAGATAAAATTATATGCTATAGATATATTACACATCTTTTAAAAAAATTACATGCTATAGACATATATTAATATTTTTTTAATTACATGATATACAGACATTAATTTTTTAAAAAATTGGACAAAATGACACTTAAAAATGCAACAATGAATGAATGAAAATCCAAAATATCTGTAAATTTTCATTAAAATGAATAATAAAAAAAATTGAGCAACATGAATAAAAGTAAAATACATAAAATTCCTGCAGTTTGGGTACAAAAATTACTCATCTAAGGCTTATTTTTCTATATATGAAACAAGTGGCTAAAATTAGCGTTTGTCTTTTTTCTAAAATATATAGTGATGGTGACCACTTTTTTCCTAATAGTTTAAATATGTTGAATTATAAAAGTAAACATACACCCACCCATACCCTATCACAGCATTTTCACTTCAGAGTATTTATTTTTCAAGAATTAAAAGCATAAGGGAGCTCTGGTGGCCTAGTGGAAAGACGCTGCACTGCAATCCCAGGGGTACGCAGTTCAAATCCACCAGATGCTCTGCTGGACAAGGAGGGGGCAATCTCCTCTTGTACCACTCACATCTGATTTGACGGTAAATGTAAAAATAATGCAATAAAAATTTAAAAAAAAAACACAAAAAGAAGAATTAAAAGCATAAATTCATACTTACCTATATGTATACAAGCTCAGAAAAATATGCAGAAAATCTTAAATAATATTTATGGTAAGTTTTTTATTAGCAAAAATAAAATACAGTCTAATAATAAGATCACTAGATGAGTAACTGAATTGGAATGCGATGAAACGAGATCTATGAGTGTTCCCTCTTTAATTTTTATAATTTTTTTAGTGTAAAAAATGTTCATGATAAATATTTAAAAATGTGGTCTATAGAACTGCTGTGAAAAGCCACAGGGCTTATAAGAAAGATTTATCTGAGGGCAAACATAGAACTAAGCCACTTAAGACCCATATATTAAACAATTTAGTAATTGGTACCTGGAGAAATAATGTGAATTATCCCCTCAAACTGCTCAAGGTGGCTGGAGATGGAGCAATATTAAAATACACACCCATACAATGAATTGGCGCAGTTAGCAGCGCAGCTGGGGTTAGGAGCTGAGAAATTCAGTAGGTGTTGTTAATATAGCCATGGAAGGTAGTGCCAACTGTCCTCAGTGCCACCACAAGCCAGGGATATTTGTCTGGCAAAGTAGTCTTCCCCTAGAAATATTTCTTTCTGATTTTATTAAGCAAGGCCTCAGAAGACTCCACTAATTAGAATTTAACTGCGATATTAACAACTTTGTCACTGAATGCTATATTTTAAAGTATCTCTCCCTTTCCCTCTTGCATTGATATCATTCATAAATCAATAGCCGTATCGTTATTTAGATGCCATTCTTTATACATTTATTAATTACAGTGAGCTAATTAAACATGAATGCTTTAAGATTGTGCATTTTTATTCCCAACTCAAAACCTTTTTGGGAATGAATTTGAAATTTTGAATACACAGGTCTGTAGATAATTATTATTTACATGGGATGTTTGATTGTTAATAACCACTGTATCTGAGATATAGGTCTAAGAAATCTTTTACTTTTTAGATGATAGATCTCCAGTCATAGGGATCTTTACAAAGTATACGTAAAGGTTTTTGTTTTAAAATAATAGGTTTTATAAATTATAAAGAAGTAATTGTGAAATGTAGAAAATAGAGGGTTTTTTTTCTGTCCACTAATATTGTGTGTGTATATGTGTTAGTGTTTTCTTTTGATGATAATCTTAAGTGTACTAAAGGGTCATAAGAATGAGTGAACCTGCACTGAAACAGATGAGGGACTGAATAATTTAAAAGCGATGTATGATAGGGTATTACGGTTATCACAAGAGTCAACAATTAAGGTTGCCTAGTGGAATGTACTTGGGGTGGTGGGAGGGTTGCGGGGTAATTCTGTACCAGGGAAGGGAGTCTTTCTTTTACTTTTGAAAGAGAGGAGCGAACTGGGGGGCGGGGGGAGAGAGCTGGGCGGGTAGAGAAGTGCAGCAATGAATGAATGGAAATCCAAATTCTCTGTAAATGTTCATTAAAATTATTAAAAAAAAAAGAATGAGTGAAGCCTTAAGGTGATTGCTAATAGAAAATTCCGAGTTCTCATATTGTTCTTTTGTAGTTTATCAATCCATCTGATGCTTAATATGAAACAACATGTTTGCAGTTATTTTATTTGTTTGTATACAGTTTCTAAGTAAAAGTGAGATTCTGATAGAGGCAATACTTTTGTCTGTCTTGTTATTTAATTAGAACATACCATCATATTACTGCATTGTTTTCTTATTCACTATTGCCTAATGCATTTTCATTGAGGATTAATTCCACCAGTGGCCACACTATTACATGGTATAGACATACTAAGCCATTTTATCTGACAACTTTCTTCCATATAAGTTCATGGGTCAGATGATGGTATGTGCTGTTGAGTCAACTGCAACACTTAGTCACCCTACATACAGTAACTCTGAACCCTGCCCTGTCCTGAGCCAATCTCATTATCTCCAACACACCAACCGCCATTATCCCATTTACCGAATCAATCCATCTCATGCAGTGTCATTCTTTCCTGTGCTGTCCCTCTGCCTTTCCAAGCATGACATTCTCAAAGGACTGGCCCCTCCTGGCCATGTGCCCAAAGTTTGTGAGTCAGAGCTTCACAGTCTTTACCTCCAAGGAGAAACTTGGTTTCACCCTCACTAGGACAGACCTGCTCATTCTCTTAGCAGCCCACAGTATGTCCAATACTCTTCTCCAGCACTGCAACTCAAAAACATTGATTCTTCTTCTGTCCTCCTTAAGTCATTGTTCAGCTCTCTAATATAACAAAAAATTGCATACAGTACATGAAATTTGCATGCACTATACATGTCTATATCTTCAGGAGGGGAAGTAATTTTGTGGTCAGGAGTTGCAGTGAAAGCCCTAAGACAAATGCAGGTGCACCAGCTATTCTGAGGAAGAAAGATGAGCAGTCTCCTCTCCTGCTGTTACTGCCTCTAAAACCTGCTGGGCGGTCAGCAATGAGTCAGTTCCGTTTCTACCTACACCATATCTGCACTACAATTTATAACTGACATAACTAAAAAAAGGTTGTTGTTGTTGTTGTT
>NW_006399761.1:10395537-10398208 GCF_000299155.1 Elephantulus edwardii
AGGATAGAGCAGGGTTTAGAGCTGTTGTGCATAGGGTCGCTATGAGTCGGAAACGACTCGACGGCACATAACAGCAACAAAAATATATATAATATATAAAAATGTATAGGGAGCAGAAAAAGATGAATGTTCATCAGGCTTAACAAGGTCAGAGCAGATCATCAGCTGCTCCCATTCAAAATGAAATAAAAGTTGGAAAAAATGAAAACAAGTCCAAGAAAGTGAAAATATGACATTGAGTATATCCTACCTAAATTTAAAAATCATCTCAAGAATAGATTTGTTTTATTTAAAATAAACAACCCAGATAAGAAACACAAGTTAAATTTATAAGAGTCCATGGGACATTATTAATGTAAGATGGATCTTGGCTAAATGGAGAGAAAATCAGAAAGATGTTTACTTATGTTTTATTGACCATACAAAACATTTGACTGTGTGGATAATAGTAAACGATGGATGACAGTGAGAAGAAACGAGAATTTCAAGATCACTTAATTTTACTCCTCATGAATCTGGACATAGACCAGAAAGCTCTTCTCTGGACAGAACCACCACAACAAAAATAGTCCGTGTTTTAAATGAGTAGAGGTATGTACGTGGAACCTTCCCCTTCATTGTACCTATTGAATCTGTATACTGAGGAAAAATATCTGAAAACCTGGACTGCAGGAAGAAGAATGTGGCATCAGGATTGGAAGAAGACTCAACAACAGCCAATGTTATGTACAATGCATAATGTTAATTACAGAGAGTGAAGAAAACTTAAAATATTAATTGAGGAATCTAAAAAAGACCCGTAATTTTATTATAGATTGCATTTCAACATTAAAAACCCAAAACATAACTAGACAAATAGGCATAATAATAATTGAAGAAAAGATCATCTCAGTTTTTTTCCCCACAATGTATGATCCACACAGTGAAATACCTTTACAAAATCAATAAAATACAAGTAAGTGTCTTTCTGGTATTCTCTGCTTTCATCCAAAGTCCACCTGACCTACCAATGATCTCTCCTCTTCCACAGCTCCTTCTGAATCCAGCTTGACTTTCTAGCAGTTCCCTGTGGCTGGCTGTTGTAGCTAGTTTTCGTTGAACTTTAGCTAGGTTTTGCTTGCATGTGATGTTAATTATATTTTATAATTTCTACAGTCTTTTGGAAGTAGTAGAGTTGTTGAATTCCTCAACCTTCAAGAGAGATACTCACTGTTGAGAAGGGTGTAAGAATCTATCTCATAATAATGGAAATACTTAGACTACTTAATTCTGCTCTTATCTAACGAGTTTTGCTTTAGTGCATTCTGTTGTGGCGAGGTGGTGGTGGTATGTGCCGTCGAGTCCCCTGGGACTCATAATGATCCTATATACAACAACCCTAGACTCTGCCCTATCCTGTGCCAATCTCATTGTCTCTGACACACCTACCCCCATTGAATCAATGAATCAATCCCACTACCCACTGAATCGATCCATGTCATAGAGGGTCTTCCTCTCCTGCGCTGTCCCTCCACCCTCCCAAGCATGACGTCCCTCTCCAAGGACCTTTCCCTCCTTGCAGCATGTCCAAAGTATGTCAGACGAAGAAGCCTTAGTATCCTTGCCTCCTAGGAGCAGCCTGGCTTCACCCTCTGCAGGACAAACCTGTTTGTTCTTCTAGCAGTCAATGGTATATCCACACTATTCTCCAGCACCACAGCTCAGAGGCAACAATTCTCCTTCTATCATCCCTAGTCATTGTCCAGCTGAGGCATAGCAAGTGATTGCAAAGAAGGTAATTGATTCCACGCGTAAAATATTGTATTTTATGAAATTCCTCTTGTTGACACTTTCCTAAAGTATAAGAGTACATAGTGTAGATTGTAAATTTATGGCTCATCTGGAGATTTGAAGTACAGGTTGTGGACTTAATACCAGTATTAGCTAACAGTGCGATGGCTTTATCAACCACCTGTCAGACCTTAGTCTGAAATGTCCCTTCTCTAGGTTTTTATAACCTAAGCTGTTAACAGAGATGGTCTCTATATTCTCATTGATCCCCTTCATTATAATATTCTGTGCCAGATACAAATGGGAAATAAGGGATTGTTAGTTACTTGTCCCTCACTGCAGCCTAATTAGAGTACTGTATCGTTCACTGTAACGCACATGGGTTTTTCTAAAGAAGAGCTATTCCAGTAATGCAAAGTAGTTCAGTGGTTGTAAAAATTTTATTATCACTGTAAAAATGAACCTCTTGGTATAGAGAGTATTAGTAGTAAATCTCCTAATGTTAAAAGAAAGGGAAAGTTTGAAATAAATGTATTTTGATGATATAAAAATTATAGCTTATTTACTTACTGTCATTTGTCTACATTATTCTGCAACTCAAAAAAGATAGAGGTTGTGATATGCTGACTAAAAGGTTTAGGGGATGCAAAATTGAATGTGATTTGAAGTTAGTAAACTAAAAGACAATTCTGTATGCTAATTCAGGTAAGTATAGAGTATTGTGTACACCTATGAGTGCAGAAAATTTTGCAACTTAGAGAAGTTGGTACTAAAAGACGTCCAAAGTACTGAAGACCAATGGTGTCTCCCTGGAGACTAAGGTGCGTCTGATACAGGCCATGGTCTTTGCTATCACTTGTTATGCATCAGAGAGTTGGACAATGACTAGGGAGGATAGAAG
>NW_006399761.1:10398308-10403753 GCF_000299155.1 Elephantulus edwardii
GAATATGTTTGTTTTCTTGGCAGTCCAAGGTACATTCAATACTCTTCTCCAGCACCACAGCTGAAAGGCGTCAGTTCTCCTATCCTCCCTAGTCATTGTCCAACTCTCTGATGCATAACAAGTGATTGCAAAAACCATGGCCTGTACCAGGCGCACCTTAGTCTCCAGAGAGACACCATTGCGCTTGAGTACTTTAGAGAGGTCCCTAACGGCAGACTTTCCCATCGCAATACGTTTTTTTATTTCCTGCCTGCTGGAGGTGACATTGAGTCACTGTGACTCACAGCGACCCTTTGAAAAGTGGATCTGAATCCTGACTTATTTTGTGCCAGCCGCCTCAATCCAGACACACTTGAGTCCGTTGCCACAGTCACTGTGGTCTTCCTCCGCTGACCTTCCTCCTCACCAAGCATGATACCTGCATCATGTCCTGCCAGTAGGCCTCTGCTCCAATGCTCGGGACGCTCTGCTGCCCTCCAGCTGCCTGTAGACCTCTGCCCTGGACCTCTTCCAAGGAATAGCCTCTCCTAAGAACATGCCTATGGTTGTGACACAAAGCATCACCAACCATTGCCTAAGGAGTTCTCTGCTTCCCCTTCTCTCAGACAAATCTGTTAGTTTCTTCAGCAGTCCACGCCGTATTCAGTACTCTTCTCCAACACCACAAAAATGTATATTAATGCATAATTTTAAATGTCTTATGTTACAATATAAAAGAACCTGTTGTGCGTTTTTTCATTTGTTTCCTTATTTTTACTATCTATAATAGAGAAACGAGGAACTTAATTGGTAAGGAGTTGTCCCTCCAATTCAAAGGTACATGGCTCTGAAAGAAAGGTGAACAGTCTCTTTTTAAAGTGCTTTTTAAAGCCTCTGAAACTATCTGGTGCCCCTGCTGTGAGTTGGTTTCTACAAAGTGGCAATGAGACAGATAATTGAAGGAGTTCTGAGGGCAAGATAGTTAGAGAATGTGGTCACAGACAAAAAACTTCAGCAGTTCAAAGCCATCGTCTGCTCCGCAGGAGAAACATGAGGCCGTCTCCTTTCCTAAATTATACAGCTTTAGAAACCCTGTGAGGTTAATGCCACACATCCGTCAATTTTAGCTGAACATAAGTTTTTAAAAAATATACTTGCAGGAGTAAATGAACAAGGCAACTGTCAGACTTTCAAACTGGATTTAGAATGGGACTTAGAATGAGGGATGTCATAGTTGATGTGAGACGGATCTTGTGTGAAAGCACAGGAGGATGCTTACTTGTGTCAAATTCACTAGGAAAGCTATTTGACTCTGGAATGAATGTAGCAAATCAAGGGCAAAAATTCTTGCGAAGAATGGGAATTCCAGAACGCTTCGTTATTCCCATGTGGAAACTTTTATGGAAACCTGATAGAAATGTTTTTCTTCAGAGAGTCTTCCCAGGTTTTGGTATATTCTGTTCAGCATAAAGACTGAACAATTGTTTTTTAAAAGATAGAAACAAATCTGGCCCACATCTTTTTAAATTTTAAACCATTCAGGGCTCCGTTTTGAACTCACTGCTACTTGTTCTATGTTCTATATGAACACAACTAAAGATTCTATTAGCCCTACTCTTTGTACTATATATAATTAATAATTTGTTATAAATCAAACAGAACTTTGTATAGTCAGTGAAAGACAAGTAACATTCCAATGTTCCTCTGCTTTAAGCCAAGATCTACCTGAAATTAGCAATGATACCCGTTATTCTAAATCCTCTTCCGTATCTGATTTGGGTTTCTGGTGGTCAGCTGTAGATGTACTACTACTACGGCTGTTTTCCTTTGTCTCACCAACTTTGAACATGTTGTCAAGAGGGGTCAGTCCTTGGAAAAAAGGCCATCTGACTGGGAAAGAAGGAGGGTATTGAAAGGGGGGAAGACGTTTGATGAGTTGGATTGACACTAGAAATGGAGACGACTGTGACATTGGGTTTGAACATGGCAGAGCTCGTGAGGATGGCACATGATACATTTCTAATTATTGTTCTTAGAGTCTGAGTCATATTTGGATTGAGAATACCTACCAACAGTATTTTTCCTAATACATATCAACTCCTGGTTTCTTCAAGTCTGGTTTCTGAATACCCCAGAGGACAGAGTGGATCTGCTCAGAGAGGTTTTCAAGAATATAAACCTCAGTGTAGGTCAACTGTCTCATCTGGGTCTTGTGTAATAGCTTGTGAATTTGAACCTCTTGAGTTTTTGTTAACTACTCCCCTCAAACACAGGGCTCTGTTTACAAACACATAGTAACTGATAACCAAGTGCTATTTTAGGAAAAAAACCAAAACCCATATTTATCCATTCTTCTGCAAAAGGTTGTATTGAAGTTGCATGGAACTCTTTCTAAAAAATTTAAAATACACATAACACCAAAGGTCATTTTTCAACTCAAGAAAAATTTTTAAAGACTACGGCGTGGTTATTTTTGCTCTTATTTTGTAGAAAATAGGATTTAAAATAATTTCTGAGCTCTACAAAATATAACACAGCCATGAAAATAGAGTCAAACATAAGAAAATAGATCCACAAAATAAAAGGTGTTCCATGAACCATTGCTTGCAGTAAATCATGAGCCTTTTTGTTGAAAGTTTCTAAGCCCTATGTATCAAAAGACTCAGAAATGAAATTGAAAATTCACAGGAGAAGAAAGATACTCTTTCTGTAGATCAAACCAGTCTCAAACTAAAGAATCCCAGCAGTCCTGGGGTGTCGGTCTTATTTTCTGTCTTTGAAATAGTACTTACCCCACTGAGTGCTGAGTGACGTGTTTGACAAAATGATATTTGAATATAAAATGATTGAAGATGAATCAAAACTCAGAGCTGAGTAAAAGTTAATCTGAAGTTCACAACAATTGACAAATGCTGAGTGTTAAACAAATATAAAAAACTCTGTCCTCTTCAAGTACTTGAAGGCTGTTGCTCAAATAATAAAGACAAATACAATCAAGGAAGTATTTTTATACATTGCTGCTGCTGTTATATGTCATTGAGTCAGGTCAGACACATAGCTGACCCTACTCTGGGTTTTCAGAGGCAGTAAATTGTATGACAGGGGCTTGCCAGTCTTTCACTCAAGGATCAGCTAGTGGGTTTGAACTGTCTGTCACTGGGATAGCAGTGCAATTCCTTATTGTTACTGTTATGTGCTGTTGAGCCGCCTGCGACTCATAGCGACCCTATGTACAACATCCCTAAACTCTGCTCTGTCCTGTGCCAATCACACCGTCTCCAATAAACCCATCCCGATTATCACAGTCAGTGAGTACCTGAAAGCTCAGCTTCAGTTGCCTTTTCTGTTATCTACATGTGTTCTGTTGTACATAGGGTTTTCGGAGGCCTGCTATTTCAGAAGTGGATAGCCAATCCTTCTTCCTAGACTGTCTTAATCTGAATGTTCAGATTTAGAGAAGTATCAAACAAACAGACCAGCATTTTACAGAAAAATGAAAGATATAGCCCTAACTAGATGGCATGAATTCCCTTTATACACATTATTGATTTGATATTGTAACTCTGAGGCAGTGACTTTGAGGATCATAAAGATATTAAATAAGAGATACAACTAATGATTTCTAGAAAGTAGAGTTTATTGAACTTTGAAAATTACTATGTTTTGCTGCAATTAATAGTAGCCATACTTTTGACTTAATGATTAAGATTTTGTCCAAGATTGAAAACTGTTTTATTTAAATAAAAGTCTGGGCCATATTTTTCAAAATTTCAAGTAGTAACTGGTTACACATAGCACAAAAGGATCTACAATAGACTTATTAATTGTATGGTGGAAATCAGTATGGATATGGATTGAGGCTCAATATCAAGAAAACAGATTCTCACCGCTGGGCTGATTGGCAGCATCAATGATGGATGATGAAGAGATTGAAATTTTTCAGATTTTGTTTGCTTGGCTCCACAATCAACACTCTTGGCACCAGCATCCAAGACGCATTGAGATGAGAAAATCTGGTTAGAGACGTCTCTAAGATGCTGAAGAGTAACGATGTCAGTCTGGAGACTAAGGTGCACCTGATACAGGCCATGGTCTTTGCAATCACTTGCTGTGCATCAAAAAACTGGACAATAACTAGGGATGATACGAGAATAATTGATGTCTTAGAACTGTGGTGCTGGAGAAGATTGTTAAATATACCATGGACTGCTAAAAGAACTAACAGGTTTGTCCTGGAGAGGGTGAAGCCAGGCTGCTCCTTGGAGGCAAGGATTCTGAAGCTTTGTCTGACATACTCTGGACATGTTGCAAAGAGGGACCAGTCCTTGGAGAGGGAAGTCATGCTTGGGAGGGTGGAGGGACAGAACAGGAGAGGAAGACCCTCGGTGAGATGGACTGATTCAGTGACTGCGGCAATGGGGGTAGGAGTGTCGGAGATTGTGAGATTGGCACAGGATAGGACAGGGTTTAGGGCTGTTGTAGATAGAGTTGCTATGAGTCACAAGTGACTCAGTGGCACATACCAACAACATAGTGGAAATTCACCTGGTGCTCTGTGGGAGAAGGGTGAATAATCTATTCCTGGAGGGCCAACTCAATAGCACAGAACAACAGTAATGGAAATTAATGAGTTCATTAAAGCTATCATTGGCAGAGTTCTGTGATGTTTTGATAACCACAAAATAAATTTGACTAAGAATATATAAATTTATATATTTTGAGAAATGATTTCTGTGGGGAAGATCACTTGGACCACTGAGAAATAGTGTATATAATCATGTGATTTACTATCTCTGAAAACCCAGTGTGGGTTGGTTCTGACTCAGTGACACACAGTAACAACAACATCAGCAGTTATAAAATAGGCATTTTTATAGGTACTATATTGTTTATGTGCCATCTAGTTCCGGGTGAGTGATAGCGACCCTATGTCCAGTAGCTCTGAATTCTACCCTATCTTGAGCCAATTTCATTGTATCCAACCCACCACCACCATTACCCCAATGAGAGGGTCTTCCTCTCCTGTGCTTTCCCTTCATCCTTCCAAACATGATGTCCTCCTCCAAGGACTCGTCCCTCCTGGTAACATCCCTGAAATGTGTGAGAGAGAGATTAAAAATCCTTGTCTATTTTTACATTTCTATTTTTAAACAGTAATGCGTAGAAAAACATGCAAACATACATAACAGCACATAAGCGAATTAGTGAGACTTGTTACAGTGCATGTTACCAGGAGGACCATTCCATTTTGCTTGGTCAGTTAAAAAGAAGACGACCTTCAGTGAGATGGGATGAGATGACAGAAGTGGCTTCAACCTCTGACTTAAACTCAGCAGAGACAGAAAGGCACAGAATATGGTATTGTTTCCTTCTGAAGTGTGAGCTCCGGAGGGTTGTGGCCAAATTAACGTTACCTAACAACACACATACATACAAAGTGTGTGTGTGTGTGTGTATATAGATTTT
>NW_006399761.1:10412208-10414228 GCF_000299155.1 Elephantulus edwardii
ATTCAGTGACTGGGATAATTGGGATGGGAGTGTCGGAGACAGTGCGATTGGCACAGGACAGAGCAGAGTTTAGGGCTGTTGTACATAGGGGCACTATGAGTCGCAGGCGACTGGACGACATATAACAACAACAACAAGAGAAGTTGGTAAAGATCAAGGAAATTGTCTTGTAAGTAGTGATATCAAGCTGAATTCTGAATGATAAGCTACATTCTGATCTAATCTGTTCCTCAAATGTATTTCTTCTAGGAGTGTTGGGGATGTGAAAATTTACAAATTCAGTGGATAATAATTACTTTTGAAAGAACTATAAATTATAATGCAGCCTGTTTTCTGTGGCATTAGTAAAAGAAGATAGAACAGATTGGTAATGAGATCATTAGATTACTAATTCCAAGTGTTACTAATTTGAAGTGTTCACAAAGAGTTTTGGTTACAGGACATTTCTAGAATTATTATAATGGATTGATGTTATGTGCCGTCAAGTCAACTACAATGCATAGCAATTCTATAAACAATAGCTCTGAATTTCCCCCTATCCTGAGCCAAGATCACTATGTCTGACATACTTAATCTCATTCCTTTATTCACTGTGGCAATCCATATATCATGCACAGTCTTCCTCTCTTACACTGACCCTCTACCTTTCTAAGCACAGTTTCCTTTTCCAAGGACTGGCACGTCCAGACAATATTCCCAACGTATAAGAGTCAGAGTTTCAAAATCCTTGCCTCCAAAAAGCAACCTGATTTCACCCTCTCCAGGACAGACCTATTTATCCTCTTGGAAGTCCATGGTATTTTCAGTACTTTATTCTAGCACCACTGCTCAAAGGTATCAGTTCATCTTATCTCATCCTTTCCATTGTCCAGCTCTAAGATGTATAGCATGCAATTGAGAAGACCATGACCTGGATCAGACACACCTTTACGCTGACATTGTTACTCTATAGCTCTCTGGAGAGCTCCTTCCTTGACAACAGATTCTTCCAATGCAACTTGTCTTTTTATTTCCTTACTGGTGCCAAGGATTGTTAATTGTGGATGGAAGCAAGATGAAACCATTGCAAATTTTAATCTTTTCTCCATCTGTCATGATGCTGCGTATTGGCCTGGTTGGTAGGGGGTTTGGTTTCTTGACTGGAATCCTTGATAATCTTCAGCAAGTGCTTCAAGTACTTTTCAGCAAACAAGTTGTGTCATCTACTTAATATAGATTATTGATCAGCCTTCATCTAATCCTGATGCTACATTCTTCTTCCTTAAGTCTAGCCTATCAGATCAGCTGTTTAGAATACAGATTTTAAAAGTATGGACAACAGGTGCATTCCTGACACCCTCCTCTATTTTAAACTAGGCCGTGTTCCCTTGCTGTGATCCTAAAACAACTTCTTGGTCTGGGTAGAGGTTTCACATGAGCACAATCAAAAGTGTTCTGGGATTCACATTCTTCAGTAATGTCAGCCACAGTTTGTTGTCATTCACAGAGTCAAATGTCTTTGCATAGTTAATGAGGCACAAATAGACATCCTCCTGGTAATGTCTGTATTCTGCCAAAATCCATCTGACCAGTGAGGTCCCTAGTGCCACTGCCTCTGGTAACTCTAGCTTGTATTTGCAGCAATTTTCTGTCAACATATTGCTCTAGTCAGTTTTGAATATCTTCAACAGGATTTTGCTTGTGTGTGTTATTTGTTGGCAATTTTTAGTTTCTTTTAGATGATTTTGGTTTTGGAATGTGGGTAAATACGGATCTCTTCTAGTCAGTTGGCCAAGTAACTGTCCTCTGGATTGCTTGGTACAGCCTGGTCAGCACATCCAAGAATGCACCTGCTTGTTGAAATATGTCCCTTGGCATTCCATGCCATCATTCCTGGGGTATTAAATACTTCCTCCTGTGTGAATTGTTGTTGTTGTTATGTGCCATCGAGTCGTCTGTGACTCATAGTGACCCTATGTACAACAGCCCTAAACCGTGCTCTATCCTGTGCCAATCACACTGCCTCCGACACTCCCATCCC
>NW_006399761.1:10414328-10414834 GCF_000299155.1 Elephantulus edwardii
TTTCCGGAGGCAGATAGTTATAGATAGAGACAGAGAGAGAGAGATGTCCTTTCCCCTGCATAATGACAGCAGGGCCAAAGCTGAGAACAGAGTGCGGGGGAGATACTGGATGCCCTCGGCAAACAGATTTCCACCCAGCCTCGCACCCAAGGGGACTCCACGTCTGAGCTTTGGTCTTAGTTTAAAGATTAAGCTTACTGATTGTTAAGTTTAAGGAAAAATATAGTCTCCGGAGATTGGACTTTTTTAGGATGATTGCCTGAAACTAAAGAAAAACCATAGGGAGACTAAGAAAGGGGCCTTTTTCACAGTGTCATGCTGTGAGAGGACTTCTGCCTTAGCCCTCCCTCTTTTTCGAACTCATTTCCCCATGTCCCTGCTTGCTTTCTGTGTCCGGTTTGCAACAGATAGAAATTTGATTTATAGATATCAATTTATAGATATAGATTTATAGATAAGAGATTGTTGTTAAGATATTAGAGTAACAGATATTATAGATATTATAT
>NW_006399761.1:10414934-10418423 GCF_000299155.1 Elephantulus edwardii
AGGAGTAGCCTGGTTTAACCCTCTCCAGGGTGAATCTGTTTGTTTTCTTGGCAGTCCATGGTACATTCAATACTCTTCTCCAGCACCACAACTCAAAGGCGTCAATTCTCCTTCTGTCCTCCCTAGTCATTGTCCAGCTCTCTGATGCATAACAAGTGTGAATTACTGTCTATGAAAACTTTCTCGAAAGATTGATATAGATAGATAAGATAGATATGATAGATGATAGATCATACAGGTAAGATAGATGATAGATACATAGATAGATAAGATATAGTTATGATAGATAAGATAGATGATAGATAGATAGATATAGAGTCCTGTTATTATGTACCATCAAGTCAAAATTTCCTCTTAGCCAACTCTAGTGGGTTTTCAGAGGCTGTAAATCATTCAGGAGGAAATTGCCCAAATTTTCCCTTGTACACACAAACACCTATACGTCTCTGTGTGTGTAATATTAAAGATATATAAATAATTTTTAAAACTCAGAAACTAAGAAAGAGTAATAAGAAAGAAAATGACCATTTTTATTACATTACCCCACCCTTACTTCCTGTGCCCAGTGAGAGCTTGGTAATCAATTACGGCATTACATTCTGTGCCTTGACAGGGTCTCTGGATACTTTTCAACGTGACACCATTTGAATCTAATGGCATAAAAGACCAAATTAATTTGCCATTTTCAATCAAGTTTAAGCTAAATAAAATACTTCGAAGTAAAAGTTATTCCCCTTGCATGGAAATATTCCCTAATGGCTCCAATTTTAATTAACTAGTGAGGAAACACTTGACAGGTACCTTGTAATTGTTCTGGTGCCAGATTTGAATCATAAGAAGAAATAGGAGTTCACAGGTCATCTGATACACAAAGGTTTAGTTAGAAATGGAATAATTATTAAGTAAGTGGTATAATATCATTGCTATGTACTATTCATGAGTGGTATCCGCTTGCAAAATGACTTGCCTCTAGAAACTCCATGAATGGTGCTTTCATTCATAGGGTCGCTATGAGTCATCTACGACTTGACAACACCTAATAACAAGTGGACAGAAAGGTATGCTACCAAGCCGAAGATGGGTGATTTTAATCTGCAGCCCTCAGGCCGGGTTCAAATTGTTTTTCTGTCAAACATTCTTCTAAGTGGTTTAGCACTGGTCTGTGCATTGCTGTACAGAGGTAACTCGTGGTCACTGTGATGCTGAACACTGTGACACTGATGTGTCAAATGCGATAATGGTTACCCATGGTGGACAGTGTTTGGTGGAGCTTCCTGACTAAAACAAGCCTGGAAACAGGAGTGGCATCCACTTCCGAAATTACTTGCCTCCGGAAAAATCTATGAACAGTGCCTTTCGTTCATAGGGTCGCTATGAGTCGTCTGCGACTCGATGGCACCTAACAACAACAACATGTATTATTCAGCAAATAATTATGTACAGCAACACTATGTGACAGTCAGTAGCCCCATAGAGTTTTCTAAACGGTAATTTTTATGGAAAGAAATGTGGTGGTGCAGTGTATAAAATACTTGATTGTTTAAGAAAAGGTACAATTAGTGTTCTCCTCACTACCTGTGCTGGGCTCCAGCCCACTCTTGTTAAATGCCGCCAAGGTGGCACCAACACAGAGCTCAGCCTCCAGCAGCTTCTCAGTGGCTCTAAATAGCACCGGAGGATAATTCTCCTTTTTCTTCCCAAAGAGCTGCTGGTGGGTTTGAACCATGTGCCCTTGGCTTGGCAGTGCAGCTCCTTACTCCTAGGCCAGCAGGGCTCCATTTTTGCAGTAACTAGGGAAAATAAATTTAGGATGTGGAGTGTATGAGTAGGGAGCTCTGGTAGCATAATACTCAGGGAACTGCAATGCAAACCCAAGGGTGGTGTGTCTCGGGGGGGTTCAAATCCACCAGAGGCTCCAGTGAAGAAAGATGAGAAGTCTCCTTCATTTCCATTCACAGCTTCTGAAAACCCTCTGGAGGCCCAGCTGAGCACCAGCTCCCACTGTGAGGCCAAGCTAAATCGAGTATCTCCCTATTTTGACATTATAAAGAGCTACATTGGTATGCAGGGATGGAAACAAATATTTTATTTTATACTTTTCACATTATGATGACCTGCAGATTAATGAAATTAAACGCAAGTTTATTTTAAGACTGTCTCACAGCCTCCAGAAGCAATTGTATTATTATTGTACTGGGAGCCATAATGGGAGCACTGGTGGCCCAGTGGCAAGACGCTGCATTGCAATACCGAAGGTATGCAGTTCAAGTCCACCATTTGCTCCACAGGAGAAGGATGGGCCATCTCCTCCCGTGCTGTTGAACTGCTTTTGAAAACCTGCCGGAGGATCGGCTGTGGGTCAGTTCCGGCTCGAGAGCACACACACAACCTATAGCTAGGTGGGTTGTCAGAGGCTATAAATTGCAAGGGAGGAGATTGTTCCTCTTTCTCCTGTGGAACCCATGGTGGATTCAAAGTGAATGCCTTTGGATTGACAGCACAACTCCTCATATAATTTTGTGACCCGGAATAAACTCTCAAATAAGAAAAGTGCAAATAAAAAGAAATAACGGGTGTCAAGTCATTCCGTTTTCTTACCATTTTATAGCCATTAAAAAAGAGCCATGTCCCATAAATAATATATCTCTGAACTATGGTAACATTAGCTAAACAGCTTGTAGTTGTGCAAGGCCACTGGTAATTTGACATTTTATCTGCTCTCCCCTCCCTTTCCTGTAACCATGGCAGACATGGTGGCAGAAAGTTAGTCAATCACTGTAATTTCCCTAGAGGGTGAATTCATCCACAGAGACTGTGTCATGATGCAGGATGGGTAGTAGCTACGTATCAACAGCAATCTGGAAAGAAACTTGAACTTCATTCTCTAGACCATAGAGACATGGTCTCTTAGCATGAGACACGGAAGGTCTTGATACAATCCTAAGTCAGGTATTTTAGAAGAAGAGGTCTAAAAATAAACTTATCAAAGAATCAGTTACTGTTTTGCCCCATTTCTCTGCATTAGTCAGTACTGCCATGCCAATTCCACATTGGGGTCCGACTCTTAAGACGAACAGTCAGGAAGAAATAAAGAAACATCAAAGTGAAAGAAGTTCTGCCTAAAATGATGTTGCTCGTAAAAAGAGAACAAATAAATTATTCCTGGTGTCATTACAAATAAAACTGACAATGAAATATTGTGAAGGTCTCACACCATCAGTCTTCCCTCCTTTGAAACAAGAAAGCTCAGAAATGTCCTTGTTTGTTATTTCACTGTAGCTTGAAAATGCTTTTACGGCATACATCTTTGTTTTGCATCTCAAACCACCAACTTCTTAGCAGAAATGACACAACAGAAGCACGTTGTCCCTTGAGATAGGATTTTACACAGACTCTCAACAATTCTCATGTGCAATATTGGCTTCTAACAAACGGGTATCTCACCAAAAGATAAACTATCAAATACAATTTTATATACATCAATTTTAA
>NW_006399761.1:10418804-10420614 GCF_000299155.1 Elephantulus edwardii
CCTTCTCCAGCACCACAGCTCAAAAGCATCCACTCTCCTTCTGTCCTCCCTAGTCATTGTCCAACTCTCTGATGCATAACAAGCGATTGCAAAGGCCATGGCCTGTATCCGGTGCACCTTAGTCTCTATAGAGACACTGTTGCTCCTGAGTACCTTTGAGAGGTCCCTAACAGCAGACTTTCCCATCGCGATATGCTTTTTGATTTCCTGACTGCTGGTACCAAGAGTGGTGACTGTGTATTAGCATAATTAAATGTTCTGGGATTCCCATTCTTCTCAGAGTCAGCCACAGTTTGTTATGATCCACATCCATATTCCTCTCCATATATCTCTCGCTATATCTCTATCTGTGATTTAGGCACTTGGCAAGCTTGTCTCGAGGGGATGAAGGAGCAGATCTGGGTCCAGCCAGAGGTCACTGAAAGAGACTTGGGGATTAGAAGACGGAAAAGGCGTAGAGGATCATAAAACTGACCAGCGACCCTCAGAATAGACTCAAAATCTCTTAAAATCTCATGTTTGCAAGTGAAAAAAGGTGCAACAAAACTCATTCTCTCTTATTTTAATACTTTTATAAAGAAAATAAATGCCACTCAATTTGATATTTTGTCCATGACCAAATTTGTAATAGCAAGCAATGAAAATTTTCAAACAGATACAATGGTCATTGTAAAAATGGTAACAATGTCACAGATTTTAATTAGAACTGAGAAGGCTCATTAACATCTGCCACCGATTACTTTTATATGACATTTGGGGGGGAAATGTGATACCATGTGCTGTCTGGTTTATTCATCTGTTCATAAATAACCAATGCTAATATGAAATAAACAATACCACTTTGAAGAATTTGCAGTTGAATTCTAATAAATCTGTAATGGACACCACACATGTTCACACAATGGAAACTAAATTTATTATTTGGAAATAAAATATTAGCTTCGTGTATATGAAATTACCTTTAAAGAGTCCAAAATAATTGCTTTACTAATAGCTCACAGCTTAACACAAGTTAAATTTTACTTTTCTTTGCAGCTATGAATGCAATAAAAGTGATCAATAATAAAACACAAACTTCAAATTTTGCAAAATGGGTAGAATTTTATAATAAATTAAGGGTTTTGTTGTTTTGTTGTTTTTTTAACAATCAAAACACTTGAGATATTTCTCGGCAATAATGGAGTCAACCATAACAGCAATTATTAGAGTGGCACAGGACTGGGGAGTGTTAGATTTTTTGTACATAGTGTTAGTATCATCTTTGCAGTTACTTGCTATGAGTCAGAAAGCTGGACAATGACTAGGGATGATAGAGAATTGATGTCTTTGAGCTGTGGTCCTGGAGAAGAGTATTGAATATACCATGGACTGCCCTTAGATCAAACAGGTTTGTTCTAGAGAGGGTGAAACCAGGCTGCTCCTTGGTGACAAGGATTCTGAAGCTTCATCTGACATACTTTGGCTGTGTTTCAAAGTAGGGACCAGTCCTTGGAGAAGGACGTCATGATTGGGAGGGTGGAGGGACAGCACAAGAGAGGAAGACCCTCAATGAGATGGATTGATCAGTTACTGGGATAACTGGGGTAGGTGTGTTGGAGACAATAATATTGGCACAGGATAGAGCAGGGTTTAGGGCTATTGTACATAGGGGTTGCTGTGAGTCACAAGGAACTCGATGGCAAATAACAACAGTAGCACATTATTATAAGTAGGAATCATTGGGCTGGCACCTAAGAACCCACTAAAGGAATTGTCATGCCTTCAAAGATGTGCATGGTACAAACATTCTTGAAAATTATATAGTATATAT
>NW_006399761.1:10420714-10435474 GCF_000299155.1 Elephantulus edwardii
AAATTTATTATTATCAAAAATGATAAAAATACTGTCTCCTCCTTGAGAAAAAGTTGGACAAGTATCCTAGAAATTCCCTGTAAAGTTTCTGGCTTCCAAAGTTTGAGGTTTCTCCACCTTGAGGCAAACATACATAATTTCCACACAACATCAATTTCACCTTCCTGGCATCTAGGGAGATACAGAAACTAAGTCAGTGTAAAAGTTTTGTTTCCTGCTCTCCTCTTATTGCTTTCATTCAATGGCATTCCTTCTCTCTGACCTTAAGAGTTACGTGTCTTCTGTTAGACAAATCATAAATTGGTAACAAACTAACTTGTTAGTGTGCAACCTTGGTAGCATCTCAGATTCTTAATCACAACTCTTCTACTAGAGGAAAGACAATATAATTGGAAGAAGTACATTGAGGATTTCTTTTTCTGGGTAATGTTTTATATCTCCACTGGAGTGGTCATAGGCAAATATCTGTACGTGCCTACGTTGTGCTTAGCATACCAAAAGTTGTACAAATGAAAAATTAAAATTACTGATAACCCACTAGAATAGTGTCAAGTAAATCCACAACCATTTCTCCCCCAAAATAACATTATTCACAATTTTATGTTTACTTCCCAATGTTGTAGCCTTGACATTCTATGTTTACTGCTATTTTTTAAGAGTTTAAATTGGTTTGCACACAAAATTTATATGCATGGTGAATTCATTCCTTCACACATTCCTTGACTATGACCATTCCCATATGTCGTATTATATAAAATGAATCACCAGGGAGCGATGCCCACTATTACCCCATCTTTTCAGATGCCCACTGGACCATTTCTAATCCCTTCACCCTCCCCCTCCCCCCACCGTTTTCCTATTGCTATTAAATGTGGTTTTTAAAGTCTCTAATCATTACTATTTTTCATATTCTCTCTTAAATCCACCCTAATTTAGTTAATGTCCTTTTGCTGAATTTGTATTTCTTTCCTCTTCTTTATCCATGTATTTTCTTCTGTTTTAACTCATCTTATTTCGTATGTAGCTGCAGAAGCTTATGTCCGTTTGGGTCTTAGCATTAATGCTCAACATTAACTGTGGCTCAGTGATGATTCCTACTAGAATAATAAAGATCAGGCAAAGCTGGATACCAAGGAGTTTAAAAATAACATCCAGGACCACAGCAGTTGCCACTACAAGCACGAACTCTTCAGGAAATATCCTGATACGCTGTTTTCTTTTTGAGATGATGATAAATGCTTATGACAAGTACGATGTCTACACCCATCATTCTTCATCGTTCTATATATCATTTCCTCTGGCACATGGAGTATCCACGTGCCACAAAATGCATGAGCCAGACAGATCGTAAGGGGAAAGATGGAATACAGTTTCCAGTTTTTTCCGCGAAGTGAGACCTTTTGGACATTGTCTTGACATGTGAGAGAAAGCAAAGTGACAATTTTTCTAATGGAGGGATTGACTAACATTTTGGAGAAGAGCTCACGGTGACTATTGAGGGGAAACTTTACACTGGTTGAGATCAAGAAGCAGTGTGGATATAAGCTGCTTTGGCTAGTTTGATAAAACTACAAAAGAATCTTGTCCCCAATTGTTGAATGCAAAGGACATTAGGAAACAAAATCAAGGCAGATACATAGAAACACTGGAAATACTAACAGCTATGGATGTGTGAAAGACTCTATGTGTTATTTCTCATGACTTGAGCAGAAGGAAGACTAGCAAAGCGAAATGTGGTTGCAGAGGGCCAAGAGCTCTCTCAGCCTAGTGGCACTGAGCAGCTTCAGAACCCCTGCTTTTATTAGCAGAAAATTAAAGCATATAGCAAAGCATGATTTCATAGGGTGGGTTAAGCATAGCTGCTTTCCAAGCAATTAACCTGGGTCATGGCGACCCATATGGGACATAACATAGATAACTTTAATAGTTACCAAGCAACATTCTTCTTGTACTCCTAGAAGGGTTTTACTCTACTCATAACCGCATTATTAAGACACGAGAAACTTTTCATGTTTAAAGGAAACTTCTCCAAGTCCCCTTCATGGTGGTACATGCTCCAGGAAGTCTGAGACTACTTTCAGCCCCACTTGGCCTCTTTGCCTGCTTTCAAGCGGTGCAGCCAAGTCCTTTTGCACGTACACCATGGCTGTTTGTAACCCTCAGGGAACTATAGTAACTACATCCATGAGCATACATTAAGTTGGCAGAAAATATTTCTGTGTTTGTATTCATACATGCTGCAAATGCACCCACATGCACAGCAGAATCAGCAAGGAGACATTCTCTGTAGGCATGTTAGTTACATTCAAAAGGTTCTGGTTTTAGGGCTTTGAGACAGTCATGGGGGACATAAGGCCAACTAGTCTAACCTAGTCTACAAATACATGGTTCTCTAGCTTACTTTGGTGAGTATCAACTGATATCCTAAAGACTTGCAAGCAACCAGCTTAAGATTTTATTTCCCTATGATATTGATGGTACTGTATGGTATTCTCCACATGCTATTGGACCACTTTTCTTTAAAATGAAAGAATGAATCCTTTCCAATAGGGTTTCCAGTTGGCTGTCTTCCAGTCTTCTTGACATGGACAAGGAAGTGCTCTCAGCACTATTTATTGATCCCTGTCATTTGATAGACAGTAATTCCTGTAGGCTAGTTTCCTGCCAACGCATTAAGGAAAACTTCGTTTTCCTCTGTAACATTACTGGGTAATCATATGCTACCTCCTAAAATAATATTTTCAGACTTTTTGTTGTTGCTCTTAGGGGGCTCTTGAGTCAAGTACCACTCTTAGCTACCCTCTGACTACAGATCTGAACTGCGTCCTATCCTGTGCCATCTTCATCATCTCTGACACACTTGAGCCCATTCTGCAGTCATTGTGTCCATCTGTCTCTGTCCATAATGTCTCTGAGGATAGTCCTTCCTAACAACATGCCCAAGGTGTGTGAGACAAACCTTCACCGTCCTTGAGTCTTGAGACCAATCATTCTCGCTGTGCTTTTTTTGCAAGACATACCTGTTTGGTCTTTTGTCAGACCATGGGATAGTCAGTGCTCTTCTCCAACACCACACATCACAGGCATCAATTCCTCTTATGCCATCCTTACTCACTGTCCTGCTCTCAGGTATATTTAAGGTAATTGAAAAGGCAAAGGCCTGATTCAGGCACACCTTAATCTCTAAATGAACATCACTGCTCCTTGGTCCTTTGGAAAAGTCTCTGACATCAGATTTCTCCCAGTGCAATGCATTATTTGATTTCTCGACTGCTGGTACCAAGGATGTTGATTTGGATCAACGTAAAATGAAATTTTTTACAACTTCCATCTTTTCTTCATCTATCATGATGTTCCTGTCAGTTCAGTGATGAGGATTTTTGTTTTATTGATGTGCAGATGTGATCTGTATTGAAGGTGCAGCCCTTGATGTCCTGCAGCGAGCACCTCAAGTCGTCCTTATTTTAACCAAGCATAGTTGAGTCATCTGCATCTTGCAGGTTGCTGATGAATCTTCCTCCTATTCTGATGCCAAATTCTCATAGTTTACTGTCTCAAACGATTTGCTCAGCATATAGATTGAATAGATAGGGAGAAAGGATATAATCCTGACACACACCTTTCTTGATTTTAATCCATGCAATGTTCCCTTGCTCTGTTCAGACAACAGCTTCTTGATTTTGGCGTAGATTTCATATGAGCATTATTAAGTGTTCTGGAATTCTAATTATTAATGATGTGCTCACCAGTCTGTGTCTACAAATTTAGATGAAAGCTACCTGGCCAACTTACTGGAAGAGATCCATATTCCTATATCTAAGAAAGTGATACAACAAAATGTTGAAATTATCACATATTATCAATATCACAAACAAGCAAAATACTGCTGAAGATCTTTAAAAAATGGCTAAAACAATACAGTGAAAGAAAACTTCCAGAAGTTCAAGTTGAGATTTAAAAGAAGTCTCAGGGATATCATTGCTGATGTCAGATGGATTTTTGCTGAAAGCAGACAATCCCAGAGTAATACATTTGGCTTTTTAATTGATGGTGTAATTGAATTTGATTCATAAAAAACTATGGCTAACATTGAGAAGAATGGGAATCCCTGAGTCCTTAATTGTGCTCATATAAAAGCTCTACTTAGACCAAACAGTCATTCAAACTTATGCAGATCACATCATCTTGATTGCTGAGAGTGAGGAAGATTTAAGTCACTTGATATAGAAGATCAAAGACTATCGTTTTCAATATGCATTCCATGTCAACATCAAAAAAACAGAACTCTTTACCACTAGGCCAATAGGCAACGTCATGCTAGAGGAATGATTAAAATTGTCAAAGATTTCATCTTGTTTGAATCCACAGTCAACAAGCTCGGTACTCACAGCCCAGAGATAAAGAACAAGCTGTTTTGCAATTGGAAAATCTATTGCCAAGGACCTTCCCAAAGTATTAAAGAATAACATTGTCCGTCTAAAGACTGAGGTGCACCTGATCTAAGCCACAGTCCTTTGAGTTACTTGCTGTTATGCATTTGGAAGTTGGATAATGACTATGACAAGAATCCATGGCTCTGATGTGTTGAAAGGAGTGTGGAATATCCCATGGATTACCGAAAGTACAAATATGCTAGTGAAAGTGTCACCAGGGTGGTGCTTGGAGGCAAGGATGGTAAAAATTTATCTCCTCTATTTCTGACACATTTTTAGAAGATAACAGTCTATGGACAATAACACTCTAGTTGTATAGATGAAGGATCAGCATAAAAGGAAAACTCTCAAAAGGACAGATTGGGCTCAAGTGTGTAAGTTATGTGCCGCTGAGTCACCTGCAACTCATAATGACCCCATGTACAACAGCCCTAAACCCTGCTCTATCCTGTGCCAACCTTACTGTCTCTGACACACCTACCCCCATTAACCCAGTCACTGAATCAATCCATCTCATCGAGGGTCTTCCTCTACTACACTGCCCCTCCACCCTCCCAAGCATGACGTCCCTCTCCAAGGACTGGACCCTCCTTGCAGCATGTCCAAAGTGTGTCATTCGAAGCTTCAGAAACCTTGCCTCCAAGGTATGGCCTGGTCTCATCCTCTCTAGGATGAACTTGTTTGTTCTCCTAATAGTCCGTAATATATCCGATACTCTTCTCCAACACCACAGCTCAAAGGCATCAATTCTCCTTCTATCATCCTTAGTCATTGTGCAACTTCCTGACACATAGCAGGTAATTGCAAAGACCGTGGCCTGAATTAGGCACATTTTAGTCTCTAGAGTGACATTGTTGCTCTTCGGTACTCTGGAGAGCTCCCTGACATCAGATTTTCCCAGTGCAATTTGTCTTTTGATTTCCTGACTGCTGGTGCCAAGAGTGTTGATTGTGGAGCAGAGCAAGCCGAAATTATTGACAACCTCATGCTCTTCTCCATGTATCGTAGTGCTGCCAATTGGCCCAGTGGTGAGAGTCTTTGTCTTCTTGATGTTGAGCATCAATCTATATTGAAGTCTATAGTCCTTGACTTTTTAGCAACAAGCATTTCAGATCTTCCTTGGTTTCAGCAAGCAAGGTTGTGTCATCTGTCTAGCATGGGTTGATGAATCTTCCTCCGTACTTGATGCTACAATCCTCCTCATATAGTCCAGTCTCTTGAATGATCTGTTCTACATGTAGATTGAAAAGGTACATAGATTTCATATGAGTATAATTTAGGAGATGCACACCTTTCCTGATTTTGAACCAATGTTATTGTTGTTATGTGTCGTCGAGTCACCTGAGACTCATAGCGACCCTATGTACAACAGCCCTAAACTCTGCTCTGTCCTGTGCCAATTGTACTGTCTCTGACACACCCATCCCAATTACCTCAGTCACTGAATCAATCCACCTCATAGAGGGCCTTCCCCTCCTGCACTGTCCCTCCACCCTCCCAAGCATGATGTCCTTCTCCAAGGACCGGTCCCTCCTTACAACATGTCCAAAGTATGTTAGATGGAGCCTCAAAATCCTTGCCTCCAAAGAGCCACCCGGTTTAAGCATCTCCAGGATGAAACTGTTTGGTTTCCTAGCAGTCCATGGTACCCTCGATACTCTTCTCCAGCATCACAGCTCAAAGGCATCAATTCTTCTATCCTCCTTAGTCACTGTCCAAAAAAGTGATAGCAAAGACCTTGGCCTGTATCAGACACACCTTAGTCTCCAGAGAGACAACATTGCTCTTCAGTACTTTGGAGAGGTCCCTAACAGCAATAGTAATAGTAAATGCTATTTTATTTGGGATATCCTATGCAGCTGGAATGTTACTCAGTTTCTTCCTGTTCATAATAACCCTGTATTGCCTTTTTGATGTTGTATATAAGTCTTTGGGGCTGTTGACTTCCTATCTGCCAGGACTGCTTGTGAATGCAAACTAAGAACCTTTGAGTTATTAGCCCACGATATAACACACTGTGTCACCAGGACTTCTTATATATAGCAAAACACTTATGAATTAAATATTTTTAGTAACATATAAGTCTGTGATATTTATGTTCAAGAAGCATTTTTACGTTTGAGCTTCTTGTTTGCATCTCTCTATGCAGATTTTTATCTGTATCTTACACCCAAAGTAACTTGCTTACTGTTTTAATTTCTTAATGCTGTGTAACAAAAATACTATAAAGTTATTGGCTTTACAGAATCACAAGTTATGTTTTCATAGGGTTCCAGCTGTAATTATTGCTTCCTTGTTAGTAACCTTGAAGTTTCTGTAGTTGCTTGGCTTGTAGACTATCTTAACACAGCTTTGTCTTAGTCATTATGTGTTCATTTCTGGGTCTCATCTGGTTTTTTCTAGAATAAAGATGAGCTTCCGTTTAGGGCTTACCCGACACTGACGTGGTTTTATTACTATAACTCCCCTATTGCTTTTGAGTCCAAATTGGCTTATACATGACCCTGGGTGATTGTTGTTGTTATTGTGGTTGTTGTTAGGTGCCTTCAAGTCACTTGTGACTCATAGCAACCCTTTGTACAAGAGCCCTAAACACAGCTCTATCCTGTGCCAACCTCGCTGTCTCTGACACACTCATTCCCACCACCCCAATCACAGAATCGATCGATTCATCGAGGGTCTTCTTCTCCTGTGCCATCCCTCTACTCTCCCAAATTTGATGTCCCTCTCTAAGGACCAGTCCCTCCTTGCAACATGCCCAAAGTATGTCAGATGAAGCTTCAAAATCCTTGACTCCAAGGAGCATTCTTGCTTCACCTTCTCCAGGACAAACCTATTTGTTCTCCTAGCAGTCCATGGTCTTTCAACACTCTTCTCCAGCACCACAACTCAAAGGCATCAATTCTCTTTCTATCACCCCTAGTCACTGTCTAACTCTTTGTAAATACACCAAAGGAGATTACCCTTCTTTGCCCTACAGAGTAACTGGTGAATTCAAACTACAGGCCTTTGGGCTGACAGCACAATTCGGTACACACTGCTGTGTGCCCTTGCTTCAGAAGAGACCCACAGCTGACACTCCGGAAGGTTTTCAGAGGCAGTTAATCGCACGGGAGGAGATTGCTCTTGCTTCTCCCACCCGGACGGTTTAAACCTCATGCACCCCAGCTTTTTACCTCTAAGCTTCCAGAGCTCCCTGATTAAACACAATAATAAAGAAAATATTACTTCTAAACGGAACTGTATTCATAGGTACACCTGTTGGGATTCAGAGAGACAGTGGATGGTGGAACTATGCTATTGAAAATATCTATTTGTTATCATGTGCTGTCAAGTCAGAACTGAGTCCCAGCAGGTTTTTAAGGGCAGTAAATTGCATAGAAGAGGGTTGCCTATCTCTCTTCCACAGAACATCTGGTGGGTTCTAGCTGTGTGGCTTTATTTATAATACCCAGGGGGGAAATATCAGAGCAATAAATAAAAGGGTATGAAATAAGCCATCTTGGTAGGAATACAAAGAAAGTGCTCTTAATATGGAAAGAAAGGCATCAAGGATAAGAGATCACAAAGAAAAACAAGAAACTGAAACTTAAATGAGCGCTTTTATTCCCTTAACTAGTCCATACAGGGAAAATATGCTTTTCTCCCCCTCCCTTAACAAGTCCATAGAGCAGGAAGTAAGCAAATATTGATATTACCAATATTCAGTTAAGAAAACTGTGGGATTCTCTAATAGTAAGCCATTTGTTTGAATCCCAACTTAAGTCCCTTGAAGGAACAGAATCCCTAAGCAAATACTTTGAATCCAGTGACTAAATTCAACTATTGTGTGAATAGATAACATGCATTGAATTTTCTCAAGGACTGAAAGAAGTAATACACTTTTTATACACACAACCTTCATTTCCAGTGCATTTTGATGGGTGCTATTGATCATATTATTATTATTATTATTAGCACATTTTTGAAAGTTTTTTTATATAAAAAAATTCTAATAAAAATTATAGTAGGGGACCTGTGGTGACCTAGTGGTTACAGCCTCTGAAACCCACTGAAACGTCATCTCTGAGTTGGTGCTTACTCAGCAAGTTGTTTTTTGAGTTGTTTATGTAGAGAGAAACAAGGTCTTGGATAGCAAGTACTAATTCGTGTTAATGCTGAGAGTCAAGATATGCCTGTCCTTCATCCAGAACTGTTCTCTCTCCTTTTCATTGGGAGTTTCCCCTCCTTTTCTCAGCTCAAATATCAGCCCTTTCTCTGATAAATATTCTTTACCTCCATGTGAGTTTCTTGTCAGTAGTGAAAGTATAGAATGATGTAACTTTTCACTGGCACACTAACATTTTAGTTTAAAAGGAAAAGATTTTCCCCCTTTGTATGAAAGTACAAACGTCAGTAGCTCAGTCGGTTTCATAAATTTGAATGAAATTTTTCATTTCTTTCTTGGTCCTCAAGAGACCAAACAGCCACCACAAACCCAAACAAACTCAAATACTATAATGATTTCTTTGTTTTAATCTCTGAAGATAGAAAACAGAGACACTGTCATCAATCATTTATATTTAGTAAGGTCTGAAAGTGCTTTAGTGATGCATGTGCACATATAAAAAAAATGTTAAGAACGGTGGGTCCATTGATAACTAAATAACCTCTGATAGAATGAAAAGATGATATCATTCATGTAAAAGATGCCTGTTTATGTTACATATTAAGAAAATCATACTCTATAATGAACATAGCAATGACCTTCCTGTGTATGTCAAAGGCAGCTCTGCTGGGATAGTGTGTAAGGAACTGTGCTGCTAGCTCAAAGGCCGTGAGTTCTGATCCAGTAGGTGTTCCACTGGATAATGATAGAGAGTCTCTTATCATGCACCATCTCTAAAAAGCCACTGGAGACTCAGCTATGAGTTTTTTCCAACTACAGGGCCCATAATAACAACTATATACAAACAAGATACCAGAATTGAACTTTTATTTGAAGACATGGCTCAGTCATGTACAAATAGTTATCAAATGTCTATTCCATACTAGGGTTCATGGAAGATACTTTATATGTTATGCCCAACAAAAGTAAAAAAAAAAAACAGCTATGTTACCGAACAAAAGTAAAAAATAAAAATAGCTATTTGCTGATTACCAGGTTTTCCAAAGCTTAGAATTAAAAGAATGAAAATAAAATGGTAGTTTCCAGACAGACTTGGAAAGATTCACGGAGCTAACTGTCTCCCTGTGAGGGCCATAGCGAAGGTGCTGATGATCAAGTAAATCTAGGTGAACCAAGAGTGTGTGATGGGACAAGGAATGAGGTTGGAGAGAAAGAGGAAGGCTTAAAAGATTGAGGGGATCTTTGGGCTATCAGAGAAAGTGTCGACTAATGTAGGAAATTGGTTGTCAATTTAAATACATGTATGTCAGGGATAGATCGTCCACCAATCCTAACGCCACGCTTCTCCTCATAGAGCCCAGCCTTTCAGATAATCTGCTCTGCATACAGGTTGAAAAGGTATGGAGACAGGACACATCCCTGACGTACACCCTTCCCAATTTTGAACCATGCAGTGTTGCCCTGCTCTGTTCTAACTACTGCCTCTTGGTCCAAGTATAGGTTTCACATTAGCACGATTAAATGATGACACAACCCTGCTCGCTGAAACTGAGGAAGACCTCATACACTTCCTGCAGAGGGTCAAGGACTGCAGCCTTCAATATGGACTGAGGCTCAATGTCAAGAAGACAAAAATTCTCACCACTGGACCAATCGGTAGCATCAGGATGGATGGTGAAGAGATTAAGATTGTTCACAGCTTCAGTTTGCTCGGCTCCACGGTAAACACTCTTGGCACCAGTAGCCAGAAAAAACAAAACAAAACAAAAAAAAAAAAACACAACGTATTACAATGGGAAAGTCTGCAGTTAGGGACCTCTCTAAAGTACTCAAGAGCAACAGTGTCTCTCTGGAGACTAAGGTGTGCCTGATACAGGCCATGGTCTTTGCAATCACTTGTTATGCATCAGAGAGTTGGACAATGACTAGGGAGGACAGAAGGAGAGTGGATGCTTTTGAGCTGTGGTGCTGGAGAAGGGTACTGAATGTACCCTGGACTGCCAGGAAAACAAACAGATTCATCTTGGAGAGGATTAAACCAAGCTACTCCTTGGAGGCAAGGATTCTGGGGCTTCGTGTGACATACTTTGGACATGTTGTAAGGAGAGACAGGTCTTTGGAGAGGGACATCATGCTGGGCAGAGTGGAGGGACGGCACAGGAGGGGAAGACCCTCTATGAGGTGGATTGATTCAGTGACTAGGGTAATCAGGATGGGTGTGTCAGAGGCAATGAGATTGGCACAGGATAGAGCAGGGTTTAGGGCTGTTGTGCATAGGGTCGCTATGAGTTGCAAATGACTCAACGGCACATAACAACAACAACAGTCAGGGAAGGAGCCACTGATGCAGGGATCCATGGAGTGAAGAAGGAGTAGTTGTTTTCACTATAAAGAATGAACTAGATGGATGTGGGGTTTAGGCACATTGAGCTGCTTATCATTGGTATTTTTCGTTATTTACCCGTGTATGCCCAAAACACGAAACATAAGAGGTGACCAGAAACGCCCAAAAATGAGACATGATTAAGATCTCATTTTGGTAAGGAAAAAAATAATGGTAAATTACGTCATGTAGGGTGTGTAAAAAAGTCCAAATTAATTGTAGTGGTGGTGGTGTTATTTACTGTTCAGTTGGAACCGACCTATAGTTGATTCTGGTGGAATTTCAAAAGCAGTTTATCACGTGGGAGGAGATTGTCCACCTTTCTCTCTCAGCGCAGATGGTGGATTTGAATTGTGTGCCTTCGGGATTGCAGCACAGCTTTTTTGAGTGTTATCATGAAAGAGAAAGGCTAAAGGTAACAGCACGGAGATCTTTATAACACAGATCCAATCAAATCTAATATTCGGAGTCATTTAGGAGTAACTGGATTTCAGACATAATAAAGCTTCTCTGAGCTTCATTTTTTTAAGTTTAAGTAATAATCCTCAATTAATTGATTTTTTAATGAACATTCATGAAGGAATGTCAGGCAAAATGCAGAACTACATGAAGCCAAATGAGTAAAAATAGCTGTTATTGAAAGCTATATCTATCAACACTGGACAGTGGTCACAAGTTTAAGTTGATGCTGTCCTAAATTTCAGATTGACAGAATAAATGAACAATGGTTGTTAAATTACTGGATGTTAAATTATTGATTTCTTTTTCTAAAGAGTCATTTAGAATCATCTCCCTAGAGAAATGCCTAAAACATAACTTATAGCCCTGTTTATTCCTGTCAATTTATTAAGAAAATGATCCAACATAATGAACTTGGCAATGGCCTTGGAAACTGATGTACCTGAATTAAAATCTCAACCTCTTAATGCCTTATTGTCCTTGCTTGCATTTCTTAGATTTGCTGTTTTTCTCTCTGCATAATAACAAACACAGGAACAACTATTCCAGAGAAGTGTTGTCAAGGAAATTATGCCAAGCAAAAAGCTTAAATAGTTTTTACTTTTAATCAATTGAACAAGAGTGTGACCCAGAAATAACACACATACTACAAACTCCAAAAAGCCTTCATTGCTATCAAGTTCAAATTGACACTTCGCTGACCCTTCAGTGGGTTTGCAGAACTTTTAAATCTCATAGAAGGAAATTTTCCAACTTTCTCATGCAGAAAAGCTGTTTGATTTGAGTGAAGCTCAGTTTCTCCTTGCAGGCTAGGATTTCGAATCTCCGTCTCACATACTTTGGGCACGTGGCCAAGAGAGACTAGTTTTTTAAGAAGGACGTCATGCTTGGAAGGGTTGGCAGACAGCACAGGAGAGGAAGACCCTGAATGAGATTGATTGATTGATTGATTGATTGATGGAATAACTAGGGCAATGGTGGTAGGCATTTTAGAGTCAGACTGGCTGAGGACACAGCAGGCTTCAGAGCTATTGTACATAGGATTGCTATGAGTCAAAAAACACATAACAACAACAACAACCCATCCTTAAGTTAGCTGTGCAACTACATACACAGAGAGTAAAAACTTTAGGACCAAATGAATCACAATTCAGAAGGTAGGACGCTAAGGGTCTGTTAAAGTCATCAATATATCAAGATTCCTGGTTCAATATCTTAAAGGTTCAATATCGTAAAGGTGAAAGTTTAGAGGCTCTGCTGATGAAATTGTCTAGTTAGGACATTCTTTCAACTTTGTTAGGTAGATATAATGGAACCCCAATAATTTCACATTATTAGATTCAAGCCAAGTTGTCTTCTAGTTAATGGAATAGCACTATTTCCTTCCATTTTCCTGGGTAAATACAATTAGACTATAACAGTCTACTAGGTTCAATTCTCTTTTCCTAACAATTTTTACTCACTCTTAACAATCCCATGTGGGAGAAGGATGGGCAATCTCCTCCTGTGCAATTAACTGCCTCCGAAAACCCACTGGAGGGTCAGCTATGGGTTGGTTCTGACTCTGAGTTACACAACATCAACAGTAGTCCCATGTGGTGTTGAGTGGAGCTGTGGTTGGTATGATTCTCAATGCATGATTTTTCTGAGGAAGATGGTGAGGTTTGTCTTCTGAAGATTCTCTGAGTGGCATCAAACATGTAACTTTCAGTGGCCAAGTATTTTAAACATTTTTCCACACAGAGACTCTCAATTAGACTCAACAGCATATGAGCTCAACACACAAAGCTGTCTTGTACAAGGACACATAACTCACCATGTCTTCTCCTGCAAGATCATTAAGAATTTTAACACTAGGGAGGAAAACTGGAGCTAGAGAAATAACTCTGTCTGATACAATCATATCTGCCTTTTATGTGAAAAGGTGCAATTTTTGCACTGCACCTACCTTTAATTTGAGAGAAGTTTGGGAATTTTTTCAAGTAATTTGAAAGTTCAGGTAATAAACATTGAAGAATGTTAACATTTTTTCCTCCCCAGTTACCTTGATGACCTAATTTAAATTCAAGAGTTATTGAGGCATGGAAGAAGAGCCGTTATTTTGCATATGGGACTAGAAAATGGAATGGTGGTATCCCTGTTGCATGAGAAAATGAGAGAAATCCAGGTTGCTTTGCATTTATAAAGTAGCAGGGAACTAAAACTCTCGCAGTCAGATTCACACAGAGACATTTCTGCAAAAAAATTGAAACCATTCTTTGGTAAGAAGCCACTTTGGGGAATATTTTTATCTTTCATCACACTTTTTCAGCAACGCTTCTCTCACCTCTCTCTAGGCCTCTCTTTCTCATTCCTGTGGCAATGTCTTGCATTACCTATTGATATTTTTTTTTAGTCCTCTCTGGAACAGCAGGAGCTTAGATAAATTTATAGTTTTAGACTTAAAATCCCTGATCCATTACACTTTTTAAAAAGAAGATAATTTAGCAGTGATTATGTGAGAGAGAAAAAAAAGTATTATAACTGCCCCTGGGATATAACAGATATTTTCTATTCAAAAGCCTTTTAACAATACGTTATGTAGAATTTGAAAGCCAAACATCACGTATCTAGATAATGGGAAGAGAGAATAGTTTCATCGAAATCCCCATGTTAAAGAAAACCAAAATAGTTTAACCATGTACTCTTTAGTAGGCAGAGAAAATTGACAAAAATAAAAAGGGGAAAAGGGGGAGGGGAATAGCAACATACGCTTAGTGGATGTGGGATCATGAATGTTTATGTTCCCTAAAGGACGTGTTTATGTTCTTTGTAACCCTAGAGAAACCTGACAAGTACAGAGCATGTATGCCACATATATTTTCTTTCTTTTATTTTTCTTAAACATTTTTTTAAGTAACACTTTATTTTGTTTTTATTGTTGTCATGCGCCATCGGGTCAGATCTGACTGGCACAGGAGGAGTCGGACTGTCCTTCTCCAGTGGAGTATCTTGTGGATTCGAACCGCGAGCCTTTGGGATTGCAGAGCAGCATCTTGTCACTAGGCCACCAGAGCTCTCTTCATATAGCATTTTCTATTCCTATAATAGATTGCTAAACATCTTCTTACTTTGTTCATGGCCGTTGACTGCTTTCAGTTTTCCTCAGGAGTAAATCATTGATTTATGCAGTCATTTTCTATACAAATACATCCCATTCAACCAGCATAAAAGCAGTTAATGCCCTCTACCCATTTTCATAGTAGTGTTTACTTTCTTGTTGGAAAATTCTTACTTTCTACTCCAGACATCTTTTTCATTAAACTGCTAATTTAATAATGTTAGGTTAGATTGGACAGTTCTAACTTCCTTATCCAGACTTAATTTTTCATATATAT
>NW_006399761.1:10436464-10461108 GCF_000299155.1 Elephantulus edwardii
GGGACAGCGCAGGAGAGGAAGGCCCTCTATGAGGTGGATTGATTCAGTGACTGGGATAATTGGGATGGGAGTGTCAGAGACGGTGCGATTGGCACAGGACAGAGCGGTGTTTAGGGCTGTTGTACATAGGGTCGCTATGAGTCGTAGGTGACTCAACGGCACATAACTAACTAACTAATATTTGAAACAATATAGTGGAAATAACAATTTAGTGATTTTCAACTGTGAAACTTCAGAGCAGCCAGGAGTCCCTTACTGATTTTCTTTGCACAACATTGAAAGCAGGAAATAGAAGAAAATGCAACCCAAGCTACAGGTCATTTTGGTGACTGATGTTCTAATGTTGTTTTCCGTGAGGATATTGTTTACAGTTCTAGATTTGTTGAAAAACAAAAAAATTTTTCTTTTCATCCTTTGCTGAAGATCCTTGAAAACTTAAAAAATTTAGAATGGAAAACCTCATTCCCAAAAAAATTCTTCCCCAAGATCCTAATGAAAAAAGAGATTCCTTTACTGACAAAAAGCCCTCAGAACTGCATCATGCAAATAGACTTCTTATTAGTTCACATGAATACTAAAGATTTTCATCATTATCTGATATTTTAGACACATCACTATTCACAAATTTTGTATTACGCATTGACAGTCCTATGAGATATGAATTATTATACTGCACCACAGAGATCCAATTAATCAGTGACTCTTGTCTTCTTAGAAAATACATTCCCAGATGGTAGTTGGCCTCCATACTTTCCCCAAGCCATCCGTTATCCATAGTTGTACTTAAACTCGCTTTCTGGACACAGTGCGAATGAAGCCATGTTGTCTGGAGTCTTTCACTGCACAATTCCTGAATCCTCAACTGCTAAGAAACAACAGTCTCTTTTTTTAAAAAAAATATTAATTTTAATGATAGAGATCTTGGATTTCCATTCATTGACTGTTGTATTTTTCTCCCTGCCGACCCCTCCCCCCTAGTTCGCTCTTCTCTTTGAAAAGTAAGAGAAAAATTATTTCACTGGTGTACAGTCTGCCCCCTACCCACCCCCAGTACACAGCTATGCAACCTTCATTCTGGATTCTTGTCATAACCATAATACCCAATCATATATTGCTTTTAAACTCTTCTCTTCCTCATCTGTTTCAATGCAGTATACATAATTTATCCAATTTTTCTCAGTCTCACCCTAACCCTGATTGTCATTCTCACCCTAACCCTGATTGTCAGTCCCATTCTACAGCAGTGGTACTATGCAGTGTTTGTCTTTTTGTGACTGAGATATTTCACTGAGCATAATTTCCTCCAGGGTCACCTATTTTGAATAATATAGCATGAGTTCCTTGTTTTTCAATGCAGCATAGTATTCCATTGTTTGACTATCCCTAGCTCTTAGAGAGATGCAAATCAAAACAACTATGAGATACGATCTCATCCCAGTAAGAATAGCAAAATTTTACAGAGCAGCAAACATCAAATGCTGGTGAGTTTGTGGACAAACTGGAACCCTTACTCACTGTTGGTGGGAGTGTAAAATGGTTCAACCACTATGGAAGTTTGTATGGTATTTTCTCAAAAAGTTGCACATAGAGATACCATTCGACTCAGCAATTCCACTACTGGGAATATACCCCAAAGAAACCATAACTGCCACCCAAGTAGACATATGCACACCCATGTTTATCGCAGCTTTGTTCACAATAGCAAAGTGTTGGAAACAACCAAAGTACCCATCAACAAATGAATGGACAGAGAAACACCAGTCTCTTTAACAGCACCCCACATTCTCCACTCAATGTTCTCTCTCACCATCCATGTGTAGTTTTTCCCCCTCAAATTAAGCAAACTACTGTGTTTTTTGTATGTTCAGTTAGGTCCTAAAGGTATATAGCAGAGAGTATAGCTTCTCTGAGAACATGGCTTTAATAAGATGTGTTAATCTATTATTTCAAAGTTTATTTATCACTTCCATAGTTGATACACAAAATAAATCCTCTGAAGATCCCCACCCACCCATCCACCAGAGAATCCAGGTAGATTATTTCTCCTTGTGAAAAGCCTTGTAGGTATGTTCCATTTTATAAAATGTAGTGTAGTACATTTCATATTCTACTACAGCCAAGTGCATATTTGAGTCTCTTGTCAACAAGAAGGACGTGACAGATTCTGTCTTAGAAATTGAAATTCGTGCTTTCAGGTCATAGCTGCATTGACTCTATTTCTAATCTGGACATTCAATATTTATAGTAAATGGAATAAAAATAGCATTCTTAATTCACATTTGCATTGAGTCATGGAGAAGAATAACTATAACCTTTTTTCAAATTTTCAAGTGCTGTGGTCTTCTGTGACTTCAAAAGTAGAGATTTGGTAAAAGATAATACTGAGAGTGAGGCATCACAAAGAATTTCGTTTTGAACACCTTTCCAAATCCTTAATAAGACACTTGTGGTTATTCAAAATGACCTTAGGGTCATATAAAAAAATATGATCAGGTTTTACAACTGATTATCCAGCGTGGGGCTGGTTGGCCTGAAGGTAGGAGGGGAGATAAGTGGTTCTATTAAACTCTCTTTTGTATATTACCTCGTGCTGCAAGGGAACCCTGTGGGTACTTAATGTTACTTCAAGATAATGAATATGTAAGGAGGCACTATGGCAGGCAAGATTTGTAACCTGATCATGTTCTCATCCTATGAACAGAACTTTCTGAACCGCGTACTGACAGAGCTGCTTGATTGCATTGCTAGCGAAAAGGCATTCAACCACGCTGTTTAGGTGTCAATATTCCAGTTACAAAGTCAAGTTCAAGCAGCTGGCTCCATGGTTGCTTTTTAAAATGACAGTTGCTGTATTTACCATTGCTTAGATGACTATGTGGTCATCTCGGTCCTCGCTCTTCAGACTCTAGACCATGGCTTGATCGCCTTTCCAGCACAGCTAGGGATATCATTAGACATATTTGAGGGACCTTTCTAGGCTCCACCCAGAACTTCTGAAGCAGAACTTGAATTTCCATGAGTGCACAGTTGATTCAAGCAAGCATTAAAGTTTGAGAAGTACTGAGGTAAGTAATCTCAAATGACAGTTTTCTGGCCTCTATAATTATTAATTACTTTAATAATTAATTATATTAATTTGAAACCACTGAAGACCATGAGGGTTACAACAATGGGTATTACCAACAACAACAACAAACCAATGAGTACTGCATTATTCAATCATTGCACACTGCTACAAAGTGCTTACTGTCAAATTCTGGAATGTTTTGGTCCATCAGATCATAGTTGTTTTAGTAGTCCCTTTGATAAAATGATGAATATAATTAAGATGCTTAGCTCTTACCTAATGTGTTCATGTAAAAAGAGCCACTACTGCCACTTGGAGATGGCCAAAACTCGCCTTTTGCAACTTCACAAAGGAGATTCTCCCCTCTCAACAACATCAATAACACAAAACCAATTTTGATGAGGTCCGATATGTCTTCTACACTCCCATACCTGTTTCTACTCATCCCCAAACCATTCTTACTTCGTAACTGTATCCGGAATCCAATGTGATAGTGCAAAGACTACACAGAACCACAGATGTCAAAAGGCTGTCATTCCGTTTAGTCTCAGAATAGTCAGGACAGCTTCTGGAATGTGCTCGCAGGCCCCTCAGCCTTGAACTTGACGGCTTTGGGCCAGTGTTACAAAGTTCTCAGTCTTGCCAGTTATAGCTCTCCACTAAACCTCCAACAAACAGGGACAAACAGCTCTTCACTCTGGTTCAGGACTGTAGCAGTCCTGAGGTCGGCGCCGTCTCATAGCGAGTCTCCAGTTCTCCACTGTGGCTGCCGCTACTCCTGCTCCCACAGGGTCTGGCAGGTGCAAGTCTCTCTGGTCCTGAAGGATACGGTGCATTCTCTTGCTGCTGCTTTGTTGTTGGGGAAGATATTCTAATTCTGCTTCTGAGTCCACTTGTTGAGTGGTGAGATTAGCAAATCCATTGTGGTTTGGCAAAACTAGCCAGTCCCCTTGTTGGCAAGTCTGCTGTTGTTGTTATGTGCCATCAAGTTGCCTGTGCCTCATAGTGACTCTGTGTACAGCAGCCCTAAACTCTGCTCTATCCTATGCCAATCTTACTGTCTCTAACATATCTACACCCATTACCTCAGAAACTGAATCAATCCATTGGGGGTCTTCTTCCTCTCTTGTGCTGTTCCTCCACCCTCCCAAGCATGGTGTTCCTCTCTAACAGCTGTACCTCCTTACAACATGTCCAAAGTGCGTCAGACAAAGCTTCAGAATCCTTGCCTCGAAGGAATGGCCTGGCCTCACCCTCTTGTAGGATGAACTTATTTGTTCTCCTGGCCATCCATGGTATATTCAGTACTCTTCTCCAGCACCACAGGTCAAAGGCATCAATTCTCCGCCTATCATCCCTAGTCATTATCAAGATTTCTGATGCATAGCAAATAATGGCAAAGTCTATGGCCTAGATCAGGTGCATATTAGTCTCCAGACTGACATCCTTGCTTGTCATTACTCTGGAGAGGTCTCTAACAGCAGACTTTTCCAATAGAAATTAATCTTTTATTTTCCTGGCTGCTGGTATTGTGGAGCTGAGCAAACTAAAGCTGTGTACAATCTCAATCTCTTCACCATCCATCCTGATGCTGCCAGTCAGCCCAGTGGTGAGAATCTTTGTCTTCTTGACATTGAGCCTCGATCCATGTTGAAGGCTGCAGTCCTTGACCTTCTGGAGTAAGCGTTTCAGGTCCTTCTCAGTTCCAGCAAGCAGGGTTGTGCCATCTGCATAACGCAGATTATTGATGAGTCGTCCTCCAATTCTTGATGCTATATCTGTCCGCCTAGAGCTCAGCTTCCCAGATAATCCGTTCTGCATAAAGATTGAAAAGGCGTAGAGATAGGACGCATCCCTGGCGTATACCCTTCCCGATTTTGAACCACGCAGTGTCTCCTTGCTTTGTTCTGACAACTGCCTCCTGGTTTAGGCAGGGTTACACACCTTATGGACATACGCCTTCCTATCCACGTGGTAAAGTCAGGTGTTGGCAAGGAGAGCCGTTTTGAGCAATAAACTGTAACACCACGGTTCTAGTCCACCTTCTTTTTTTAATATGCTTTTTTAATTGATTTGAATATAGCATTTAATGTACATTTATGTATATTGTGTTTTATACAGCTATTCATGTGCTTTGTACTTTATAAAATTAGTTACTTTTAGTGCCATTATCACCATGACTCAACAAGTCCCCATTCTGCCTTTTTGGTCTGTTCAGGTCTCCTATGTGAGGGTTGACCTTTGCTCTTCTAGTGATCATCCGTCTTCCTTTTTCTTACTGCATAAAAAGTTCTGTTACACTGTGCATTTTGTAATCAGTGCTCCAAAGTAGTATGTATGAGTTGTTGAATGGAAAACACATCTGCTATGTGAAGATCACTTAAATAAATTTAAAGTTTTTTAAAAAGTAAAGCAAGCTCTTGCAAACTAAATAGTAACTATTGCTTCTCAAATTTTCGAGCTTAATGTATTCTGCAGAACTTTCTTTGGATTCCATCTTCAACTTGTCATTTTACTTATCTGTGTTAAGCCTCATTTACCGAATAGTACTTTGTGAGACTTGAAAGTAAAAACTTATTTTACACATCATAGAACGCGGGATAAAATCGGCTCATGAATGCTCCGAGTTTCTATTTTTCTAATATATTTTCCTAATAGATCATTGCTTTATTAGTGAGAAATACAGGTTTTTTATTATTGGATTAAAAATATTCATGTTTTGTTTAATTCTTTTGGCTTTATGAATATGTATAAATATTAACTGCTCATAAATGCTTGTTTACTATGTATTTTATTGTCATTTTATAGTTAAAGTAATTATATTCACTATTCTGTTAAAAAATAGTGTATTAAAATAGTTAAAAAATAGTATGCCCAATAACATTCTGTTTGGTTCAGATGTCAGAAACTTGGAAGAATTTACAGAGTGGTAGTAGTGGTTTATTACAATTTTCTAAGCAGGCTCTTATTGTTGTTATTGATGGCCTTCAAGTCAAGCATGACTCACAGCGACCCTGTGAACAAAAGGCTTCCTGAAGCCCCTCTACAATCATCGACATTTATCAAAGTTCATGGAGTTTCTGTTATTTTGGACGTGAATGCCACTCCAGCTTCCAAAACTGTCTTAGTATGTTTTTATTGTTATGTGCCATTAAGTCAGTTGCGATGTATAGCGACCCTATGTACAGCAGCTCTGAACCCTTCTCTGTCCTGAGCAAGTCTCACTAATTCCAATACGCCGTTGCCCCAGTCACTGTATCAATTTATCTCATCCGGGGTCTTCCCCTCCTGTGCTGTCCGTCCACCTTCCGAGCATGAAGTCCTTCTCCAAGGACCGATCTCTCCTGGCCATGTGCCCAAAATAAGTGAGGCAGAGCTTCAAAGTCCTAGCCTCCAAAGAGAAACGTGGCCCTTACAGCAAGTACCTAAAATGCAGTTCTAAAAAATGTGACTATAACATACAGCACAGGAATTAATATGACTCTGTGTCTTCTATTTATGATTACTTATTATTTAACCAGTCGGAGCCATATTCTAAGGTTACATGCATTTATTTTCTTTTTGTTCAAATTCTATGGATTGATGCATGATTTGGTCTGAGAGGTTTGAGTGACAAACTAAGGATCAATTAATTAACCTCTGACTAGGCTTCCTTAAGAAAAGTGAAAATTTATAATATCCAGCTCCTGGATATGCAAATAGTTTTTAAAAATGGGATATATAGTAATACCTTTACAGTTACTATATGAAAATAAATTAAAAATATTTTTTAAAAAATAAATGGGACAAGCTGAATATTTTCACATCAACCACTGATTTGCAAGTCAGCTCCATGGAGTCACTGAATCGTCGCTGGGCTTATGGGGTAGTTTTAGAGCTGCGTCTTTGGGCTAAAAGTCTGTTAATAGGGGAACAGAGCAGTATGGATAAAATACACAGTAACCACTTTGTAAAAGATTTCAAGATATGGCCTTTGCACACGGTAGCCAGTGGCCGGTGGTTGCAGGGGGATAAGCATTTCTGTGAGAACAAGGACTTTATGAGATTCAGAGTAGGGTGTATTCCCCCACGCCTCTTGGCTGCAAATCCTGATCTAATCCTCCCAGCCTGTTGTTTAACAGGGCACAGGCTGAACCATTTCCAGAAGGACTGGTACCGAATATGAGAGTCATGGTGCAGAGAGTAGCAGCTGTGGACTGTTGGCTTCAGGGGAGGGAACAGCCCCACAGGCCTCCAACTGAAATGACTTTTGGAGCCTCTAATTTATGCATAATGACCTGGTGTTTGTAAACTAAGCAGGTTGATAAATGAGGAGAAGATACATTTACATTAAAATCAGAGGTCCGTTTTGTGACTGAGTTAGCATTTTGTGGAAATGTTTGCTCAAGAGGTCATTTTTAGGCCAAGGTTCTGACTTCATCTCTCAAATCCCCCAAAGTTGTGATTTGTTCCACTTTGCTCATAATCTCGTTTTCATAACCAGTTCAACGATAAAACAAAAGGAAAGTATATTTTGCTTTTATTTGCTACCATTAACAGAACTAAAAATAGACCAATGTGACAAAATGATTTGTAATTTTCTCAAATAAGATACGTGAATTTTGAAGAACTCGTGCGGTCATTGAGCTCCAGATCTTTTTTTGCAGATACTCATCTCTTCTAAAAACGTGCTCAAAGTATGTGAAATGAAGTTTCAACCATCCTTGCTTCCAACGAGCATCCAGACTTCACATCTTCTAAGACAGACTTTCAGGTCTTTCAGCAGTCTGTGGGATTTTCCGTGTTCTTCACCAGCACATTTAAAATCAGTTCTTCTTTGGTCTTCCTCATGTGTTGTTCAAGTTCATAGCCGTTAAGTCCCCTCACTCACCCACTGCCATCAAATCTAAATTGACTCTTAGTTGATCCTCCAGCAAATTAAATGATAGAGGCTGTAAATTATATGGAAAATGATTTCACATTTTCTTGCTATGGAGTATCTTGTTGTTTTGTGCCACCGAGTCAGAACCAACCCATACCTGACCGTCCAGGGGGTTTTCAGAGGCTGTAAATCACACAGGTGAGGATTAGTGTGGAATGTTTACTTGCCAGTGGGTTTGAGCGGATTTGATTTGGCCTCCTACTTATAAATAAATTTGATCCCAATGGCCGCAAATTAATTGTTTTTGGTGACACATCCTTCTGAGTGATATAACACTGGTCTGTCCATTTGCTGTACTGAGGTAACTCGTCGTTGCTGTGTTGCTGAACACTGTGACACTGATGTGTGAAGTGCGATAATGGTTACCCATGGTGAGCCACGTTTGGTAGAGCTTCCCAATTAAAAACAGGCTTGGAAGCAGGAGTGGCATCCACCTCTGAAACAGCTTGCCTCTGGAAACCCTATGAACCTGGAGAAAGGATGAAAGTTATCCAGGTGTTCCGGTCTCTTGTTCATAGGGTGTCTATGAGTCAACTACGACTACACAGCACTTAACAACAACAGCAAAGCAAACAGGAGATTGACCATCTTCCTCCCAGAGAGCAGTTGGTTGAAGTTGACTTAATGCCTTTGGGATGGTGGTGCAGTTTCTTATCACTAGTACATCCAAGCTCGCCATAGAGAATGTAGTGGAGTCTTTGGGCTGAACGTTGCAGCTGACTACAGATTATACCACAGAGCTCACTAGGTAATCATGAAAGAGACTCATTGGAGATGTGTCTGATCATCCCCTTATCTGCATGTGCTGGTGAAGTGGGCTCTCTCCTACCTCCGCATCTGGCTTGCCATGCCCTGATTGAGATGCTGGGGGTATAATCCGACAAGCAGCATTTAACATACAGACTACAAATTTGCCAACCTTGCAACCAAATGAGTCTGTGAGTCGGGAGGAACTTCCTGACCTTTGTGGCCTGACCTTTCTAGGGTTTGGAACGTTCGAGGCTAGATTCTCTAACAGCGTGAACCATTTCTTCCGGATCGGTTTCTCTCTTAGGTACCTATCCAGCTCTCTGTATCTTCATCGATTTTGTTACCATGAGAATAAATGGTTTTAAGTCTGAGGTGAATATTGTGCCAAGCATCTTTTTCTTCTTCAGTGTACATTTCACGACATTTTTTTTTCATCATTAATGTACATTTCATGATGTACTTGCACACTACAGTAATTTATAAATTTCCTGGAAAGATCACAGTGCATTTCATTATATTATTAATAAACAAATAGAAAAGAGAAACAAAACCTTGTTGCCATTTAATCTATTCCAACTCATAGTGACCCTGTTTACAAAAGCACATCTATCCTACAGAATTACTGGAAAGTTCAAACCATTGATCAACACTCTTAGTGGCAGAATGCCTCAGGCATGTATTATTAAGAAGTCTTTAAAACTAGTTTTTCCATTGATATCTGTGTTATTTATATACCTATTGACATTTTGTTATATCCTATATTTTCTTTCTAGAATTAACAACAAGATTAAGTGGGGTTTTTTATATATATACAGAGGTATTATTTCATACAGCCAAACCTATCAGACTTTTCTTCTATACTTTATAACTGGGTTGTCATATTCAGGAAGCCTTTTGCCCAATAAGATTATATACACGCTCTTAGCCTTTCTTAAATTTATTGCGAGAGATACCCTCGTTTGACCTGCTAAAGGAATTTTGTGTTTCTCAGAAGATGATTTAATCCTTAGACACATATGCCTAAGTGTATAAACCTCTTGGCCTCATATTACATATGACCAATCCTCTGTAATCCATCTTATATTTGTGAAGACCAGCTTTAAAAAAGAACAACTCTGAGTCAGTATACAGCCACAGTCAAGGGCTCATATTTGTATCACGTTTTAGCTCACACCTGCAGGTGTTTATCCATGCTCAATCTTGGTAGAGAGTATGTGAGCAGACAATGGTGTTATGATGGAATATGAGTGACTTCCATGCTGAAGATCTCGGTTCCAGATATTCCTTACAAGAATAACATAATAAACATCGTGACTTCTCTTCATCTTCAGCCACTTGGCTCTTAAGCATGGTTACATGATAAAATGTGGCAGGGAGAGAACAGTTTAAAAAGGATATATGATTAGGTATTATTGTCATGACAAGAGTCCAGAACGAAGACTGCATATTGGAGCGGACTTGGGGGAGGTATTTTATAACAAAGAAAGAATTTTTCGTTTACTTGTCAAAGAGAAGAGCGAACTGGGGGTGGGGAAAGGCTGGGCAGGGAGAAAGGTACAACAGTGAATGAATGGAAATCCAAAGTCTCTGTGAACTTTAAAATTAAGGGGGGAAAAAGTCAGTACATGTCATAATATTGGTGAGATGATTATTAGAGGATATGTGGGATGCTGTTGTTATGTGCCATCGAGTCGCTTGCGACTCATAGCGACCCTATGTACAACAGCCCTAAACCCTGCTCTACCCTGTGCCAGTCGCACTGTCTCCGACACTCCCATCCCGATTATCCCAGTCACTGAATCAATCCACCTCATAGAGGGCCTTCCCCTTCTGCGCCGTCCCTCCACCCTCCCAAGCATGTTGTCCTTCTCCAAGGACCAGTCTCTCCTCACAACATGTCCAAAGTATGTTAGACGGAGCCTCAGAATCCTTGCCTCCAAGGAGCCACCCGGTTTAACCCTTTCCAGGACGAATCTGTTTGTTTTCCTAGCAGTCCATGGTATTCTCAATACTCTTCTCCAGCACCACAGCTCAAAGGGATAGAAACTGAAAGTATTTGTTAATCTGCATAATCACACATTTGAGATTATAGAATGTTTAACTCAAGACCGTATTATCAGTATGGTAGAGTGACTAGAAAATATCACTGTCTGGGTGGTTTATTGTAAACACTTGATTTTATGATTCCTCTAGAAAGTTTATTTGTTCCTTTTTACATGCTTAGTGAAAGTAAGCTCCATACCCAGAACCAACCAAGGCTAAAATCAATAGTATCATCAGTCACCGGCTACTTCTCATGCCCAGTCAGGCTGGCTGTCACATTCAGAGTCAGGGCTGTGAGCTATGAAGCTTTCACCTTGGATGTTAGAGCTATTTAGTCCTGAAATGAATTTGAATATGTTAAGAAGTCTTTCTATAGCCTGTCTGATTCTTCTCGTAACAAAATTACTTACTCCCATAAAGCTTCATTTCTGAATAGAAATGGCAGAGTTAGACATAAACCATTAGTAAAATGTGCCATCTGTACCAACCAGTCTGTGGATCGAGACAATCCCAGAGCAAGAGACACGAAAGCAAACACATCATTTCACTTTGAAAGGAGGGCTGAGGGATAATTGAGAAAAGAATATACTTCCTACGAGTTCAGTGTTTTGATGGAGAAAAGGATGTGTGTTCAAAGCAAGAAAATAGAAGAGATTAAGTTTTTCAAATGGGCAGAAGATGGAACAGAAAAGGAAGGAAGATTCTTTAGAGCAGTAATTGCTTGGAACGTATTAAGATGACTCCTTGAGTTTTCCGGAAGGAAAATGACTAGTTGTTTTGAGGAACTGATGAAAGTTAGAGTCCAAACCCACGTCGTCTTTCGTTTGGTCTTCACATTTCTGTTTTAGAATACTCAAACTCCAGCTCATCTCATCGCTTCTAGTCAGCACTGACGCATAGCTGACTCCCCAGTGGGTTTTTCGAGGCTATAAACATCACAGGAGGAGACTTCTCATCGTTCTCTCTCAGAGCAGCTAGTAGTTTCAAACCACTACCTTTGGGTTCACCACACAGTTATGTGCCACAAGACCACAAGCGTTTTCTATTTTACAATAAATCCTTTAAAAATGGTAGAGGAACAGTATTAAAGAACTTGGGAGGAAATGTATCTTTAATTTAAGGTTTGATATGAAGAGATTGGGAATTGCTAACAGCTTTAGTTTGCTTGGCTCCACAGTCAACACTCTTGGCACCAGCAGCCAGGAAATGAAAAGATGAATCGCATTGGGAAAGTCTGTTGTCAGAGACCTCTCCAAGGTACTGAAGAGCAACAATGTCAGTCTGGAGATTAAAGTGCACCTGACCCAGGCCATAGTCTTTGCTATTACTTGCTGTATGTCAAAAAGCTGGACAATGAATAGGGATCATAGAAAATTGATGCTTTTGAGCTGTGGCGCTGGAGAAGAGTATTGAATATACCATGGACTACCAGGACAATGAACAGGTTCATCCGAGAGAGGGGGAAACCAGGCTGTTCCTTGGAGGCAAGAGTTTTGAGGCTTCATCTGACATATTTTGGGCATGTTGCAAGGAGTCCTTGGAGAGGGACATCATGCTTGGGAGGATGGAGGGACAGCGCAAGAGAGGAAGACCCTTGATGAGATGGATTCAGTGACTGGGATAATGAGGATAGGTATATTAGGGACACAGAGGTTCGCATAGGATAGATCAGGGTTTAGGACCATTGTACATAGGGTTGCTAGGAGTCACAAGTGACTCGATAGCATGTAACAGCAAAAGAACTCAGGTGGCATATTCTGAAGGAAGTTGTTCGGCTGGCCCAAAGGAGGCGCCCCTCTGAGAGTTCAAATCCAGTAGCAACTTCTTAGGAGAAAAAAAGACAATTTCCTGTGAGAATTGCTGCCTCTGAAAACCTGCTGGAGGCTCAGATATGAGTCAGTTTTGATCCCTATGCAATAAGTTCGAGTTTAACTGATAGAGTGGCTGGGGAACTGTTAACAGATGCAAATATCCATCTTATACAGTGTTCAGGTCTCTGATAAAAGCAATTTGATTAACAATTCACTCCAGTCACTTGGACTTAGGTTTTGTTGGTTTGGGTTTTGGTCTCTGGCATGCTTCCTTGCCTGTAAAGGATCAAAAAGCAGACATTTTTATAAAAATACAAATAAATTCTATATAAAATTACCAATATTATATTTTTAAATTTTTAAGTGTTTTAGGTAATTGAAAGATAATGTTAACATCTAGTCAATCAAAAGATTTTCAACATTAATTTCACTCCAGTGTGACAAAGGGAATTGTAGTAATTTATCATGGTAGAGGTTCATGGCTGTTGGCGGCCTCAATATCATGTTTAGTTTTTTTTCCAAAAATAAAAAAATTTGAAATGTTTAACTGAAAAGTACTCATTTTTATAAATAGGAATACATAAAGACAGCATTTGGTAAATTTTGAGAATTGATGACATTGGTAATTCATATTATGACTATCCTAGGGAGCTCTGGTCGCCTAGTGGCAAAAAGCTGGACTGCAATCCCGAAAGCACACTGTTCGAGGCCACTAGCTACTCCACAGGAAAAGGTTGGGCCATCTTCTCCAGTACCATTAACTGCCTCTGAAAACCTGCCAGAGGGTCAGCTATGAGTTGGTTCTGACTCTGTGGTCCACAACAACAACAACAATTCATATTAGGACTGGAGGCAAGAATGCTGAAACTTTGTGTCACACGCTTTGGCCAAGTTATCAAGAAGGGCTATTCCTTGGGGAGGCGGGAGGGGATCCCAAACCTAATTCTGGGGAAGGTCAGGGAAACAGAAGATGATCTTCAACAGGATGATTGACACAGTGAGTGTAGTAACAGGCTCAAGTGTTTTGGAGATTACGAGGATAGCACAGAGTGAGACAAGGTTCTGGTCTTTTGTTCATAAGGTCTCTAAGAATTGTGGTCAGCTCAGTGACATCTAACAACTCCAAAAATTAGATACAGAGTAAGTTGGCTTATCTTTTTTCATAGCAATATACTCAAAGCTGTCTTAGGAATATACTCAAGTGAAGCTATCGTGGTTTTTTTGCCATTGTCATGTGAATTTTTTACTTATTTTTTATTTACTTAATTATTTACTTCTTTTTTTTACTTATTTTGCTTTTCCTTTTTAGTTGGTTTTTACCAGTTGCTAGCACCCTAATTCTCAGTGGACTCAATGTTGCATGGTGCCCGAGATCATTGACATTTTCTCAAGATTGAGGATTTAGCGTAGAGTAGGTGTTTAAACCACCAGCAGCCTGACATTTTGCCCACACTGTGGTTGCTTGTGTGTTGCAACAATGCTGGAGCAATGTGACTAGTATTGAAAATTGTACCAGGGTCAAACCCATGGCAGGTTTTAGAAGAAAAAGCAGACAAGGTGTTGTGTTGGGGAAGAACACTGAAAAGCTAGCTCATTGGATGCCAAAAGAGAAAAGAGATATGTCTTGTAGAAGGTCCAACAGGAGTTTCCTCAGAGATAAAGACAGTAAAGCTTCCTCTCACATACTTTCTGCTTGTTGCTGGGAGAGTCTGTTCTTTGGAAAGGGACATCATGCTTGGCAAGGTGGAGGGGTCAGGAAGGAGAGGAAGACTCTCAATCTGGTGGATTGACCCAGGGCCTGCAGCAATGGGCTTGAGCGTGTCACAGATTATGAGGATGACATGGGATAGGACAAGGTTCACATCTGTCACTCATAGGGTCACTATGAGTCGTGCTGAACTCAAGAGCACCTGACGACAACAACAAGATGACGAGGAAGAAAGTTCTGATTACCCATCTCTGAAAATTAGCTAATGTAAACCCCCTGAATCACAGCAGGACATTTTCTGACTTGCTTGCTTTGAACACGTTATCAGGGATGGCCAATAGCTAAAGAATATCATCTTTGGTGAGGTCATGGACAACCATTGAAAGGGAGACCGTGGGTGATTGGTTTGATACCGTGAACCAGAACATACAGAGAGTGGTGTGCATGACACAGGTCTGAGCAATATGTCTTTGTGTTGTGCAAAAAGTCCTCATGGGTTGTAGTCAATTGGAAGATGGATAACAATTACTAACTCAATAACATAGTTCGTATCAGGTTCAGTAGACCTCATGATCACTCCATGTGTGTAAGCATTTGATTGTACGCCACAGAGGTTTCACTGGCCTCCTTTACAGTCTTTTCCTCTGCGTGGCCTGGAACATTCAGCCTTTTGACTAGCACTCAAGCGCATTAATCTGCTCTACAGTAAATGCATTTAAAATATTCAGTAAACATTTGTGAATTAACGAGTGGACAGGTCAAGCAATGCAACAAGAGGTGTGGATTTTCTGTTTGTAACCAGGGTGTGAGAACACGTAGCTGAAGCTTTACAAGCAATCTTCCAGAGGCGTTTGGTCAAAGGAATTATTTCTGTGACACTTGGCAGCTGGCGTTATGCACATTTCTCTGAAATTGTCATTTTTCAAGGTAATGTGTGTATTTGGTTCATTCAGGAAGAGCATACGGCACATCAAATCTTGGGAATCCTTTTAAGGTGCTGATTACTCTTTTTCAGACTCTATTTCTCTATTTCCAAGCTTATTATATGACAGTTAACCTTTATATTTATTGCTCAGAACATACGGTGATTCTCTTAAGAAAAATCTCCCAGCTGCCTCCCTAAACTTTTCCTTCTTTTTTTAACACCATGTTAAAAATAGCACTGACCAAAGCTCTAAGTATATTTTCACACCTGAAACAAGATGCTGCCTTTGTAGGATTGCTTTCAATGCCTTCATGTTGATTCTGACTCCAAATGACCCTCCACTGGGTTTTCAAGGCTTATGAGAAAAAAATGCCCATCATTCTCCTGCTCAGTATTTGCTGCCCTCGAACCACCAACCTTGCAGTAGTCTGATGCTTTAGGTATCATGCCATTAAGGATATACATATTCTATATATGATTTCATTATTACTATTTTAAGGTCTCTGCAAACTTCTTTCTAAAACCATACATGTATTGCCATAGCTTTCTATTCCATAAGTGTCATCATTCACGATTATTCAAATAAGGAACTAGAAGGTCAGAGAATTGAAACCGTTGGAAAGACTTACTAAGGTGCTAGATTATGGCACCAAGATTCAAAAGCAGATGCTTAAACTCTAAGTAATGTGTGTGGTGGTCTCCTTTATCCTACTGTTAATTTATAGTTCAGACAAGATTGGGGTTTTTCAGGCATTGGATTCAGGAGTTACATTTTAAACTAGGTTTTTAACAAGGCAGAGCATAATTATTTGGTCCCCAGTCTGCAGAATTGTAGGAAGAAACAGCCATAGATTATTACTTGACTGAGAAGGAAAGGGGTGGGGGGCAGGTGAAAAAGGGAAAATGACCCTTACCTATTTTTATTCCTTTCTCCATTATGTTTTTGACCTTACTGAAATTTCAACCTAGAAAAGAGTAATCTTGATTCAAATTGAGCAGAACTGCATCAACCTCGGTATCCTTTGGTCAGTCCTATGATACTGTGGACACAGCGAGATAATAACCTCATTAAGCCTAATTACAATGAGATTCACAGACACATGCTCTCTAACAAGGATCTGGGCCGTCCTTTCAATTAGCTCTTATGCCACTTAATGTTGGGTAACTACCACCTTAGTGAGGCAATGTTTTAGACAGGAAATCATTGCTGAGTCCTTGAGCCTAAATATAGAAGGTTCCGTTTGGAACATCCAGAGGTGACTCTTTCTCTGTGCTAGACGTTTCATTTGGAATGAAACATTCACCATTACTGAGCCTGATGATAGCTCAGCCTTAATTGAGCACCCACTGCCTACAAAGCACTGAATTACAGAAGTTCAGAGTTCCAAAGACAAAGGTACTATTCTTAGGGTCTTTAACAAAACAAGAAAAGAAGTCCCCCAAACTTCGAAAATCCTGTTGATTAATTAGGAAAGGAATTCATGTTCGGGGATAATAATTTGAAGAGTATGCAATGAAATTGCATTTAAAAACAAAACATAACAAACAATAACGACAAAAACACCCCACTTTTTTCTTTCAAGTTTTGCCACAGCATTTAGCTAACAATTGTTCAGCTAAACAAAAGATACCTAACAATTGCTTTCTGGTTTTCAAATAATTTGACATTTACAAGTTGTGAATACTCATGTCTGTTCACCATAAACTTACTCTGTGCAACTTAGACCACAGTGTAACAATACTATGAAACTTTTCTTAATTAATGTAATAAAATATATTCTATGAATACTCTAAAGTAGCACAGTGAGATTAGAACAAAACAAAATAATCCTATGCATAGGTGCAGCAAAGCCACTGAAACAGTTTCTATTGAAGAGTATTTCTCTTTCTTTACAGCAACACTAGAATGAATATTCTTATTTATATCTTTGAATTCTTCTGGGAAAATATCTGTAGGGTGAATTTCTGTTTGTGGACTTGCTGGGTCAAAGAGGATCTGTTTTAATTAAAATAGCTATTATTAAACTGCTCACTGAATAGATTTTACCATTCATGCTACTTAAGTACAAGAATGGTTGGCAAGTAACTATATAAATAGTTTTAAATAATCAAAATAAAGCATTCCCATCATTAAACATATTGAATAAAACAGAAGGACTCAAAAATGAAAACAAACACTATCTTTCACATTGCCAGTTCAGCTTCAAACTAAATCGGGAGCTACATTTTAACTCTTTAAATTGTTCTGCCCTTAATTCTTCTAGAAATTATCCTTAAAGCCAAAACCAAATCCTTAAGTTGTAAATTTTTGTAGTAATAAATTTTCTCTCTGTGCTACTTTGGAGTATTCCTAAAACATACTTTTTTTACATTCGTTGGGGAAGTTGCATAGCATTGTTAACACTGCATGCCAACTTGCACAGAATAACTTTGTTGTGGGTATCTTCCTCCAATGAGCGGCTGGTGAATGCAAACCACTGCCATTTCAGTTAACAGCCAGACACTCGATGTTTGTTGCCACTGGGTGTCCTTGGTACTCACCACTGTACCTCTAAGTTACCTTTTAGTATGTTTTATGATTAATCAGTTTTTAAAATTTTAAACTCTAAGAACGGATGTACTCTCCACTTTATCTCAAATTCCCTATCTATTTTCCTTCTTGGAAAAAGAAATGCTGGGGGCAAGTGGAGGCCCAGAGAAAGCAAGAGAGACCCTTACCAGGATGTCCTGACCCAGGGATGATAACAATGAGTTAGAGCATCTTAGAGATCACAAGAACAGTATAGTATAGGAAAGGGTTCTGTTCTGTTCCGTTCTGTTCTGTTCTGTTGTTCATAGGTTCCCTTTGAGCCATAGCTATCTCAACAACACCTAACAAAAATAGCAACAAATATTTCTTTCTTATTTTTAGTATCCCATTTTTTTCATATTCTTAGATAACTAATAAATGTTAATATTCTGTCTAATTCCATTCTCTTACCAATGTGAACAAATTTTCAAGGCAAGTATAATGATTGTAAAAGAAAATAGAAGTGATTTATTGGATAGAGATTGTTGTTGTGTACTGTGGAGTCAGAACTGACCCACAGCTGACCCTCAAGCATGTTTTCAGAGGCAGTTAATCACATGGGAGGAGGGGAGGAGACTGCTCATCTTTTTTCCTGCACAGCAACTGGTGGCCTTGAACCACATGCCTTCAAGATTGCAGTGCAACTTCTTGCCACTAGGCCACCAGAGCTCACTGAATATAGATTGTTGTTGTTGTTGTTGTTGTTGTTATGTGCCGTCGAGTCATTTGCGACTCATAGTGACCCTATGTACAACAGCCCTAAACCCTGCTCTATCCTGCGCCAACCGCACTGCCTCTGACACACCCATCCCGATTACCCCAGTCACTGAATCAATCCATCCCATAGAGGGTCTTCCTCTCCTGCGCTGTCCCTCCACCCTCCCAAGCATGATGTCCCTCTCCAAGGACCCGTCCCTCCTGGCAACATGTCCGAAGTATGTCAGACGAAGCCCCAGAATTCTTGCCTCCAAGGAGTAGCTTGCTTTAATCCTCTCCAAAAGGAATCTGTTTGTTTTCCTGGCAGTCCATGGTATATTCAGTACTCTTCTCCAGCACCACAGCTTAAAAGCATCCACTCTCCTTCTGTCCTCCCTAGTCATTGTCCAACTCTCTGATGCATAACAAGTGATTGCAAAGACCATGGCCTGTATCAGGCGCACCTTAGTCTCCAGAGAGACACTGTTGCTCCTGAGTACTTTAGAGAGGTCCCTAACAGCAGACTAAGTTTCCAATTAATGTTTGTTGGATTTGAGAAATATATACCATGTTTAGCAGCACTCCTCATTTTATATATGCATATATATACAAAGTTCCCAATTTACAAGTGAAGTTCCTCTCATAAGAATCTTACGCCATTTTTTTATTGCTTCTTATTATCATTCATGTCTACAGTTAAGGTGTCTGGAGACCAGAGAGGGCTACCTTTAATGGCTAAAAAAAGCCAACTTTTAGGCTAACAACACAGGGACACTGTATTGTTCTGTTGGCAGATAAATTATTATGATATATTAATTAAATAGATATAGTGCTTGTTCCATTGTAAACTCATTGTTCATTTAATTAGTGTCTTAGAAAAGACTTTTAACTCATTAAGACTAATAACATACATAATGAGGAACCAAGAAAGAATATTGTGTACTTTCAAAGGCAAAATCTTCATCAACCTGAGATGGACAAAAAATCATTTTTAGAATCTAAGAGACAGTTGATGAAATGAATGACCCAGATTTATGAAACACAGTATTGAAATGAAATAGTAGTAGTTCTCTAAACCACTTTTAAAATGGAAGAGTAATTGTTAATTTTAAAGTCAGAACACAGGATACGAATTTTCTTCAGTTTGTTCCATTGTTACCTATAACACATCTCTTTCTCTAAATACCATCTGTATTACTGTTGTTGTTAGGTGTAGCTGAGTCAAGTACAACTCATAGAGACCCTGTGAACAGCAGATCTGAACCTTGTCTTATCCTGTGCCATGTTCATCATCTTGAACACACCTGACCCAATTATTGAAATCACTGTGTCAATTCATCTGATTGAGAATCTTCATCTCCTCGCTGTCCCTCTATCTTTGTAAGCATGATGACCTTTTCCAAGGAGTAGCCTCTCCTAGCAACATGCACAGAGTATGTGAGACAAAGCTGTGTCATCTTTACCTCAAAGGAGCATTCTGGCTGCACCTCCTCCAAGACATATCTGCTCTTTTGTTAGTCCATAGGATTTTCAATACTCTTCTCCAACACCACAACTCAATGGCATGGATGATTCTTCTGGCATCTTGGTTCATTGTACAGCTTTCAGATGCATAGCAAATGGTGGAAAAGACCATGGCCTGAATCAGGTGTACCTTAATCTTCAAGTCAGTTCCAGTTCGGCAATTCTAGGTATCACAGAACCAACCTCCACCTTGTCCTGTGTCATCCTCAGAAAACCATCGTTGGGCTGTAACAGATTCTTGCAGCCACCATGTCAGTCACATTGTTGAAAGTCCTACCCATTTTTGCTGAATATCTTCTTAATCAAGTAGAGCCTTCTCCAGAAATAGACACCCCTCCCTTTCTGATAAAATACTCACAATACGTATCGTCATCACTTCCATAGAACATCCTGGCTGCCTTTCTTCCAAGAGAGATTTGTTTGTTCTTTTGACAATCCACAGAATAGTATTTTTGGACCAACATTCCAATTCAAAGATAATAGTTCTTCTTTGGACCTTCATAGTCATTGTTCATCTTCTACATGTACATGAAGCATTTGAAAACCATGGCTTGTATCAGAGGTTCCACGCTCTTTAAAGTGAGATTCTTCCATCTTAGTACTCTTTCGTAGTTCTTGGCAGCAGAGATGTCCAATAAAACACCTCTTTTTTCATTTCTTGACTGCTGCTTCTGTAGTTATCTGAGGAATCAAGTAAAATGATAGAAATCCTTCATGACATCACTCTTCATTTATTCTAATGCTGTTTATCTACACAGTTGTGAAGAAGTTTGGTTTTTTATTGACTTTTTTTATTTATAAGAAGTTTGTTTTTTTTCTATATTTTATTAATTTTCATAAACATTTACAGAGATTTTGGGTTTCCATTCATTCATTGTTGCACTATTCTCTCTACCCTCCTCCCAGTTTGTTCTTGTCCAAATGCCACAGTGCTTGTCAAAGCCAGTTCTGATTAATCTTGTCAGTGTGTCCTTTGCCATTCCCTATCACTCCTCCCTGAGAGAGACTTCACCCTGAGTCATACGGAAAAGGGGATGGCGTATTCTCTTATGTTTGTATGGAATCCATATTGAGGACTATGATTTTCTTTCAGTAAGAGCTTCCAGTCTTCTTAAATTTCTGCAGGGTCTTGCCATCTGCTTCAAGCAGACTGTCTTCCTCTATTCATGATGCTTTATTGTTTTTCATATAGTACAATTGGTCTGACATACTTTGGACATGGTGCAAGGAGGCACTGGTCCTTGGAGGGGGACGTTATGCTTGGGAGGGTGGAGGGACAGTGTAGGAGAGGAAGACCCTCAATGAGATGGATTACTCCAGTGACTGGAGTAATGGGGGTAGGTGTGTCGGAGACAGTGAGATTGGCACGGGATAGAGCAGGGATTAGGGCTGTTGTACATAGGGTCGCTATGAGTCACAAGCAACTCGGCGGCACATAACAAAAACATCAACATTTAGATTACTTCCTCACTATAGATATATTGGATGTAACAACAGCTTACTGCTTTTGAGTTTAAATCAACTCATAGCTGACCCTTCTGTGACTTGTTGGAGCCTGTTAACCACATAGAAAGAGACGGTTCATGTTTCTCCCACACAGGTGATAATGGATTGGGACACAGTGTGGAAGAGTTATAACCTTTGCATACACCTTATATTATTTTAAACCATCCAAGACAACCTTGCTGGTTGGTCTGTTTGCAAGTTTTGCATAAGCGCAATTTAATTTTGAAACTCCCATTTTTCTCTGTGTTAGTCTTAATTTTTTGTCATTCACAAGAGAACTTATCCTAGTCAACATAAAATTCCTCCAGGTTTTCCTCCATGTTATTTTAATATGTTGTTATACATGTTAGTAAATAATGTTGGCATAAATGTCAAACAGCTAAGATTCTAATGCTTAAATATTTGTACCGAGCTCAAGTTTGATTATTACTTGAATATGTTGCTGTTGTTGTTGATGTTGATTACCTTCGAGTCAAGCATGACTCATAGCAACCCTGTGAACAAAAGACCTGAAGCCTTTCTGTAACTATCAACATTTATCAAAGTTCATAGTTTCTAGAGGCATGTTGTTTAGGAAGTGGATGCCATTCCTGCTTCTAAAACTTGAATTTAACATTTGCATATTTAGGAAGACAGAAGTGAAGATGAAAATGCAGCACTTATATGTCAGTGATGTAGAAGATTAAACTACAATGTGTTTAAATTAAGTCTATAAAAAAGGATTAAATTATGTCGATCTAAGGTAAGAGCAAAGGTGGGAACTTCTAATAAATTTTCTTAAAAATCAGAAATATATATTCCAACAGCAAAAGAATAAGAAAAATAATGAGAGAAATGAGCAGTTTCTCTGAAGAAAGGAGAAAAGGAACCTATTTTTTTTAAAAGCCTGTGTTCCACAAGAAAAAAAGAAGAAAATAAAAACTGCAGACAAGAAAGCAATGTTGGTAAAAGAAAATGAAGTTTACAGAATTGGAAGAAGGAAAAATATAGCCACTGACTAAAATTCACCAGGGGATACTTTTTTAAAAGATGTGGACACCCATAAACCAGCAGGACTAAATAAAACGGCTCCTGGGGCGTTGAGGGATTTGACTAATGAACTTCCCAGGACGGATCACAATTGTAGCTCAGAAAGTCATGGGGACGACAGAAAGCCAGAAAATTGGAAAACAACAAGAAATGTGGCATCATTTACTGTGAAAGGGGAGCATTGTTCTATCATGTACCTTCCAATAAGCTGAATGCCAGCACTTTAAAAAAAACAAAATAAACTATTAGAGTTGCCCTACTTGAGTTCCTTCAGGGCAAGCACTTTAGAGTCCACGGTAGATGACTCTATTTGCAGGGCAAGGGGAGCCTCTATAAATAATATTTGCCGAAGAGCATAATTGAGTCACAATCAACATAGCCCCCGTGGCAAATCCAAATGTTTCTCCCACTGAGTCGTGTAAGGGATGGATAACAGGGATTCAACGTTCTGTGTTTCAATGCCTGACGCGAACCGGAATAGTCATAGGATTTCGTCATAGAAGAACTTACCAAAGATAAGATTGATTCATAATGAAACAAGATGAGTAGAAATTAATTTTTGTTCTATTTTGTCACAGAGTGCCCATGGGCTCAAATGGGGGGTAGGGTTAGATTTGAGCCCCAGCTCCCTTCATTCAATTATTTACTTTCTTCCTAGAGAAGATACTGAATCTTTCCACATCAATTGTAGTTGTTAAATCCCATCTAGTCCAAGTCCAACTGTCTCTCCAGTGGTTTTTTAGAGGCTGTAAATCACAAGAGAAGAGATTGTCCCATGTTTCTCCAGTAGAAGAGACAGAAAGAAGTTCTGTGTGTCTTTATATTAGGAGCACAATCCTTATTACTGAAGTGTCCAATAATAAGGATTATTTGTATATGTTGTTTTTGTTTTCGATTGCTGTTGAGTCAAGCACAACTCGTAGTGACTCTATGAATAAAAGGCCTGAAACTTTTTTATACCTATCCTCATTTATCAAAATTCATAGAGTTTCCAGTGGTATGTTGTTTAGGAAGTGGTTGACACTCCTGCTTTCTCAAAAAGGAGACTGGGGATTTACTATATAAGTTAAATTAGATGACATACTAAGTGAAACGGAATCCTTTAATAGTTCCTAGGTATTGAGGGGTGGGGCTGGAAAAGAGATTCAATAAAATCTATCTCCTTTCTCTTTTTCCACCTATGATACAACATCCTTCAACTTTCCTTAGCACAGCTGTTTCGTTTTTAAGATTGACAGCAGACACATAAGTCTCCATTTTATTATTTCATAGGTTGAAAGAGAGAATTTTCATTGGAAAAGAAAACTTCAGGCTTTTAGCACAATAAATCCTTGAATAGGCTGTACCTTGATCACAAAGCAAACACCTTTCTAATTGTGATGCCTTTGTTAGTTGTATATATCCATAGGCGTGAGAGTCATTAGGAAGGAATATGGTGCCTTAGAATGAATGTTTCAAAAATAAAATGACGCCTTGTCCATTACTACTGATGCAGATAAAAGAAATATTTACCATTATTGCATTTGACACATTATTGTCAGAGTGTTCAGCATCACAGCAACCATGAGTTCCCTCTGTATCATTTGTAGTTTATAAAATTATGATGGATAACTCACACTGTAGGTGAACTATGTAGAGACAATTGGAATTTAGCACTCTTTTTGCAACACTGGATTTTCACCAGTATTCTTCATTCTTATCTGGAGAACTAACCTGTCATTTCCTCTTCCCTGCTTCTTTTTTACTTTATTATACTAAGCAGTAGGGCCATTTTGACTCTCTCCATTTGCTGTACAGAGGTAACTTATGGTTGCTGTGAATTGAACACTGTGACACTGATGTGTCAAATGTGATAATGGTTACCCATGGTGGACAGTGTTTGGTGGAGCTGCCGGATTAAAACAAGCTTGGAAGCAGGAGTGGCATCCACTTCGGAAATAGCTTGCCTCTGGAAACTCTATGAACAGTGCTCAGGTCTTTCATTTATAGAGGTAACTTTGGGTTGCTGTGAATTGAACACTGTGACACTGATGTGTCAAATGTGATAATGGTTACCCATGGTGGACAGTGTTTGGTGGAGCTGCCGGATTAAAAC
>NW_006399761.1:10461208-10483317 GCF_000299155.1 Elephantulus edwardii
TATGAACAGTGCTCAGGTCTTTCATTTATAGAGTTGCCTACAACTTGACAGTACCTAATAACAACAGCAACAACATACTAGACAATAGAGGTGATAAAGGAGCCCTTGCAGCTTGGTGTATTGCAGGTTTCACTGCTAATCCAAGAGCGACGTGTCTCTTAAGGTTCAAATTGCCTAGTGAATGCCTGGGAGAATGACAGACCATCTTCTCTTGTTAGGATTTACAGGCTCAGAGACCCAGTGGAGAATGACCACAAAGTGGAATCCACTTTTCATTGATGTACCACATATAAAGTTTCCATTTTTTATAAAATGTCAATTATCCTTTGGCCCTAATAAACAGTAACTTCCAAAATGTTATTTTTCAAAAAATTTTTTCAATTAGCCAGTGAGAACTTTGACATCCAATCCGTGGCTGTCTTCCATCTTCTGAAGGTCAATTAGTGAGTGACAGGGAGAGACCTGTAATTTTAGGTACAGAGGTCGTACAGTCCCAATAACCACTGCTTTTAAAAGCCCACAAATTCCTGGAATATATTTTCCCAAAACCCACATATGAGATTAGCATTGCTAATCTTCTTTTTCTTATAGTCAGGGTCTCACAGGCACCGGTCTCACTTGCCGAAGAAGTGATGCACAAATTTTCATTTCAAATGTTTACAAGTAATCTCTCCATTTAACAGACTCAATGGCAACAATCATAAAAGTTGAAATTATATTTTAAGTCATTTATAAACCAATTCAGTATCTTTTCAGTCAGTATTTATACTCTGTTTCATATTCACAATTTCAAACAGCATCAAAGACTAGCTCCTGGAATCTATAAGCAATTTCAGCACTCATACTTATTTAAACTCCAAATAAAGAATATTTTTGTAGGCTAGCTGTGAACCAGCATTTGCTTAAATTCAAAGAAGATTGTACAATTTAAAAGTTATGCTTCTTTAGTATGTGAAAATATTTATCTTAAATTGAATCTTTATGATATGAAACAGGACAAAAATATATGGTTTTTTTTCTTAGAATAGTACGGGGTGTTATTGGCTTCTGAATTTCATCTCTTAACTCTACCTGATATAAAGGCAAATGCCAATGTTCAACCTCATCTTCATATAGAAAATACCATTTTATTTTCTCTTAGAATAATAATCAAGGCATTACTCATTTTTCAGCTACTGGAAAGAGCCATTTTGCAAGATTAATTGTTTAGGCGACACGTTTATGTAGATGTTTTGTATTTATGGATAGTACACAGGATACAAAAGAAAGCAAAGGCTATAAAAGAGAAAATCTCTTCATTGTATTATTAAAACTATACCATTATATTGCCATAGTGGGATTCTAGGTCCCGAAGGAGACGTTTTAAATCACAGAAATATTCTAAACCTCTATTTTTGATACTTGCCATTTAATTCTTTTTGATCAACCATTTGTTGGAATTCTACTGATCTTACACATCAGTGTGATGGGGAAAGCTGAGACACTGTGACTTCTGAGAAAGAGAAAGAAATTGTAGAGCTGAACAGAGACTATTCGAGTTACCATCACCAGTGTCGCAAACCCAGTCAGAGGCTGTATCAGTTAAGGTATTTTCCCCAATATAAAAACTGTCGTTAAGTAAAAACTCTGAAGGATTTTTATAATTGATTTACATCATGTTTCATACATGTATTCTGTGTTTTATACAGTCATTCATCTGTTGTATTTCATTTACATATTAAATTTTGGGGTTTTTTTTACTTTCATTTTATTTTATGGCTATATATTTTACAATGTAAAAATTTAGTGTTTTTTTCATCCTATAGCTCTCAGAGAGTTAAGCAATGAACATTCTTGCAGTTTAAAAAAGCAAGAGGGTCATATGCGATAATTAAGAAGAAAAATAATAATTTAATTTCATTTCTTAACTGTCAATAAAACGCTTCCCCCAGCTTCCTCCAAATGCTTGAAGCTGGCCTGACTTAATTCTCTTTGTGTTTTATATATTCATATACATTATATTTTATATGATTATCATTGATCTTTATTACCTATTATCACCCGTCTATTTATGTCCCCACTGAACATTTCCCATCTCTTCACACCTCTCCACCCAGCAACTTGTGCTATTCCAGTAATTCCCCTCTTCTCCTTCTTCAGCACTCCTTTCTACCCTTCCTCTTCTGAACTTTGATACACATCCTTTGCAGTCATCTGAGAGATGCAAATCAAAACAACAATGAGGTACCATCTCAAACCAGCTTCCGTAACAAAGTTTAATCACATAGCAAACAATAAATGTAGAGAGGATGCAGAGAGATTGGAACACTCATGAATTGCTAGTGTAATTGTAAAATGATGCAAGTGCATAGGCAGCAGTTTGGTATTTCCTTTAAAAAAAGGAAATTAAAATACCCTGAACATAGAAATCTCATATGACACAGCTATTCCATTGCTATGAATATTTCCCAAGGAAATATTCTGAAATAGAACTGAGACATGGAGATATGTACCCCTATGTTCATAGTAGCATTATTCACAAGAAGATGAAAATGGAACCTGCCTATGTGAACTTTGTCTCTCAGTATCGCTTCTCTAGTGTAAATGAATGACTATGTGGAGTGGAGACTGTGCAAGTGAGGCATGTTGGCCTATCTGCAAAAGGATTAGCTTTCTACCATTCCACAAGGGAATTGATTGGTCTCAACAATCTATAAGAGGATTGGCTAGGCTCCCCAATAAATTGACTAGCAAGAATATAATAAGAATTCTTCCCTCACCAGAAGGAAATCTTCCCACATTAAAGAGATGGAAGAGAGACCTCACTCAACCCATTTAAATGTAGGACGTGCTTCAGGATGGCAGGAGCAGTGATGGATAAATTGGAGAATTGGATGTGAGATGGGACTTTGGGGTGGGGGGTGCCAGTATTGTCAGGACTGACAATTATAGGAGAAGTCAATATTGTCAGGACTGAGAACATGGAAACACTTAGAGCCAGAAGGCTCAAGGCACCCGCATGCGTATTTTGGGAGGTGTCTTGACTATATTTTGTTTTTAAATTGAATCAAAACCTTTCATCTTTTCCAGTATGATTGTTTGTGATTGGTGAGCTATTTTGGGCCCAGTTTAGCAGTAAGATTGGTCTTGAGATGAGTACAAGGACACATGGGAGCTTGGGGCACATGTCTGGCCTCATAGGAATTGGTTTTGTGTTATTGATGCTTTGAGTGGGGATAGTTTCCCCCTATGAAGTTGGTAAACGTCAGATATGGTGTCCCCATGTGACCCTTGCTCTTTTTAAACCCCCATCAACAAGCTAATGTATTAAAAAATTCTAGTACACAAATACAGTGAAATACTGTGCAGCACTAAGGAGCAATTATTTAATAAAATAGTGCATGGATAATTAGTAAATATTTCATAAGATATTACACAAGAAATTCTGGAGAGCATTGTACTGAAAGAATTCAGTCACATAAGGCTAAATCCTGTATAAAAACACTATGGTGAAAACAGTATAACTGGGCTTTATTAAAAAGAAAGAGAGAGAGAGACATGAAATTCAGTGAGACTCATGTCAATTGTTTGTCTCACATGCTTTGGGCGTATTGCTAGGAGAGAGAGGCCATTCCTTAGAGAAGGGTGATGACCTGCTTGTCAAAGAGGAGTATCGGCAAAGGAAAGAAAAACATTCAATCAGATGGGTTGACAGTGACTATCACAATGGACTGTAGTGTGTCAGAAAGTGTGAGGATGGCACAGAAAAGGACAGAGTTCAGATCTATTGTTCACAGGGTTACTCTCAGTTAGTTATACCCAAGTCAAGGACACCTAACAACAGCATGTAAATTGAAGAATCCTGATTAATCATTATGCTACCAGACTGTTTGCTTGCTTTGATAAAGAACATCACCATTATGGTAGTGACTCCAAAGAAAGACCTCAGCCTCTACTTTGTTGAAACCTTCGCCCATCTTCCTCACCCCACACAAGCGATTTTATGAAGATAGCACAGAAAAGGGAAAAGGTTCAATCTATTGTCCATAGAATGACTGTGAGTAATTACAGTATCTAACAAGACTTCTTTGGATCTTACCATTTGCTTACTTTGAGGAAATGAACTTGGTAATTCAGAGAATCCTAGAGTGTAATACCAGATCTAATAGAATTTAGAGGTTTTAGATTGTACTTTCTTGTGAGAAAAGATGAGATTTCCTCCAGAAAGGAGATGAAAATATCTTGCAAAAGGACCTGGCAGAGAGATCATGTCATGACTAAATGTGACTACTCTAAATGATGGGTTGACTAATCATGACACTGGCACATAACTTGGCAAAATTTTGTTCTATTCTGTTTGGAGTTATCACAAGTCAGGGACTGACTAACACGCAGCTCCTATCAACAACGTGTAGCCAACATCAGCTTTAGGGGCAAGACAGTGAGATTTCACTTCACATACTTTGGGGATATTATCAAGACGTGGTAGTTCTGGGGAAGGACATCATACTCGGAAAAGTAGAGAGTCAGCAAAGAATGTGAAGAGCCTCGTTGGAATGAATTGGCAAAGTCCCTGTGACAGTGAACTTAGCCATGGCAGAAAGTGTGGACATAGGGCGATGATAAAGCAAGGTTTCGATCTGCTGTGCATAGGGTTCCTCTGACTATGAGTCTACTCCACTTGAAAACATCGGCGGTATAAACTGTTAAAGTACTCCGGGAAAGTACAGGTTTGGAAGTCCACATAGAATTGACTAGGAAAAGGTTTGCCAATGTATTACTCAAAACCAGCTTCTGCTAACTCGGTGGACTAGAACTGCCCTTTGAATCAGATGGGGTCATCATAAGTCAGGGTAAACTAGATGACAATAATGTTTTGAGAATGATACGGAAATCCTTCAGTGACTTGAATGGTTAGTCATTACCAGTCAAAATGCGGACTCTGAATGCACACAGAGGCACGTTGGAAGGCAGGCCGAGAGATGTGCTTCCAAAGTGTCATAGCTTTGAAAGTTTGATGGAGCGGTTCTCCACAGCACATGTGGGGTGGCGGCTGTTGTTGTTAAGTGCCATAGCGACTCAGTGAACTAAAGACCTGAACTCTTGTATAACCTTCATCATTTCTCCAAGTTTATAGGGTTTCCAGAGGCATGCTATTTCAGAAGTGAATGCCAGTCCTGCTTCCAAGCTTGTTTTAATCGGGGAGCTCCACCAAACACTGTTCACTGTGGGTAACCATCCTCACATTTGTCACATCAGTGTCACAGTGTTCAGCTTCACAGCAACCACGAGTTCCCTCCATATAGCAAATGGACAGAGCAGTGCTATACCACTTAGAAGAATGTTTCACCAAAAACCATTAAATAAAGGCCTGAGGCCTGCGGATTGGAGTCACTGTGGAGTGGCTATGAGTCGGAATTGACCTAGATGTAACAACAGACACGAACAATGGATAAAGTCAGTTCCCTAAACACCTGCAAATGACTTTCCCCTCCACATAGGCTCCCTCTTCTACCTTGTGTTTTAGTTAAACTTAGATTGTGAGATAGAAGTAGAACTTCAAGTACACATGTAATGTGTTTATTTTGTTACTATTGATTGTTATTCTCTGGCAATGGTGTCCTCGGGGGTCCCTGGCTAATCTTACTATAGTACGTGAGATGAAGTATATTTGAATATACCATGGGCTGCTAGCTAGGAGAACATACAGATTTGTCCTGGAGAGGGTGAAGGCAGAATACTCCTTGGACTCAAGGATTCTGATGCTTTGTCTGACATACTTTGGGCATGTTGCAAGGAGGGACTGGTCCTTGGAGAGGGACGGCGTAGGAGAAGAAGACCCTCGATGAGATGGATCAATTCGGTGACTGGAGTGATGGGAATGAGTGTGTTTGAGACAGCAAAGTTGGCACAGGATAGAACAGCGTTTAGGGCTCTTGTACATAGGGTTTCTATCAGTCGCAAGCTACTCGATGGCAAATAACAACAACAACAACAACAATTGTTAAACTTTACTGGTAATATGAAAATGATCGTCAATGACTAGAAGAACCCTTCAACAAATCCACTAATTTTATTTATAAACAATTAAAAATATTACAGATAGACTTGACTCTACTAGCCAGTCCTTATCCTTACCTACCTTCCTATTAACATCACTAACTCCTCAGAAAAATCACTATTCTAAAGAGCAATGATGTCAGTTTAAAGACTAAGGTGTGCCTAATTCAAACCACAGTCTTTCCAATCACCTGCTTTGCATATGAGAGAGGGATAATGAATGAAGAGGGTCTGAGAAGAATGGATGTATTTGAATTATGGTCCTGGAAAAGAGTGCTGAAAATTCCATTGATTCCCCAAAGAACCAACAAATGTTTTGAAGAAGGTACAACAGAGATGTTCTTTAAGGGCAAAGATAGTGAAACTTTATTTCACGTATTTTGGATATGTTGTTGAGAGGGGTAAATCCATGGATAGCGACATCATGCTTAGAAAGGTGGAGAATGAGCTAAGAGGAAGATCCTCAACAGATGGGTTCATACGGTCTCTGTGGCAATGGATTCATATGTGCCAAGGACGATAAATAAAGATGGTTCAAGATAGGACTGAGTTCAGATCTGTCGCTCACAGGAATGCTATGAGTCATACATGCCTCAACAGCACTTAACAACAACAAAAGATGAGGCATTGTATCAAGTCAGTAATTTTGCACTTTTCCTATAAAATTATATTCTCTCTGTTTATAGTCCTAAACACACATGTACATGTGTGTATTTATAACTACAAAGAATGCTTGTAGTAATGTCTGTGTACTTAAAAAGGCTTACATTTTCATAAATGCTATCATAAAAAAATACTTGTTATTACTTTCAGCTGAAATCTGAGAACTATGTATATGAGTAAACAAAAGAGAGGAGATTGAAAGGTAGTTTAAGCAGAATTCATTGATATGCATTCATTTACCACAGATTTCTTATTTAATGTATTGGCTCTTACAGATGGGGGCAGCTTTAACCACTATTTTATTGATTGATTGAAACTTGTAATCCAAGGTGACCTAAATTTAATGAAGTTGAAATCTCAGAGGTTCAGTGGCTTGATGTAGAAAATTGGAAGCTTAGGAATAAATAAGTGTAGAACCTCTACATTCATCTCCTAATTATATTCTGTATGAAAGAGCAGAAGAACTCCCTTCACTAGGCTTAAGAGACATTTTAGTGAAATGGATATGTGCATTTTTGTAAACCTCTGTGACTGTTTTGGACAAGAATAATCATGAGGCTATGACTTCAATGTGGGATTCTTCATTTCAGTGAGATTGGTTGGATTACATAGAATTAGAGACCAACTGGCATTCTTAATTGCCAAAGAAAAGACAGTAAGTAGAGATGCCAGTAATCAGAACATCTTACATGCAGACGCATTTTATGGTGATTAATCAGTCTAACTTTTAGAAAGACAAAGTAGTATTTAATCCATAACATAAAAAATAATGTGTCTATATGTTGTTGTTTGCCTTCAAGTCAGAACCAACTCATAGCTTGAGTGGGAGATTTCCTGTCTTGCTTCCTTCCTTAAATCCTCTAGTGATTAGAACTATCTGTTTTTGTGGTTACCCTACCCACTAGGCCACCAAAGATATAATTTTATTTCTATACATATATATAATTTTATATAATAGATACATATTTTTAATATATTTATTATCTATAATTTTTATAATATAATATATATATATATGTATATATGTACACACACACACACACACACAGATCAGAGAGCTGGATAGTGACTAAGGATGACAGAAGAACTGCCAAGAAAACAAATAAGTCTGTCTTGGAAAGGGTGAAACCAACTTTCTCCTTGGAGGCTAGGATTTTGAAGCTTCATCTCACATACTTTGGGCATGTGGTCAAGAGAGACCAGTCCTTGGAGAAGGACATTATGCTCAGAAGGGTGGAGGAACAGCACCAGAGAGAAAACCCCAGATGAGATGGATTGATATAGTGACTGGGGCAATGTGGGTTGGTGTGGCAGAGTCAGTGCAACTGGCTCAGGACAGGACAGAATTCAGAGCTGCTGTATGTAGAGTTGGTATAAAACAAAGGTGACCCGACGGCACATTACAATAACAGTACATACACACATGTATACATGCGTACATGCATATATTTACCCACACATATACAAACATAATCTTTTGGAGAATTTAAACTTGGCATAAATATGCTGCATAAACTTTGCCTATCGTGCTGTAAATTTCTTCATTTTCTTTTGCCTTTTTTTTTCCTTTTGCCTTTTTTAAAAGCAATTTTTGTTCAAGAATTATCTCTTTAAGTCAGATACTGTTCCAGAACATGATTTGGTCTTATAAATGCATGTGTCAAAGTTTATTTTTCCATTTGTATTCTTTCTAGATGTTTCCCTAGAGGGTGACATGTGCTTGTTTTTTGGTTCTTTGCATCATCTATTGCCAGTTTTGTTACTGAACACAAGGAGTTCCATAGTCAATTGCCAATAAGACAGACTGCAATAGCCAAAGTACTTTACTGCAGATCTGAGGGAACAGAGAGAATCCTTGCAAAAATTGCCTCCTCCTCAATAAGAGTGGTCATCGGATTTTATACTTGGGCTAGATATTAATCTATTTAACATACTACTATTGCTAGTTCTAAGGTACAGGATTTTTACTAATAAGAAGGATAGTAACTATTAGCTAAGTTATAGTAAACACACACACACAACTTGGATAGGTACTAATTCACTTAACATATGACCAAGAATAACAGTTTCAAAAACATAATGCCAATTCAGAAAAGATGTATCTTCCGCTCTTGGTAAACAGCCAGCTTAAGGTATAGTTCATGTGTGATTAAGAAAAATACAACTTTGAGATTCTTACATACAGTTTCTAGTTAACACACAGCTTCAGGTATGGTTTACAAGTGATTGAGAAAAGACAAATGGTAATTCAGTGAAAGATACATTCCTCTTGTTAAGCAGTTTAAGGTAATCTATATGACTTTGGAGAAGTCACAACAGAATCTAAGGACCAAACGAATATTAATCAGACGTTCTAACCACTTGTAGCCTGGAGGCACGTGTCACAACAATACCATATGTTTGAATAATTCTGAACTAATTAATACCACCTTACAATTATACAAACAAGTAGTGCAGTAACTGTCATTAAACATTTCTCTGTGTTTGTGGGGGTTTGTTGTTTTGTTTTTGTTTTTTTTTTTCTCCCACAGTTTATTTTCTAAGGGGAAGAAGTAAAAATAAAAATAGACTTAGCAGTCATGCTTTTCTCCATCACACTGCTCAAATCAGCTACAGTGATGGCGTTATTTATGATGATGCCCCTCTCTCTTGCCATCCATGTGTGTAGAACAAAAAAACTCCATAAAGTATTCCTTTGGGGGAAGCAAATTGCCAGTCCTGCCTTTCAAGAACCCTCTGGGTATGTTGGAATTTAAACCAATGAGATAAGAGAATCAGTGCTTTGGGCACATGTGTAGCTTGAGAAGCACTGGACTCTTTGGGCACGTGAGTGACGTCATAAGCAGTGGACGCTTTGCATGAGTGACGTCAGAAACAGTGGACGCTTTGGGTGCATAAGTGATGTCAGAAGCAGTGGACGCTATGGGCACGTGAGTGACATCATAATGAGTGGACACTTTGGCTGCCTGAGTGACGTCATAAGCAGTGGACCCTTTGTATGAGTTGCGACAGAAGCAGTGGACGCTTTGGGCACGTGAGTGGCATCATAAGCAATGGATGCTTTGGGTGAGTGATGTCAGAATCAGTGGGTGCGTTGGGCTCATGGATGACGTCAAACGCAGTGGCCTGGAATAAGAATTGCTTCCCAGACTTTGACCCTGCTCATTAACCCAGAGTCCACCCACAAAGCTGGCCCCGAAGAAGCAGCATTTTATGGACTGGCACAATGGCAGCCAATGCCCCTCCCCTTGTCGTCCTAAGGAGAATGAGCCTGTGACTTTCATGGCACTACCCTTGCTAATGGATCTACTTTTCTTTTTTAACACCCTTCCCTTCTGCCTCCTTGTCTGTCTGCTCAGCCCTCCCTCTAACAAAAGCTTTGGTCTAGGCTTTGGCGCATGGTGCACTGAGGTCTGCTCTCCAAGCTGTACACTGTGCTGTCTCTTTCTGTGGCACCTTTCCCTGCTCTACTGTCTTCCTCCTGGCCCAACTCCTTTGACTGCAAGAGAAGGGCACATTGACGTGCTAGTTATAGTTAACAGGTGAGTTCGAACTACCAAACTTTGGGTTAGTGGTTGATCCCTAAAGGAATTTCTATGACTGTATAAGGTGTTTAGTGCCAAAGTAGTTAAAAGATCAAGTGCTAATAGAAAAATTGGCACTTGGAACCCGAGTTAGTCCACAGGGGAAAGATGTGGCGATTTCCTTTCATAGCAATCACAGTCTTAGCAACCCTGTGGTGCAGGCCTCCTCTGTCACTATGGTAGCATAATTCATAGATAGTTACTCTGCCAAGAAGAAAAACGGTGAACTTCTGAGGGTTGAAATTTACCAGCAGATCTGAGGAAGAAGGATGGGCTCTTTCCTTCCCCCCTGTAATTTACAGCCTCAGAAACTGAGTGAAAGGTTTTTTTATAGACTGGTTTCAACTCGAGGGCGAAGAGGTTGGAGTTTTTTAAAGTGGTGTCTCTTAAAGACAATAGTTTTGGTCTGATGCTTCAGTATAACTTCGTTTACAAAACAAGCAACTAATTAGCTGTAGATTGACTTCTTCATCCATATCCTCTTAAGTATTTTTTTCATTTGCAGTCCGAATTTCTTATAAAGTTAAAGAAACCTCAATGAACTGTTAGGGCAAAATATGCAAGATTTAAACACTCAGCCAACATTGCAGATTAACAGTCATTTTATTATGCATGGGTCAAGAATGTCTGCTATTGCCCAAAATGTTCTGACTTTGAGGGAAAGTAAAGATTGGGTTTGTGGACAGAAATCAGGCATGAGGGTTATGTGAAGTTCATTGTGATTTCTGTTGTCGAGTTAAGCGCAATTCATAGCAACCCTATGAACAAAAGACCTGAAGCCTTTCTATGTCACTTCTCAAAGTTCATAGAGATTCCAGAGGTATGTTGTTTAGGAAGAGAAAGTCACTCACTGTGGTTGACAGTTGAGATTTCTTCCCATTGAGGAGTTATTATTGTTTCTTACTTCTCATGGGTACCAGACCCTAGGCCAGGTACAGGATGTACTTAGGGAGTGGTAATCAAGCTGGGTCAGTATGCACTGGAAAACATAAACTTAAGTAATACGTATTATTGCCAAAATTCTTAAAGTATGTTGTTTGTTCTTGTTGTTATGTGCCGTTGAGTCGCTTGCGACTCATAGCGACCCTGTGTCCAACAGCCCTAAACTCTGTCCTGTGCCAATCGCACCATCCCCGATACATGCATCCCAATTGCCCCAGTCACTGAATCAGTCCACCTCATAGAGGGCCTTTCCCTCCTGCGCCATCCCTTCACCCTACCAAGCATGATGTCCCTCTCCAAGGACTGGTCCCTTCCTTACAACATGTCCAAAGTCCCTCCTTACAACATGTCCAAAGTATGTCAGACGAAGCCCCAGAATCCTTGCCTCCAAGGAGCAGCCTGGTTTAACCCTCTCCAGGATGAATCTGTTTGTTTTCCTAGCAGTCCATGATACCCTCAATACTCTTCTCCAGCACCACAGCTCAAAGGCATCAATTCTCCTTCTATCCTCCCTAGTCATTGTCCAACTCTCTGATACATAACAAGTGATTACAAAGACCATGGCCTGTATCAGACACACCTTAGTCTCCAAAGAGACACCACAGCTCTTCAGTACTTTGGAGAGGTCCCTAACAGCAGACTTTCCCATCGCAATGCATCTTTTAATTTCCTGGCTCCTGGTGCCGAGAGTGTTGACTGTAGACTACTAGTAGTAGTCTTAAAGTATACATTTCTTAAAGTGGCTGTCAGAGCAAAATGTCTCCTCTGATGCTAACATATAAAATTGCTTCTCTAATATTTAGCATTTAAGCAGCTACTACAGAATGACTACAAAAAGACCAGCCTAATAACCAGCTTGAATATAAGCAAGAAATATCCTAGTGAGACAACACTGGCTTACATGAGAAAACAGGAAATGCACCTTTGAAGGGAAGTTTACAATATCCTGTCAAACTGACATTTACAACTAACAAAGCAGTGCTAGTCATTTCTTCATCATGAATTTGGTTTATTTTCACCATATGTTTGTGGAGAGATTTGAAAATGAAGTATAAAACACTTCAACAGGGTAAAAAGGGAAGCCACAGACTGGGGAAAAAGTGCTTGGTAATGACATGTATGATAAGTAACTTATATCTAGAATTTATAAAATACTCAAGCGCCACAACAAGATAAAGGTAAATAACCCAATTGAAAAATGAGCACTGGATATGAACAGACACTTCACCAAAGAAGACATTCAGATGGCCGACAAACACATGAAGACATGTTCAAAATCCCTAGCTGTAAGAGAGATGCATATCAAAACTATGATATATCATCTCACTCCCGTAAGAATAGCAAAATTTAACACAACAGCAAACAATGAATGCTGGCGAGGTTATGGAAAATCTGGAACCCTTATTCACTGTTGGTGGGAGTGTAAAATGGTGCAACAACTATGGAAGGCAGTATGGCACTTTCTCAAAAAGTAGGAAATAGAAATACCATTTGACCAGACAGTTCCACTACTGGGAATATACCGCAAAGAAACCCTAACTGCCACCCAAGCAGATATATAAATACCCATGTTTATTGTGGCTTTGTTCACGACAGCAAAGAGTTAGAAACAACCCAAGAGCCCATCAACAAACGAATGGATAGAGAAGCTGTGGTATATTCACACAATGAAATACTACACTGCATTGAAAAACAAGGAACTCTTGCAGTATTATTAAAAATGGCTGACCCTGGAGGACATTATGCTGAGTGAAATATCTCAGTCACAAAAGGACAAATACTGTTTAGTGCCACTGTTGTAAAACAGTAAAACAGGACTGACATCGGGGTTGGGGGAAGACTGAGAAAGATGAGATTAAAGTATGTATACTGCATTGAAACAGATGAAGGAGAGAACTGTTTAAAAGGGATATGTGATTAGATATTATTGTCATGACAGGAGTCCAGAATGAAGGCAGCACAATGGAGTGCACTTGGGGGGAGGGATTGTATAACAGTGAAAGAATTTTCCTTTTCAAAGAGAAGAGTGAACTGGGGGGAGGGGAGGGCAGGGAGAAGAGTACAACAATGAATGGAAATCCAAAGTCTCTATAAATTGTCATTAAAATTAATAAAAATAATAAAAATTAAACAAAAAAGAAAATTAGGTATAGAATATGAAATTTGGCTTCGGGTTTATAATTCTTTTCATGTTTACATCCTACATTTACTTACCTAAGTAAAGGGACTAATTCATCTTATTTTATGCTAAAAACCCATGAAGTATTATTGGAAAATTGTCCCCTTTGTTGTTGTTGTTGTTGTGTACCGTGCGAACTGACCTCTGCTGACCATCAGGTTTTCAGAGGCTGTTAGTCACATGGGAGGAGACTGCCCATCCTTGTCCTGCAGACCATCTGGTGGCCTTCAACTGCATGCTTTGGATTAACCATTAGGCTACCTCTTTATTATGTTATTTAGTAGGGTGTCATAGACCAGTTGAACTGATTCTTTAGAAAGAAAAGAGGGAGGGGGGTGTAAAAGACAGGGGGAGAAAAAAAAATCAACACACAAGCTAGGCTTCAATTACGGAGACCAAAGAGAAGGAAATTTAAAGCATTAAGCTAACTTCAAGTCCTAAGGATGTTTCCTGAAATCTCTGAATGAAAGGGTCAGCATTTGTAAATTGCCTTTCAAATGTATTTGGATTGAGAGAACGTTTAGAGGCTGCCTGGAATTTTAATTCAGCCTTGGAAAGGGCAACTTATGTCTGTTTTCATCACAAAGAATGAAGCTGTTTGAGATTTCATTGGTACATTTCCTGAAGCTCTAGTCATCACTTACAGTCTTTGCATAGAATCAGTTCATTCTTTGGGGCTGAAAGATGTTCATTCTTAGTTTGTCTATTTGTATGCTGATCATTTTCAAAGGGACTGAAGCATACTAGTCTTTCTAATGCCCATCTTATCTTTAGAACCATTTATGTATTTTTTCATCCTATCGTGGAGTCCATAGATTTGATTGGAGGTTTATATTGCTTGGTTTAAAACATCACACTAAGAAAATGCTGTACAATTCTGTCATTTTATTCTTCTGTTCTTTGCCGTCAAATCCATCTTTACATTGACATCATAAGGTAAAATAGAACTGCTTCTTAATCTTTTATTGCCTGGGTTTATGACACAAAGGGAGTGTGTCAGGGCTGTATTCTCTGTCCATACCTAATTCTATCTGTAGGCAAATTATTCAGTAAGCAGGACTCTATGAAGAGGAATGTGACATCAGGATCAGAAGGAGATTCATCAATATGCCACATTATGCAGATATCAGAATCATGCTTGCTAAAAGTGAGGAGGACTTGAAGCATTTGTTGCAGAAGATAAAAGAATACAGCTTTCAATATGTATTGCATCTCAATATCCAGAAAACAAAGATTCTTACCACTTCACCAATAAGCAACATCATGATAGATGAAGAAAAGAGTGAACCTGCCAATAACTTCCTTTCTTACTTGGATCCACAGTTAACACCCATGGTACCAGTAGTCAGGAAATCCAGAGACGATTATCATTAAACTGAGAAAGTTTGCTGTTAGGGACCAATCCAAATTAATGAGGAGTAATGATGTCAATTTGAGGACTAAGATACGTCTGATTCAGGCCATGGTCTTTCTGATCTGAATCTGAGATCTCGACAGTGAACAAAGATGACAGCAGAAGAATTGCTATCTTTGAGCTCTAGGGTTGGAGAAGAGTGCTGAATATCTCATGTGTGGTCAAAATAACAAATATGTCTTGGAGAGGGTACAGCCAGACTGCCCTTTGGAGGCAAGAATGATGAGACTTTGCCTCATGTACTTTGGGAATGTTGCTACAAAGGGTTCGAATCCACTAGCTGCTCAGTAAAAGGAGGATGGACCGTCACCTCCAATGCAGTTTACTGTCTCTGATAGGTCAGCTGTGAGTGAGTTCTGACTCACTGGTATACAACAACACAGTAAGGCATCAAGAGAAATGAAAATCTTATTAGTGGTCATATAATCATGCCTAACATTAATTGCACTCATAGCTGGTATTCAATACACGCAAAACACTCACAGTGAACTGAGTTTCTTACAAAGTTTTAGCAGAGCTGTGGGTAGTAGGAAGATGTTGGACAGCGAGCATCTTCTAATGCCTCTGCTTTGTGGCTTTGAGTTGTATTGTGCCATTGAATTAACTAAGACTCATAGTGGCTCAATATATAATAGCTCTGAATCCTGCCCTATCCTGAGCCATTCTCACTGTCCTCAGAACACCTGCTCTCATTACCCCAGTCATTGAAGCAATCCATCTCCTCCAGGGTCTTCCTCTCCTGTGCTGTCCCCCCACCCTTCCAAGCATGACATTCCTCTCCGAGGACTGGTGCCTCGTGGCAGCATGCCCAACGTATGTGAGATGGAGCTTCAAAATTCTTACTCCCAAAGAGCAGCATGTTTTCACCCTCTCCAGGAACGACCTCTAAGTTCTCTTGGAAGTCCATTGTATGTTCACCTTACATGTCATTAGTCTTAGCACCAGTCCTTATGGAATGTATTCCAGTCCGTGAAGGGGCACCATCAATCTGAGCCTCTCAAAGTCTACAACTCAGATGTGTTACCAGTCAGTGGGAAGATGTTCCTTCTTTAGATTAGCGCACGCTATCCTGCGAGTTCTCCCTCAGGAGTGCAACAAATCAGAATTGAAGTGTTCTATCTTTTAGGAGGGCGTGTTACGTTTCTGGGTATTAAGTAGCATCTTCTCATTAGCACATTAGGTATCTGGCCTGATGGAACTTCTCATTAACACATTAATAACACATTGGTGTTTAGCCACCACAAACATAAACATGACACAACAAACTTATGGTACGTTCATACAATTTTCTCTTTGAAGCCAAACTTCGCACAGCAAACATAATCATCATGACATGCTGTTGTTAGATGCCATCGAGGTGAGTAGGACTCATAATGAACAAAAGATCTGAACCCTGTTCTATCCTGTGACAGCTTTCCACTTTCTGATACGTGAGAGCTCATTGCAGCAGGCATCGTGTCAATCCACCTGGTTGAGGGTTTTCCTCTCCTTTGCCAACCCTCCACCCGTCCTAGCGTCATGTCCCTCTCCAAGGAATAGCCCCTCCTAGTGACATGCCCAAAGTATGTGAGGTGAAGCCTCATCATTCGTGCCTCCAAAAAAGCACTCCAGTTGCACCCTCTCCAAATATGTCTGTTCTTTAGGCAGTCTATGGGATGTTCAGTGCTCTTCTCCAACACTATTATAGCTCAAAGGCATCAATTCTTCAGAAGAACAATTGATGCATCATGGCATAGCAAACTTACATTCCTTTCTTAACATCGTTTTAGTTAACTTACATTCTTAATATATTCATAAGAAATCTTTAAAGAAAAAAGCAAACAACTTCATGTTGGTGTTCTGTGAAAATGCTGGTAGACTATAACCACTAACCTTTTTATTAACCGAGGAGTATGTGACAGTAGAAACAAGATTTTTACTTCTGAAAAAAAAAAAAGAAAGAAAGAATCTTGGAGTTGAGCATTAGAGAGTGGGAAAAGCAGACGTTTTATTAATATGCATGCATCGTTGAATTGCGTGCAAATAGGCATCAAGGGGGATGAGCTCCCTAAAACTGCCTACATGCCTTGCAGATTGAGGTGCTTCTAGAGGGGAAGGGCAAGGTAACAATGGGTAAGAAATTTTCTTTGTGTCTTGGAGGAAGTGAACGAGGTTTCTCCTTAGAGTCAAGGACAGTGACACTCCACGTACTTTTAGCATGTTATCTGGAGGAGTCAGTTCTTGGAAAAAGATCCCATTCTGGGAAATGTGGTGGGTCAAAGAAAGAACAGACGACCTCTAACAGGAAAGACTGATACAAAAAAGTCAAAGAAAAACTCTTATATTGTTATACAGACCCTCCCATCAAGTCCACTCCACTGTATTTTATTCTTTATTCTGTACTCCTGTAATGACAATAATACCCAATCATATGTCCCTTTTAGAACGTTCTCTCCCTCCTCTGTTTCAATGCAATAATACATCATTTCTCCACTCCTTCCCTACTTCCTTCAACCCCGATGTCAGTCGTGTTTTACAACAGTGGCCCTATGCAATATTTGTCCTTTTTGACTCAGATATTTCACTCAGCATAATGTCCTCCAGGGTTACCTATTTTGCATAATATTTCATGAGTTCCTTGTTTTTCTGTACTGCATAGTATTCCATTGTGTGAATATACCAGAGCTCTATCCATTTGTTTGTTTATGGGCACTTGGGTTGCTTCCAGCTCTTTGCTATTGCAAACAAAGCCGCAATAAACATGGGTGTTTATATATCTACTTGGGTGGTGGTTATGGTTTCTTTAGGGTAAATTCCCAGTATTGGAATTGCTGGGTCAAATAGTATTTCTATTTACAACTCTTTGAGAAAATGACATACAGCCTTCCATAGTGGTTGCACCATTTTTTTTTCCAGTTACCTTGGAGTTTATTTAAACTAAGAGAAAAAGGTCAGAATGTTTTCATGCAATACATACTTGGTTTTTTAAGTAACAATTATGACAAATATCAGAAAGAATTAAGGAATGCTGCACTTGTGATCCATACAAAACATCAACATTTGGAGTTGTACATAATTAAAGAAATATCTCAAACACTTTCAAAATACTGTAGTAGCCAGTATATAAGAGGCATGCCTTAAGTGAGCATAGGAATGCAGTTTAGAAAGAAGAGAAAAATCACACGGAAACTATTCAGTTTCTTTAAAATCACTGAGCAAGAAAAGCAACATTGATCTTCACATACTGATTTTACACAATTTCTATACAGTACCTTGACTTAGATCCAAGAGCAAAAGCTAAGACACTCCTCTAGTTTTGGTAAACAACTTGGATGACTTTCCCCCCTGGATTTTACCTGGGAGTAGCCCTTTACATTTTTTTATTTAAAAGAGGGCAGGTTTGGCACTTTTATACCGATGTCACCAATGTTAATATTTCTTGGGATCTCAGGAAGATTCATATTCTTTACAGCTGATACAGCACGGGCTGGAGCTCCTGCTAAACCAGCCTCAGATTTCTCCAGTTTATTTTGTGCATCAATTTGTGTAACAATCTCATTCATGTTGGTCTCTAATACCATTCCCCCCATCACCGTTTCTGGAAGAATATTGTGAACCTTGTCTACATGGAAAATTAAATCCAGTTCACAGACATTTTCAAAACACTTGTCTAACGGTTCCACAAATACTTGAATTAGATCTAAACTGCCAAGTTCACTTTCTGAAGAATCCACACCGAAGACAAAATATAATGTTGCATAATGGCTATAAATCACTTTGTTGTCAGATCCTCCTATTAACAGTCCTCCTTCTAGGAAATTACAAACATTTTCATCTCTTTTCGATACCAAATGGAATGTTTCCCTGATGATTTGTTGTTGTGTATCTTCACTGTAAGGCTGGTAGAACTTGGAGAGCCGCGGCTTCCCGTGGTTGTTGAAAATGAGGATCGCCTTGATCATGGCTGGACCGGGCCGACCGGGTGGGCGCTGGGGATGTAAGCCTCGCCTCAGCATCTTGCCAGTGATCCCCCGGTTGCACCATTTTTTACTCCCAATGGTTCCAGTTTCTCCACAACCTCGCCAGCATTTGTTGCTTGCTTTTCTGTTAAATTTTGCTGTTCTTACTGGGGTGAGATGATATCTCATAGTTGTCTTGATTTGCATCTCTCTTACAGCTAGGGATTTTGAACATTTCTTCATGTGCTTGCTTGCCATCTGAATGTCTTCTTTGCTAATGTGTCTGTTCATATCCTGCGCCCATTTTTCAATTGGGTTATTTACTTTTATCTTGTTGTGGTGCTTGAGTATTTTATAAATTCTAGATATAAGTCCTTTTCTGACATGTCATTACCAAATATTTTCCCCCAAAGGGCCTGACTATTTTGTCCCAGGCTAAGTAGCCTAGCCTTCTCAAGTTCCAAAGATAGCCTGCCAAACATCTTAGTGGTAAAAATGAGTCATTCTAAGCTACAGATTACAAGGTAAACATACAGATATTGTCAGAAAGCTTCAATTTTGATAAGGACACATGCTAATTGCTTCTGTTAGGCTAAGAAAATCCTCTCTTGAAATGACAGAGAAAAGAGCATGAGTCTTATTTTACCTTTGGATGTTGTGAAAGGCTAGTGTCCCTTAATTGAGATTTAATTGTAGCACTTGCAAAAGATAGTCCTTGATGTTCAAAGTAATAAAAAATATTCATTTCATTACAGGTTATTTAAAAAAGAAACTAGTTTTCTACTAAAATATTATAATGTGTTAGTTTTTCATTTTATTGACAGTTGCAGGTACCTAACCATTAATACATCACCATGCTGTAAGTAATTTCTGAAGTCTTTGTGCATTGTGTTCCTTTCCTAGTGATTTTGAGCCGTATCTCTTTTAAAGTACAGTAATGTTGAACCGCATATTAGTATCTGAGGAGATTTATTTCGGATAACTTTTTTTTAAAGTGTCAGCATTTATCAGTATTATTTTTCCTTTAGTGATAATCACTTTTAGTTTACAGCTATTAAGGCTGGATCTTTCCTTTGATTTGCAGTTACCAGAAGAAATAAATCTAGTTCTCTGTAAGGAGTGAAAACAAAAGAATTTTATTAAGGAATAATGTAATTTAAGTTGGACAGCACTAAATAAAAATACAAAATGCTCAGTCATTTAAGTGAAAGGATGCCTTTGCCCTAAGAAAATTAGGGAAAGCTCCCCAGTTAATGATTAAATAAGATCCCTCCAAATGCAATCTTTTGAAATGGATTTGGCTATTTGGCTAGGGGATGGGAGCTAACTTTTACATGATTGGTACCACAGATAACAGTTAATACTTGTTCGAAACTGTGAACATATTTACCTTCAGGATCAAATTATTTTTATCTTGACATCTTCTCTCATACACATGGTTAAATCCTGATCGTTTGTTTCCTGAGAATGCATTTTTGACCCTGTCATCTCCATGTGTGGCATGAGAACCTTCAGCTTAAAAGTTGTTTAGGGGTCTTTTCAGCTTTTGGTCAAGCTTCTTTTAGGGACTGCTGGTCACCCACAAACTAGCCTTTCTTCACAAAGGACTTTGCTTTCTTGAGAAGCCTTGGTTAATAAAAATCATTTTCTTTATCCTGCCAAATGAACAGCTCCAATATCAGGTTGAGATTTTCATGAGGAATATTTTAACAGAAAAGCCTCACATCTGAGGAACATTTTCTTAGAGGGGAAGGGTAGATGAAAAGACAAAACTGACTCAGAGTGACAAAAGAGAGATGATTGTGCAAGCTCATTTGTAAAAATGTGTGAAACCAGCACGGTTTTATTTGGCGGATAAAATGAGTTTGAAGTAGAGTATTACATGAATGCAGTACAGTGAACCAAAGCAAATATTATTGTCATTATGATAGTAGAAATGATGAGGAATATAAAGACTATAAAGTCACTTCCCCCACCCCCCATCTTTTATCTCAAGAAGAAAACCAATTACTGAGAATATCAGTTAGGAGAGGAATAGAATTGTTGAGGCTTATTGTAGAGACGTGGCATAGTGTATATATTGGTATTATTATCAGACTAAAGACAGAACAATTAGATTTTATTATGGTAAACATACTTCCTTGGGTTGCAATGAGAACATAGAGGACCCTTCCACTTCATAGTATTACTTTTCTCATCGTTACTCTTTAGCTATCAATCCCTTGGAATGCGTGACTGCTGTTAGAGAGTTTGTGTAGATTTGGTTAACATTTTGACAAGTATATGCAGTCTTCAAGTCTTACCTATGTGTAAAAGTTGTTGCTAAATTATCAAGCCAAAGAAACATTGATTGAGAACACCAGACTCTTAGCATGGGTCCACTGGATGGTCAATTGATTTTTATCAAAATACATCCTTCTGTCTCGCTCATTCACACTCTGTTTCTCTTCCAAACTACTCTGCTGGAGCCACATGGGTGGTGGGGCAGAAGTTGACTTTATATAACCAGAATTTGTCATGAGAGATGATACAGTAACTGCCTACGAATAATAGAGAATCTGATGAACCAATTAATATCTCATAAGGTCATAATTGGTGGACTTCAGATATTGGAAACCATCTTGTAGGCTTGATGAGGGTTAAGGGTTTTTTGTTTTTGTTTCTGTTTTATGAATTTACATTGTTCCCTCCAAAGTAGAAGCAACTGGACAGCTTTTCCATTGGCGAGCTGAACAGAAATATCCATCTAGTTGTTGTTTATATGGATCTGTAATACAAACAGTGCTTTCATAGATTTGGGAGTGTTCTTAGTCCGCTCTATTGGAAGAATTTTGTTTCATAAAACAAGAGTCTTATTAGATTGAAGTGTGAGTTATGGCTTGGGCTGGTTCGGATCTGAAAAGAAGCCATTTTTCAGAACTGACGTACAGCTAACCTTCCAGTGAGTTCTCAGAGGCCCTAAATTGCACAGAAAGAGATTGCCCATCTCTATCTGCCATGGAGCAGCCGATACATTCAAACTCCTTGCCTTTGGCTTAGTTGGCAGCACTTCTAGACCTAATAGACCACTAGGAATCTTGTAAGAATGATGTACAGTGTTAATAAACCATTTCTCTTGGACTCTTGTATCCAGAGATCAAGTGTAACCGAATCAAATTCCTATAGCAGAGAGAGTCACAGTAAAAGCCAGAATGACTTGACTTTCAGAAGACACCACAGACCCAACAAGTAAACATTTAAAAGTGGTAACTACAAACATGAAATCAAAGTCATATTTTGGCTCCTGTGGATTTGGTTTAATTTTCCTCAGCTTCAGCTTGAACTTGCATATGAGTAATTGGTGGTCTGTT
>NW_006399761.1:10483822-10489285 GCF_000299155.1 Elephantulus edwardii
GGACAGCGCAGGAGGGGAAGATCCTCTATGAGGTGGATTGATTCAGTGACTGGGGTAATCGGGATGGGTGTGTCAGAGACAATGCGATTGGCACAGGACAGAGCAGGGTTTAGGGCTGTTGTACATAGGGTTGCTATGAGTTGCAAACGACTCGACGGCACATAACAACAACAACAACGAGTCGCAAACAACTCCACAGCACATAAGAACAATAACAAAAGATTACGTTTTAAATAGGAACTACCCACAAACAAAACTAAATCAAGATGAGTTACAGGGTTTTCATTTATGTTTTTCTCATTAAGTTTAAAGAGCAAAAAGTTTCTCAGTCAAGTCTAGCTAATCATGTGTAGAATTGGTGTTTTCGCCAGTTCCAAAAAGAAAAGTAGCTAAATTTAAATAGGACATGAAATTTAGTTCATGGTGAGATGTAACCAAGAGAAGGACATCGTTGAAAGTCAGCCTGATGCTGGAGAGATAATGTGTCAATATTTGAGTGAGGTAGATGTGCTATGCGTCAGAGAGCTGGACAATGACTAGAGACGATAGGAAGAGAGTTGATGCCTTTGAGCTGTGGTGCTGGAGAAGAGTGTTGGGAGACCTTTATGGAACACGTAAACATCTTCAAAAGTGTCCAGTACGACATCTGCTGCTGTTAAGGGTCCATCAAATCGTTTTAAAAGGAGTAAATATGTGTATAGTATCGCACTGCAGCATTTAGTACAGCTTTCTTGTTTTACTCAACTTTAATAGAAGCCGTGTTTTAAAAAGGTATTCTTGGTGATTTTTTTTTTTAGAACTCTACTTTCTATTCTTTTGATATCAAAGACTACAGAAGTAGAAAACATCAGCTTTGAAATCCTCAAGTATGCAAAAGAAATGAGAGGGAAAGGAATAATGTTCAAACATAATTTATCTATTATTAGCATTCTTGGACTTATACATAATGCCATCAAATAAGATAATTTATTTATATATTTGATGGACATCTTGAAGTTCTCATCTATTCACGTGGCCTGTCTATTTCATTTTCTTTTAGTTAAATACTAAGATATCCTTAGAGAAATCGAAATAAAATCATGAACATGAAATAGCAAATAGCTGTTTTTAAAGGCACTGAATATTATTATTCTGCATATTTTCTAGAACTAATATGAGTGAGAATATTATAGTTATATGGTTATTAAATTATATGCACTACTTCATTCATCTTGACATTTATCAAATACAGCTTGAATCCATTGTTTTGAATCTTCAAAGCTTACCTTATTCCTTAGAGACTTAAAGCAATTTTCTATGCAATTTAGTACCAATGTGGTTTCCTACTTAATGTGATATATTATTTTTCAGTCATTTTCAAATGAAAAATGGCTTTTAACTACTTGTACGATTTCCTTATCTCTTTCACTCTATTCTGTACCTCTTTAAGATCCATATTAAAAACATTGTTTGGATCATTTTGAATACTATTTAATATTTGCCTTCAGGTTCTATATACCAGGTTTGTATTTTCAGCTGCTTCTCCATATTACAGTGGACCTAGAGTGCATTATCCATCTTAAAATTTGTGGGGACCGTGTAACAGATGGAGAAGCTCTGGTGGAGTTTTCCATGGGCAGTTCGACTGATAATCCAAAGACCACACATCTGTGGTGAATCCTAATCCACTAGGGGCTCCCCAGGAGAACATTGCACGTTCTCCTCCCACGGGGCCTCATGGGGCCAGCTGTGAGGAGATTCCTCCGTGGCCCTGAGAAATGAGGCAGGGGAGAGGAAGAGGAGGGAAGGAAGGGGAGCAGTCAAGAGGACAAGTGACAACACGGGCTTTTGAATCGAATTCTAGGGACTGATAAATAACATCGCCATCTGTAATCTTGGGAAAGTGAATCCCAAAGGTCCTAGTTTTGTTACATGTGTAAGGGGAAGAATGTTTGTTCTTCCTCCATAGAACTTGTGAGGAACGTTTTTCTGTTTGTCTTTGTTATTGTTGTTGTTTTGAGAAAAATGTATACTTTATTTGGTATTAACAGGTTTTAATATATTCTTTTTTTCTATTTCCATTCATTCATTGTTACACATCTTCTACCCTGTCCCCTGTGCCCAATTCTTTTTTTTCCTTTGGAAAAAAAAGTTCTTTCATTGTTATACAGTCTCCCACTCCCAGACCACTTTACTATGAAACTCTTATTCTGGACTCTTGTCATGCCAGTAATACCTAATCCTATGTTCCTTTTATACAGTTCTCTCCTTTGTCTGTTTCAATGGCATGTACATTATTTATCCCCTCTTATTCTTCGCTTCTCCCAACCCGCATATCAGTTCTGTTCTATAACAGTGGCATTATACAGTATTTGTCTTTTTGTGACTGAGATATTTCACTCAGCATAATGTCCTCCATGGTCACCCATTTTGTATAATATTTCATGAGTTCTTTGTTTTTCAGTGCTGCATAATATTCCATTGTGTGAATATACCACAGCTTCTCTATCCAATTGTTTGTTAATGGGTACTCGGGCTGCTTCCAACTCTTTGCTCTTGTGAACAAAGCCGCAATAAACATGGGAGTGCATATATCTGCTTGGGTGGCAGTTATGGTTTCTTTGTGGTATATTCCCAGTAGTGGAATTGCTGGGTCAAATGATATTTCTATTTCCAATGTTTTGAGAAAATACCATACTGCTTTCAATAGTGGTCGCACCATTTTACACTCCCACCAACAGTGAATAAGGTTCCAAGTGTGAGGAAAGTTTTAAAGATAATATATTCTGTTGCTTTCTCAAAACGTTGCAAATAGAGATACCGTTCAGCCCAGCAATTCCACTACTGGGAACATATCCCAAAGGGACCGTAACTGACATCCAAGCAGATATATGCCCACCCATGTTTATCGCAGCTCTGTTCACAATAGCAAAGAGTTGGAAACAGCCTAAGTGCCCATCAACAAACGAATGGGTAGAGAAGCTGTGGTATATTCACACAAGGGAATACGATGCTGCAATGAAAAACAAGGAACTCATGCAATATTATTCAAAATGGGTGACCTTGGAGGACATTATGATGAGTGAAGTATCTCAGTCACAAAAGGACAAATACTGCATGGTGCCACTGTTGTAAAACAAGACTGACCCCAGGGTTGGGAGGAGACTGAGAATGATGGGTTCAGTAATGTATACTGCACTGAAACAGATGAGGGAGAAACTGTTTAAAAGGGATATCTTATTAGATATTTTAGTCATGACAGGAGTCCAGAGTGAAGGCTGTGCTGTGGAGCAGACCTGGGGGGAGGGATTGTAAAATAATGAGAGAATTTTTCTTTTACTTTTCCAAGAGGATAGTGTACTAGGGGGGAGGGCTGGGAGGGGAGAAAAGACAACAATGAATGAATGGAAATCCAAAGGCTCTGTAAGTTTTCTTTGACATTAATAATAAATTTTAAAAAGGAATATAATTAAATTAAAATCAGACAAAAAATAAAGACAATATATGTAATTAATTCAACACAGTCAAAGCTCTCACAGCAGTAAAAAATATATATCCTGATCTAGAGTAGACATGGACTTCCATACGGCAAGGTTTTTAGATTGAAAAGCCCCTGGAACTATCCATTTTTCCAAAATCTGGGCAAGTTACTCTTGACAGGGTGTTTGCTTTCTCAATTGTGTATCAGAGATGAGAGTCTGAGCCTCATGGAGTATCCATGTGGTGCAATCCTAATCCCTGTACCTGTGGATGTGATTACATTTTGGAATAGAGTTTTCACTGTCCTGTCAATGAGGCCAGATCTGGTTCAAGTATTTTAAGCAGAATTACTATTGAAACCTAGGGAGGTCAGATACGACACAGAGAGGAGACAGAAATAGGGGGTTAGGAAATGAATGACACACAGAATCTTTCTAGAAAAGCTGGAGTCACAAACATGGAGAGAAAGATCTTCCCTCAGAGCTGACAGCAAGAACAATTTCTCCTGGAATTCATGCCTTGAATTTCTATTTGTTGAGTCCTGATTTGGACCAAAAATTAATTTCTCTTCTTTAAAATTACCCACTTGGAGTTTTGTTACGACAGCATGAAGAAATGAAAACAAGAATATATTACTATTTTCATAAGTGTGCGTTCCCTTTATTTTAAAGCTCAACTCATTGCCATCAAGGTGAAACTAACTCATAGGTGACCTTCTGTTGACTTTTAGAAGCTGTAAAGCACACAGGAGGACTTTGCTCATCTTTTCCCCACAGAGCTACTCGTGGATTCTAGCTGTTATATTTGTATGGCTTTTGGATAGCAGTGTAATTTTTCACAGGCTACCTAACCAGAAGTCCTTATATTAAAATGAATTGTATGCAAAAAAGAAGAGAAGGAAGTATTACATATCACAGGAAGACGGACTTGTGTCATCTGAATCATGTCTTTTAGAAGGATAAGTACCTTGAAAGGTTTAGTATAGGTTCAGTAATCCTTTGAAGATGACCCTTGATGAGATGAAGTGACACAGTGTTTGTAATGATGCAAAACAGGTCTGATGACATTTTTTCAACACTCAGACAAGGAAATCTCAAATCCATCACAATGAAACATTAACTCCTCTTCAACCATCATACAGATGATTGAGAACTCAGTATTAGTTTCTTTATGAATGAGTTTACTGAGTCAGAAATGACTAGATGACCCTGTCAACCCATTATGTCCTTCCTGTACATAAACTTTTCAGTTTGTTACACTCTTGTTGTTATTGTTGATTGCCGTTGAGTCGAGCACCCTATGACCAAAAGACCTGAAGCCTTTCTATAATTATCAACCCGAAAACACGATGGCTTGGATTAGCTGCACCTTACTCCTCAATAAGACATCTTGATTTTATTAGAGTGGTTTCTTGAAGAAGAGGTTTCCATTTAGTGCAGCATATACTTTCATAACTTCTGTATCTGTAGGTATTAATCCTCGATTTAAGTAAAATTAAAACACATAACTTTATATGAAAAATATCACATGTTTATTACAGTTATTCCTTGGAGAGGGACATCATACTTAGAACGGTGGAGGATCGGCGGAGAGGAAGACCCTCAGTTAGATGCATTGACACACTGACTGCTGCAGTGGGCTCCAGTGTGTCAGGACGTGTGAGGTTGGTACAGGACAGGACAGGGTTCAGCTCCATTGTTCACAGGGTCACTAGGGGTCATATTCAAATCAGCAGTACCTAACACCAATAACATCGCAGCTTGGGAATTTTTAATTTTATTTTTCCTTTAGTATTTGGTATTTTCTTTCCATACCTTTACATTCAGTGTACAAACTATCACAAAAGAAAGTCATCAAACACTCTGTCAGGTGTGAAAATTTTACTGTATCACCAGAATCTTCTTTGAAAATGAGAAAAATAAATCTCCAAACTCAATTATCATGTAGAAATTTTACTTATATTCAAGAAAAATGAACTATTTCTTAGTTAATAATAATAGTCTT
>NW_006399761.1:10489385-10496084 GCF_000299155.1 Elephantulus edwardii
TTTTTTTTTAAACTTTATTATTTTTGTGTGACTGTACCATCAAATCAGATCTGACTGGTACAGGAGGAGATTGTCCCTCCTTCCCCAGCAGAGCATCTGGTGGATTTGAACCATGCGCCTCTGGGATTGTAGTTGCAGTTCCTTGCCACTAGGCCACCAGCGCTCCCCCTATATTTCTTTTTTATTAAATTTTATTCATTTTAATGAACATTTATAGAGATTTTGGATTTCCATTCATTCATTGTTGCACTATTTTCTCTACCCTCCCCCCAGTTTGTTCCTCTTTCTTTTTTTTCCCCTTGAAAGTCTGTTTTAATTGTCCCATTGCCACAGTGCTTGTCAAAGACTTATTGAAATTGCTGCACTTTTACAGCAGCTTCTCATATTCCTTCTGTTTTTCTCAATTAAATAGATAGTGGGATCTATAAAGTACATTAATTTTAAGTACATATCTAATAATTAGTTTACCTCATATTGAAATTTGTATAATTGGATTCATACATTATGTACTGTTTTGCATCTGACTTACTTTGCTAAATGTAATATTGGTGGAAGAATTTCTTTTTATTTCACATGCTCCTTGTTTGTTCTGTTTCTCTTTTCCCTCTTCATTGTATCATGCTTCACTGAATGGAAATCCCACTATTTCTCTTTTGTCTTTGGTAGATATTTGGCTTGTTTTTAACTGAAGGTTGTTGAGGATAAAGTTGTTATGAACGTTCTCCTACATGTCTTTGTTGCTGTTGGTTTGCTCCACAACATGAATTACACATTTCATCAGTTGAGTATATCTGAGGGAAGGACTCTCTAGACTCTGTAATTGATAGTCCTACTCTGGTGACCTCTGTGGTGTTGTGTTGCTAGAAGCATTAGCTTTGAAATAGTAAATACCAGCATAGCTACCAATGGAGGAAAATTTTAGTGGCGCTTCCAAAAGAGGATAGACTGGGAGAATTAATTTTGTTGTCTGTCTTAGAAAATCCAGCAATGAGCACTTACAGATCACAATTGAATATTGTCTGACATGGTGCTAGGAGATAAAAGCCTTACAGCTTAGAAGGTCCTGAAAATACAAACCAACTGTGATGATGGGCTCAAGAATAACAACAAGTGCAAAGATGAGGCAGGAATGAATGAGCAGGTCTTCCTCCTGTTGTATAGGGCATGTGTTCGTTCTTTGTGCTCAGACGTTATCCGATCACATAGGATCTCTCTTTAAAGAAGTTGTTTCCGTTTGGGTCTCACTAAGTTGATTTTTAACCATTAGCAGCCCCATGTGACAGGGTAGAGCTCCATTTGTCTTCTATGTTGTAATCTTAACTGGAGAAGATACTCGGGTATTTTTTCCCACTGAGTTACTGGGGGAGTTAGAACCAGCACTGTTTCACTTCCCAGTCAAGGCAGTCATCATTGTGCCTCTAAGATCACCTCTTTTGTTTCCTTAAAGACTATTGTTATCTGTTAGATTATTAGTAGAAGAGGGAGCCTGCTACTAATCTCTTTTTAGTGGTATCCTATAAAATTAAATAAGACATAAAAGCAGAATCACACAGGTGAGGATAGAAACCATGGTAACAAGGGAGGTAGATGCATCTAAAAACAACTGAAAACCAAGAACTGCAGAGAGATGCCAAACACTGAAAGAGCTGTCATCCTTGCTCTATCCTGAGCCAACCTCATTATACCTGATACACCTACTCCCATGACCCCAGTCACTGAATCGATCACTTTCATCCAGGGTCGTCTTCTCTTGCACTGTGTCTCCAGCCTTCAAAGCATGATGTCAGAGATTCAGATTTCTTGCCTCCAAGGAGCATTCTAGTTTCACTTTCTCTAGGATGAACCTATTTATTCTCCTTTTGTTGTTGATTGCCTTCAAATTGAGCACAATTGATAGTGACCCTATGAACAAAAGGCCCGAGGCCCTTCTACAACTATCAATATCTATCAAAGTTCATAGAGTTTCAGAGGCATGTTATTTAGGAAGTGAATGCCTCCACTGCTTCCAAACCTGTCACGGTATGTTATTGTTGTTATGTGCTGTTGAGTTGCCTGTGATGTATAGTGACTATATGTACAGTAGCTCTGAACTCTTCCCTGTCCTGAGCCAGTCTCACTAATTCTGACACACCAACCCCCATTGACCCAGTAACTGTATCAATCCATCTCATCCAGGGTCTCCCTCTTCATGCTGTTGTCCACCCTTCCGTGCATGATGTCCTTCTGCAAGGACCGATCTTTCCTGGCCATGTGCCCAAAGTAAGTGAGGCAGAGCTTCAAAATCCTACCCTCCAAAGAGAGACTTGGTTTCACCCTCTCAAAAACAGACTGATTTGTTTCTTTGGAGGTTCATAGTATATTCTAGACTCTTCTCCAGCACCACAACTCGAAGGCATCTATTCTTCTTCTGTCATCCTTAGTCATTGTCCAACTCTCTGAAGCATAACAAGTAATGGAGAAGACCATTGCCTGGATTTAGGCACACCTTTGTATCTAGACTAACATCTTTGCTCTTCAGCACTCTGGAGAAGTCCATGATAGCATATTTTCCCAATGTAAGTCATCTTTTGATTTCCTGACTGCTGGTGGTAAGAGTGTTGATTGTGGATCTGAGCAAGCTGTAATTGTGAACCACCTCAACCTCTTCTCCATCTAATATGGTGCTGCCAATTGGCCCAGTGGTGAGAATCTTTGTCTTCTTGATATTGAGCTTTAATCTATAGTGAAGACTATAGTCCTTGACCTTTTGCAGCAAGTGCTTCAGGCCTTCTTCAGTTTCAGCAAGCAAGGTTGTGTCATCTGCATAGCGAACTGAGTGGCATCTTCACACACACACACACACACACACACACACACTAGTCAGGAACACATGGAGTCCCACAAGACGGGATCTGAGAGCTCTCTCTAATCTCCTTGGTCAAGTAATACCTTTCTCCCAGAAGGGCGTAGGCCACCTTAATCTCATTCTGGGGAAAGGATATCTTCAGTCTTCTCTTTTTTCTCCTAGCAGTCCATAATATATTCAGTACTCTTATACAGCACAACAGCTCATAGACATCAATTCTACTTCTATCATCCCGAGTCATTACCCAACTTTCTGATGCATGGCAAGTAACGGCAAAGACCATGGCCTGGATTAGGTGCACTTTAGTCTCCAGACTGATGTTGTTGTTCCTCAGTACTCTGGAGAGGTCCATGACAGCAGTCTTTCCTAATGAAGTTCATCTTTTGATTTCCTGCCTGCTGATACCTACAGTGTTGGTTTTGGAACCAAGCAAACTGATGCTGTTAAGAATGTCAGTCTCTTCATAGTCTATCGTTATGCTGCCAAAGAGCCCAGTGGTGAGAATCTTTGTTTTCTTGATGTTGAACTGCAATCCATATTGAAGGCTGCAGTCCTTGACCTGCAGCAAACGCCTCATGTCCTCCTCAGTTTCAGCAAACAAGGTGGTGTCATCTGCATAATGTACGTTGTTGATGAGTCTTTCTCCAATCCTGATGCCACAATTCTCCTCATAGAACCTGACCTCCTGTATGATCAGTTTCACATACAGATTGAACAAATACTGATGTGCTGTTATTAACTTAAATCCATAGCTGTCATTTGTTTTCAATGTGTGTTACACAGTTCTCTGAATTTTGATAAATACCTAATGTCGTTTATCTACCATTAACATATCAAAAAGAATAGGTGAACCACCCTGCATATATTTCCTGCATCACATATTCATTCTTCTGTCCAAGACCGTTGTCACTGTTAACTCTCATTCATGACGATTCCTCTTGTTGAGTATTGTCAAGTTCAAGCCAACACATCTGACTCTCCAGCAAATTTTGAGAGGCAGCTAATAGCACGGGATGAGATAGTCCATTTTTACCCTGTGGAATAGCGGGTGGAGTGGATTCGAACCTCGTGCCTTTGGATTGACAGCTCAGCTCCTTATTACTAAGCCCCTAGTCCCAGGAGTTCAGGCTGGATTTAGAAGAGGCTGTGAGACCAGAGATAACATGCCGATCGATGCCAGATGGATTTTGACTGAAAGCAGAGACTACCAGAGAAATACCTGTTTGTATCTTCTTAACTATGCAAAGTCATTTGACTATGTAGATCATAACAAATTGTGGCTAATATTGAAAAGAATGGGAATACCAGAATACTTAATTATGTTCATAAGGAACCTATTTGTAGATCAAGAAGCTTTTTTCCTGAATAGAGCAAGGGAACCTTGCATGGTGTAAAATTAGGGAAGATGTGTGTCATGGCTGTATTCTTTCTCCATACTTCATTCAATATTTACAATGAACAAATTTTTTAAGAAGCTGGACTCTATGAAGAAGAATGTGGCATTAAGATAGGAGGAAGATTCTTTAACAGTCTGAATTATGCGGATGATACAACTTTGCTTGCAACAGCGAGGTCGACTTGAAATGCTTACTGTAGAAGATCCAAGAATGTAGCCTTCAATATGGATTGCATGTCAACATAATAAAGACAAAAATCCTCATCACTGGGCTGATGAACAATATTATAGTAGATGGAAAAAAGATTGAAATTGTAAACTATTTCGTCTTACTTGATCCACAATTAACCTTCTTAGCACTAACAGTAGGGAGATCAGGAGATGGACTGCGTTAGGAAAGACACTGTAAGGAGGAGCAACGATGTCAGCTTGGAGACTAAGGTGCTCCTGATTCTGATCATAGTCTTTTCCGTTATTTAGTATGCATCTTAGAGCTGAACATTGGAAAAAAGTAACAGAACTGTTGCCTTTGAACTGTGGTATTAGAGAAGAGCACTGAATATCCAATGGACTGCAACAAGAATAAATACAGACCTCTTGGAGAAAGCGCAACTAGAGTGCTAGAAGACAAGGACAGCAAAGTTTTGTCTGACATACTTTGTATGTGTTGCTAGGAAGACGTGTCTCCTTGGAAAGAGATACCATACTGGGAAAGGTAGAAGATAAACAAGAGAGAGGAAAACATTCCGCGAAATTGATTGACATAGTGAATGTGCCGGTGTGTTGGGGATGATGTGGACAGGACGGGACAGGGTTCAGATCGTTGTTCATAGAGTTGCTGTGAGTTGTGCTTGAGTCAGTGGCACTTCACAACAATAATGTGACTCTGGTTGCATTAAAAGAGAGTTAGTTTACAGACGGTTTTCAGTAGTTGTTACTTGTTTAGAAGTAGACCACCACACCTTCCTTCTTAGGTGCTACTGAGTAGATTCCGACTTCTTCACATTTTGATTATGAGTCAACAGCTGTAGTAACAGTTGGCATCACTGTGGAGACGTTTTATTCCCCTGTCCTTCCCAAATAACAAATAAATGTTGTCTTTTTGTTTCTGTATATTCCCCTTTTCTAGAATTTGATAAGGTTGTGTTCATTCTGTTTGTTATTTTTCAGACTTATTTCTGCCTATTAACAATACACATTGAATACTCTCCATTTTGTGGCTAATATTTCAACTCTGGTACTAATACTGCATTTGTAATACAGTTTAGTTAGTTAATCCATTATTGAACAGTATTTATGTTGCTATTAATAAGTAAATGGCTTCTAATTTTTAATTAGCTTTGAATCTTTTGCGTTACCGTATAACCTTAAAAAAAGTGATTGTGATTTGCATAAAAGTTTGCAAAGCAAATTCTCCATTACAGTCCCCGCAACGTAACTCAACCTTCTCACTTCCTTGCTGTAAGTTTGGTTTCCATTATTCATTCTGTCCTACCTCTTCCTGCTTAAAGCCTGTGGAAATGCTGCTCTGCTGAGTTTGTGTGGTCAGTTGTCCTAAGGCGTGCGTCATCACATAATTCCGTCTATGTGTTCTTTCGGTTTCTACCACATCAGGAAGCCTCTTCTTTTTTATGGTGGTTTTTTGGTGTTTGGGCTTTGATTTTTATGTTTTGTTCCATATTTTCCTCATTCTAGTCATGATCCTTTATTTTTTTTTTCTGTTTTCACATGGTCATTGGTGACAGTCTGTTCTTCTCTCAAATCATGGAACTAGAGAGATCCAAATTATCCAGCTACGCTTTGAACTAATTGCTTTTATAAATCTTTGCTTATTTTCCTCCCACTTCTTTGTTCCAGATGCCTTTCCATGTAAACTTTAGAATTAATTGGTGGAGATCTCCGAAACATCTCGCTGTGATTTTTAATTGAGATTGCATTAAATATTTAGATCATGTAGGGAACAATTGCCTTTTTCATAATACCAAGTTTGCCTCTCTCTAAACATTGAATATCTTTTCATTTACTTAGGTCTTTGATTTCTTTTATCACTATTTAGTAGTTTCCTTTATATGGATTTTATATCTTTTCATCTATTAGATGTCTATTTTGTGTTTTCTACTGCTAAAGTATCATGTTCATGTCATATTCTATTTGCTTATTGATGGTTTATACAGAAAGAGGTGCTTGTGTATTAATCATGTATCCTAAGACAGACTAGGAAGAAGGATCGGCCACCCACTTCTGAAATAGCAGGCCTCTGAAAACCCTATGCACAGCAGAACACACGCAGACTAACAGAAAGGGCAACCTAGGTACAACTATCAAGTATGGAAAAACAAAGGAGGAGGAACAGTTGTAAGCAGGCCCTAGTGTTTGGAACATGGAATGTGAGAACCATGAATGTAGGAAAATTAGAAATTGTTAAGAAAGAAATGGAACGCATAAATATTGACATATT
>NW_006399761.1:10498614-10509430 GCF_000299155.1 Elephantulus edwardii
ATACTTTGGACATGTTGCCAGGAGGGACGGGTCCTTGGAGAGGGACATCATGCTTGGGAGGGTGGAGGGACATCGCAGGAGGGGAAGACCTTCTATGAGATGGATTGATTCGGTGACTGGGATAATCGGGATGGGTGTGTCAGAGGCAGTGTGGTTGGTGTAGGATAGAGGAGGGTTTAGGGGTGTTGTGCATAGGGTTGCTATGAGTCGCCAACGACTCGACGGCACATAACAACAACAACATATATAATTTACAATAACTTTTTTTAATTCTTTGTATTTATTTTCTTTTTTTTTTTAAACATGATTATCATTATCTATCAGGAGCCCTGGTGGTATAGTGTAGGCCCCCTAAGTTCCCAGGAGAAATTTGGTTTCACTCTCTCCAGGACAGAATTGTTAGTTCTTTAGTAATTTGATAATATGTTCAAAAGTCTTCTCTAGCACCACAACTCAAAGACATCAATTATTCTTCTGTTACCCTTGGTGATTTTCTGGCTTTCTGATGAACAGCATATAATTGCAAAGACCATGGCCTAAATCAGGTGCACTTTGATCTTTAGACTGACATCCTTGCTCTTCAGCACTCTGGAGAGGGCCCTGAGAGCAGAATTCCGTAATGCAGTTGTCTCTTGATTTCCTGAATGATGATGCCAAGAGTGCTGATTGTGGAAATGAAGAAGCAGAAAGTGTTAACAATCTCAGTCTCTTCTCCATCTGTCACAATGCTGCCAACTGGCCCAGTGGTGAGGATCTTTGTTTTCTTGATGTTGAGCTTCAATCCAGATTGTAAGAGCACACAAAGAGTCGAAGGAGTCCCTTAGAAGGTGGCACAATCACTACAAAGGTAGGCTTAAAGGTTTTGATAGTTGTGAAATGACACAGAATTAGACAAGGTCGTTTTCTGTTGTACCCAAAAGGTCAACATGAGTCACCTTGACAATAGATAAAAAGAGCAATATTGCTCAAAGCTAATGCTGTAATTAAGAATTTCATATGTGTCATACATGAAACCAGACCAGTATTTTCTATTTCCATGCTGTCCTCATCTGGTTTAGAAATGTAAGTTCATCTGACGTTTTACGAATTAAAAACAAAACATAGGAAGACCAACTCAAATTCATAGTTACAGAGTTAGAATTGATTCATACCTGAATCTCTACTGAGCTTTTGGTTGGAAATTAAGTGGGAGGAGGTTGCCCATCATTCTTTTGAACAGAGCCGCTGGTGGATTTGAACCAGTGGAGAGATACAGTCTTTGAGTTAGCTGGGTAACTCCCTGTGTACTGTAGAGCCACTGTTTTGTTTTGTTGTTGACTGTGGATTTGGAGTTGACCGTCCAGCAGATTTTCAGAGGTAGTAAATCATACAGGAGATTTCCCCATTCCTCTGTAGAGCAGAGAGTAGATTCAAATTGCTTGCCTACAGTGAGGGAAGGGTATTTGGATCTTTTCTATTTCTTGGAATGATCTATAAAATAAAATGGTTTTTTTTTTTAAATTTAGGTTATTTTTCATTTCAATTTACATCTACAGAGATTTTGGGATTCCATTCATTCATTGTTGCACCCTTCTCCCCGCACAAACCCCTCCCCCCCCCCCCCCCCCATTTGCTCCTCTCCTTGAAAAAGCAAAAGAAAAACTCCCTCATTGGGTGGCCTAGAGGCAAGAAGCTGCACTGCAACCCCAGAGGTGTGCGGTTCAAATACACCAACCAGGTGCTCTGCTGGAGAAGGAGGGACATTTTCCTCCTGTACCAGTCAGATCTGATTTGACAGTGCACACACAACAAATAATAAAGTTTAAAAAAAATAATAAAATGTATCTTTTTTAATATAAATAGTCATCTGTAAAAATACCTGAGTCAAAGCTAACTTCCAACTTTCTCCAGTTCTGTTATCCTTGCCTTAGTCTTTAAATAACACTCTGCTAAATTTGTCTCACAATCATTTTCTTCCTTTTTCAGTGTTTCGTATGACTTCTCACGTCTGCTTTGTAATTTTATCATCTCCCTTCCCAATCTTTTTAAAGTTACTTTTTTACAATAGATATTCTTTATTTGGTAGAGAAAACCTTTTAGTTAAATCTTTCATTATTTGTATTTCTTTCCTTTCATTGAAGTTTTTGTACTCCCTAAATTTTCTGGCTTTTTCTCTGAGTTCATATTTCTTTGCACTGAAAGGAAACTAAACAACATCTACCCCACCCCACACAGAGAGAGAGACAGACAGACAAAAAGAGAGAGAGAGCAAATGCTTTACCCAAACTAACAAAAAAAATACAACCCAGCTACCTTGATGGTTACAAAGAAAACCAGCAAATGGCTTTTATCTTTCCGTCAAGATCAACAATATCTGTTTCAGTACGAGTTTAGAAAGTCGTGATAGCAGGCGTTTTTTTCTGTTAGAAACGTATTTTTAGTTCAGTATGAGCTCACCAACTGCTTGTCTCATGACAAGGGCTCCATCAACACAGTTCCTTCCCTCTGTTTCAGACACAGTCAAGTTCTAATGTTGTCTCTGCATTCTGTCTACAAAGCTAACAGCAGAAGCAGGGAAGGACAGGAAGACCTGACTCTGAGGCCCTTCAAATACAGGGCTCTTCCTATTCTGGTTTGCCCATCAGCACAATCAGTTTGATCATCTCACAGTCCCCTTCTTCACCTCATGCACTTTACATTGTAGCATTCAACTTCTTGGATCTTGTGAAGTGACAAGACAGGTGAGCAACGATACCTTTAGGCAATTTGGGGAAGGGAGAAAAAAAAATAAAAAAAAGTGGTGAAGCTCTTGTCCTGTTTGTCCCCATCTGTTCCTCTCCCATCTTCAGTCCCCACACCAGGAACCTACCACCTCTCCCTCTCTGGGGCTTTGTCACCATCTTCATGTTCTCAGATCTGTCAGCTTCTGTCTTGCTTTTGTGGCATCTCCAAGGTTAAGCTCTGGGAAAGGAGCCAGTTCTGAGCACTCACTCGCCTTCTTGTGAGGAGTAGGGAGGTATTTTTGGGAGTTCTTCATTTTAATTCAGTTCACCACATCTTCTACTGAGGCAGTCAGTGTACAAGCGAAATATCTGGAAAACATTTAAGATAAAAATGAATGGAATTTTTTTTTTTTTATGGGAACAAAGGAATGGAATTCTTCCATCCTTGAGAGAAACTGATAAATATGCCTCAGAATGACTCTGTATTTCTTACAGGTTAATAAAAATGGCAAAATTGTACCTATTTGCATAGGTATAAGGAGCAATGCTGGCCTCTTTCGAGAGACTTTGTTTCTTGTTTATTTTTATTCCTACATTTTCTGTAATTTTCTCGCCCACTTAGTTCCTCTGTGCAATGCTTTTCATGACACTTATCAATCAAGATGAGGTGTTGTCATTACTTATTTTAGAATGGAAACATTTGTTTATAAGATATTTCTTACTCTTTAAAAAACCCAAATTGATCATTTTCCACTGTCTTTTGGTTAAAAGTGTGGGGAAATTTCTTTTCCAGTGAGAGGAAAGTTAAATAAGAGCTGTTCTTGGAGAACCTATTACAGAAATGAAATTTATATATTTATAAAATGTTGAATGTGTGTATATCATGTAAACCATTCCCAAGCTCCCCAAAATTCTCTGTATATACTTTCCTGACAAAGCCTGGAAAAGAAATCGACGTGGTGATTGTAAGCACAGAAATTCTCTTCAAAGAGAACTTATTAAGGCATATTTTCTATCTTGTTGTTATATTGTTACGTGCCATCGAGTCACTTGCGACTCATAGCAAACCTATGTACAACAGCTCTATCTTAATTTGTTTAAAAAGATACGATTAAATTAAAAAAAATCATTTAGATATTAGCACTGTGATGAAATCTCAAACAGCATGAATAAACTACTCCCTTCACCCAAAACTCACAATCACTTTTCTAAAAACAAAAAAACACAAGATATATTGGTTTAGGGTCGCACAATCTGGTGGGTGGGTGGGCATGCAGGGTGGGTAGAGGAAGTAGGAAATATCTGACAGGAATCTGGAATCGCAGGGTAATGGTGGGCATAGTTCAATGAGATTCACTTTTAAAGTTTGAAAAAATAATGAACTGTGCCCTCAAAATCCTAAAAATATGGGAGGAAAACATACTTCCCTCTTACAGTTCCTGAAATGCCTCAGTCTAATGTGCACATCCGCACATTGAATTGTTTATACTGTGAGTTTAGCAAACGCAGAATGGGGGATCACTAATGAGTTAGAAACCTATCATTAGACTGCCACATCAGCTGAACTGTACGATTTGCATTTCTTGGAACAATGTTTGGTTAAAAGAATGCGCCTGGTTTAAAATAGTAAACAAATAGTTTTCTTTTATAAAAATTTAAAAAAAAATTCACAAAATGTAGCAACTCGAAGTTACATTGTGAGACCAAGTTGGTGCTGTAGCAAGAGATGACTATTGTCCATAGCTATCTTCATGTGACTTAAGTGCATAAGCAAAGCATCATTTCACCTCCCGTAGTCTCATCAAGTTCAGGTTGCCATCGAGTTGGCTCACAGGTTCGTGACAACTCCAGGTAGGTCACAGTAGACCAAGGCTCCGTGGGATTGTCAATGACAAATATTCCAGAACTCGATGTCTTTCTTCCAAGGCACCTCTGGGTGAATGCTAACTTCACAGGATTGCTCAGGAACTGGACTTGTTGACTGAAGCACACTGTGACTCCTTTCTGCTTGAAACCCACCTAAAAAAGCCCATTTCCTGTTAAAGTAAATGTCAGCTATCTAAAACTTATATTTTTTCCACTTTGAAATTTTGATTAAATGTTTAAAGATCTTATTACATTTTCATTCAACCTTTCATTCATAGACAGTTTTAAATATTAATTGCAATTAATCAGTTTAACTATTGACAATGTCTAATAAACCCTTATGTTACTAGTTTAACCCAATTTATATGTTTTTTTACTCCTTTATCTGTCCCTTCTCATCCCTGTGAATCCAGAAAGATTGATCATAACAGTGGGTGATCCTTTCTTTAGCTCTTTGATGTTGTTGTTATGTACATCAAGTAAGAACTGACCCATAGCTGACCCTCTATGACCCTCTAGTGGATTTTCAGGGGCAGTTACTCACCAGAGAGGAAATTGCCCATCTTCTTGGTGCGGAGCAGCTGGTGGATTCAAACGGCATACCGCTGGGTTGGCGTCTCAATTCCTTACCACTAAGCCACCAGAGCTCCTTACACATTTTTTTAATTAGTTGTCTTATAATTCTGTGGTCTCATGGCAAGAAGTTAGGTGGCAATCCCAAAGGCATGTGCTTTGAGGTCACCGGCTGCTCCACGGGAGAAAAATTAGCAGTCTCCTCCCACAGGATTCATTGCCTCCACTGGAGGGTCAGCTATGGGTTGGTTCCAATTCAATGGTGCATAGCAACGTTTTATAATTGTTCTTTTGTGACTGTCCGATATCACACAGGGTCATTTGTTCAAGATTTATTAATGTTGTAGAGTAGTTCACAAATTCTGATCAATTTCACAAATTAATTCTTTTCAGGGATAAATAATACTCCAGTAAGTGATAAATTACACTCCAGTGTGTGAACTTTGAGAAAAGACAATAGTTATAGAAAGGTTTCACCTCTTTTGATCATAGGGTTTCTGTGAGTCGTACCTGACAGCAATCAACAACAACAACAACGTGTGAGTGTACTGCTTTCTCCATATTATGTTATACTTTACATGCTTTGTTTATATTTTATGACATCTTGTTAATTGAATAAAATTACTTCAAGAAAGGAATCTTACTTCCTTTCTTCACATTTTCCCTGATAGTAGCATAAAGCCTTGATCATAATGATGACTGCTGAATATTTTAAGTAAAATAATATAGTATAAAAATACTCTATATCATGAGCTTAATTGTGCAAATGTTTTTTAAGTTAAAGTTGAATATGATGTGCATTATATTCGTTCTTTCTAAAATCTTCAAATACACGCAGAGTCGGGAAGCGTTAATTTCAGTTCCTTAAGTTTTGTTTACCTCCAACACATTTGATTGGCTAGAGAAACCCTGCACAGTGTGAGTGAACCACAAATTCATTTTCATTTTTCTAGCAGCTACATTAACTAAGTAAGAGATCACTTTTAATAATATTTAGTAATACATAATTAATCCAATATATAAATGTTATTAAATAATAGAAAATTATTATAAAGAAGCTCTGACATTTGTTGTTGTTGTTATGTGCCATCGAGGTGCTTGCGACTCATAGCGACCCTATGTACAACAGCTCTAAACTCTGCTCTGTCCTGTGCCAATCTCATTGCCTCCAACACATTCACCCCGATTGCCCAAGTCAACGAATCAGTCCATCTCATCGATGGTCTTTCCTCTCCTGCGCTGTCCCTCCACCTTCCCAAGCATGATGTCCCTCTCCAAGGACTGGTCTCGCCTTACAACATGACCAAACTATGTCAGATGAAGCCTCAGAATCCTTGTCTCCAAGGAGCAGCACCCTCTTGAGGATGAATCTGTTCTCTTAGCAGTCCATGGCACCTTCAGCAGATATACATATGTTACTTTTTTTTTAATACCTCATCTTGGAAGGTTGTGTTTTATACTGTTTCAAACATTCAGACTAGCAACATTTTAAATGTAATAATCAGTCATGGTTAATAGCTATATAGCTAGCTGGCCAGCCAGTTTACAATAAGGCTTCTCAAACTTGATGTGCTTCAGATGCATCTGAGAATACGGTTTCTTATTTGATGGGTCTGGTCTAACATGGAGCCTCTTAACTTTCTTACAACTTCTTCAGTACTGTTGATGGTCTTTACTATCAACACTAAAAGTTAATTTTATCCATTTAAGTAATAACCACACAGCTGTACTTCATGTCTCAACTCTCTGGCCAAAGAATGAGGGTGCTATTCCCACACATGGCCCATAAAGTGTCTCAAAAGCACCCCCTGCAAGTCTCTTTTTGCTGGTTTCCTGGTAAGGTAGCCCAAGTCAGAGGGAATGGCATGGGTGTTAAATAGGAATCCCGTGTCCTGAGTCCGTTCACTCATGATACATTCTGTCAGATTGTGATGTGAGGTGGAGTCTTTTATTGTGTTAAGTCATTGAGGTTGAAGGTGGTTTAAGAATCAGTTTACTATGGGCAGAACAAAGACTTCCTAGTGACATAACATAGTGGTTGATTTGGGGTTTTTTCCTCTCTTTTATCAACATGACAAGTAGTAAGAGACATATTAGTGTGAATGGCGAGTCCTTTTTTATTTTTCTCTATTTTTGTCCATAAGGAGATATTTTGCCCTTGCTAAAGGGATATGATCGTTTTTGGATTAAATGTTTAATTGCAAGTGTTGAAAACCTGTATATTTGAAATGAAATTACAGAGATAGAAACTGCGGCCTTGAGCTAGTGGGTTTCATTTTTTTACTGATTGCAGTGTGTGTGTTCTTTAATGTTACATTTTTCCCCCCGTTGTCTAGAACATTTATGCTGTTTCTATTTTGGTGGCATGCAAATGGATCTGAGGACCAGTGTGTTCATAACCTTTTTAGAGAATGTGTTGTGCTCTTTTACTATTCCCTTGCTTGCTCATTGTGTTTCTTTTAAATCCTATTTCTTAAGGTCTTGAACCACATACCATCAGGGTTTCAGCGCAACTTCTTGCCACTAGGCCATCAGAGCTCCCAGCTTCTTTCCCCGGGAGTATAATTCTAATTATTGATCAAGTCATTTCTAGAACACTGTTGTTTTGAATTTGCTTTTAATTAAATTCATGTTTAGTTGATGAAAATATTTTCACACAATTATAAGTGTCAAAAAAGTATTTGCTAGCATATTCTTAAGGAGCAAAAAGGTGAAGAGAAGAGTGGAGAAAAGCGTTAATATTCCCAAGGTTCCTTTTCATTTAACTCCGTAGAAGCAGCATTTCCTTTAGTCTGTGTCTAAGGAGGAAAAAGACATATTATAAAAATCCAAATAATGACTGCATTCCAATCAGCCCATCTTAGTTATGTCTGCTAATTGTTTTGTTTTGAAACCCTGTTGTGTAGTTAATTGAGGTGATCAATGTGCTTTGAAAAGCTTCTTTCTTTTGCCAAACTTGACTTTTGATGAGTCGCTTTGAAGTGACTTGGTGCCACTGTGACATCTCAACAGCTAGAATCCTGGTCCACTAGGGGTCCTTGCATTCAGAAGTTTAGAAATCCCCAGGCCCATTGGCAAACTCCCGTTTGAGGGCTTACAAGTGGATGAGAGCATAATAGTGTGATTTAATAGTAAGCGTGCTGGAGAAAGATGAGCATTCGCTTCCTATGAAATACAACTTCAGAAACCTAATTACTGTTATTTATGAGTAATTCCTTCCTCTGTGGCAATCAATCTAAGGGTTTTTTTTGACAGAATGCAAAGTTCTATTTCTGAAAAGAAGTCCTCAACATATCCTTAATTAATTCTACACTCTTGCTAGCTGATTCTAAGAGAGAGCTCAGGTGGCCTAATGGTAAGAAGCTGTGCTGTTTATATCCCAGAATACCTGGGAATTATTGCAAGAAAAATACAGCATCCTTCACAGATTACTTTATTAGAAAAAGTAATAATGTCAAATTAAAGCAATAAGTCATTTGTGCTTTCACTGAATCTTACTGTCCTATTTTTGTCTAATTGCTTCTCTTGTATATAAGTAAAGTGTAATAGTGATTTTTGACATCACAAGCCAATTTTAAGGAAAACATCCAGAATGTTTTTAACTATGATTTGGCTTAGTACCCAAGTTACTGGCAACATTCTTTTCTCAAAATTCAAATGGGGAATTCCAACATTAACGGGGAGCTCTAATGGCCTGGTAGTAGTAAGAAAGTGTGCTGCAGTCCCAAAGGTAGTTGGTTCAAATCCACCAGATGCACCACTAGAGAAGGATGGACTATTTCCACCTGTGTGATTTAGCCTCTGAAAACTCACTGGAAGATAAGCTATGTAAGTCGACTGAAAACAACAACATTACTAGTTGATGTCTTGAAATCTATTAATGGAGTCATTCTCTCATTGCCTGTCATTAAGTGGGACTCATTTCTGACCTATGCTGGGTTTCCAAGACTGTAAACACTAGATGACACTGCCCAGCCTTCTTCTGTGGAACCTCCTGAGAGGCAAGACTTGGCATCTTTATCGTCTCATAGATGACAGAGATGCAAGTTATAAAGACCAGAGTTTAATGGAGAAAGAACAATATTTTGCAATTTTGCCACATATGGGACCCTCATTAATAAAAATATAAAAGAATAGTCAAGTGATTAGAGCTATTGTTAGTTGGAAAATTTATTCTTTATTAAATATATGTTGTTGTTGTTGTTGTTGACTGCCTTCCAGTTGAGTATGACTCATAGCCACCCTATGAACAAAAGGCGTAAAGCCCCCCTTCAACTATCAACACTTTTCAAAGTTCATAGTTTCCAGAGGCATGTTATTTAGGAAGTGGATGCCACTTCTGCTTCCAGATCTGTCATAGTATATCACTGTTATGTGCTATTGAGTTGACCCTATGTACAGCAGCTCTGAACCTTGCCTTGTCCTGAACCAGTCACAAATTCTGACACACCAAGCCCCATTTCCCCAATTCCTGTATCTGTCCATCTCATCCCAGGTCTTCTCTCCTGCACTGTTTGTCCACCCTTCCAAACATGATGTCCTTCTCCAAGGACCAATCTCTCCTTGCCACATGTCCAAAGTACCTGAGGCGGAGCTTCAAAATGCTAGCCTCCAATGAGAGACTTGGTTTCACCTTCAGACAGACCTATTTGTTTTCTCAGCAGTCCATGGTATGTATGTTCAAGACTCTTCTCCAGCACCAAGCTTGAAGACCTCGATTTTTCTGTCATTCTTGTCATTGTCTAACTCTCTGAAGCATAACAAGTAGTTGAGAAGATCATGGCCTGGATCAGGCTCACCGTTTTATCGACACTGACATTGTTGCTCTTCAGCCCTCCGGGGAGGTCCCTGACAGCAGATTTTTCCAGTGTGATCTATTTTTTTATTTCCTGACTATGGGTGTTAAGAGTGTTGATTTTGGATCCAAGCAAGCTGTAATTGTTAACTACCTCGATCTCTTCTCCATATAATATGATGCTGCCGTTTGGCCCCGTGGTGAGAATCTTTGTCGTCTTGATGCTGAGCTTCAATCCATATTGAGGACTACAGTCCTTGACCTTTTGCAGCAAGCCCTTCAGGTCTACCTCAGTTTCAGCAAGCATATCACAGGTTGTTAATGGGTCTTCCTCCAGTCTTGACGCCACACTCCTCTTTAAGCCCTGCTTCATAAATGATCTGTTCTGCAGACAGATTGAAAAGATTTGGGGACAGCATGCACCCCTGATACACTCCTTTCCTAATTTTGAACCAGGCAGTGTTTCCTTGCTCTATTCTGAGGACTGCTTCTTGGTCCAGGTATAGGTTTCATATAAGCACAATCAAGTGGTCTGAGATTCCCATTTTCCTCAAGGTTAGCCACAATTTACTGCGATTCATACAGTCAAATGTCTTTGAATAGTCAATGAAACAGATAAACATTCTTCTGATATTCTCTGCTTTTTGCCAAGATCCATCTGACATTGACAATAATGTCCCTAGTGTCATGACCTTTTCTAAACCCAGCTTGTATTTCTGGTAGTTCTCTGTCAAAGTACTGTTAAATTCTTGCAACAGTGAATGAATGGAAATCCAAAATCCCTGTAAATGTTCATTAAAATTAATAAAATAAAATTTTTTTAAAAGTACTGAAAAACTGGATGAAATATGTTTACGGCATTGAAGTCTATGGGGGAGAG
>NW_006399761.1:10510095-10530158 GCF_000299155.1 Elephantulus edwardii
TGGCTCTGTATATTCCTGTCTGCTTTTAATGCTTCTTGAATCATTCCATTTTCTGCCCATAGCATCCTTAAGCATTGAAACTTGTGACTTGTGTTTATTCTTTAGTTTTTTCAGCTTAAGACATGCTGAGTGAGTTCGGCCCTTTTGATTTTCTGACTCTAGCTCCTTGCACATTTCATTATAATATTTTGCCTTGTCTTCCTGAGCAGCTCTTTGAAATCTTCTCTTCAGCTCATTAACTTTTTTATTTCTTCCCTTTGCTTCGCCTCTCGGGGCACCAGTGCAATATGCAGAGTCTCTTCTGACAACAGTTTTGGTCTTTTCTTCTTCTTCCTTCTTAGGAATGGCTTTATGCCTTTTTTATGAACACTATCCTTGATATCTTCACACAGCTTATCTGGTCTCATTAGTGTTCAAGGCCTCAAACCTATTCCTGAGATGGTTTTTAAATTCTTGGGAGATGGACTCAGGTTAAATTTTTATTCCTGTGGATATGATTTAACCTTCTTTAGTTTAAATTTGAATTTATGTAAGAGCAGTTGATATGGTCTGTTCGGCAATCATCACCAGGCAAATCCATGGGTATAGCCTATGTTTGTTTCCTATAAAAGGTATTTGCTATGAATAAATCATTGATTGTATTATTCTGTCCCCAAGTCCATATTTTCTAACTACTGACCCTTCTTCCTGATTCCCAATTTTTGCATTCCAGTCAACCGTTATTAAAGCATCTTGGTCACATGTTCAATCGATTTCTGACTGCAACAGATGATAGAAATAATCTATTTCCTCCTCTTTGGTTCTGGTTGTAGGTGCATAAATTTAAATGATGGTGGTATTAACAGGTTTTCCTTGTATGCGCATGAATATTATCCTGTTACTCACAATATTGTATTTCAAGATAGATCTAGAAATGACCTTTTGAACTATGAAAGTGACCCCATTTTTTTCTCATCTTTTCATCTCCAATATCACATGATCATGAGATTCAAAATGTTCCATGCCAATACATCTCATTTAACTAACACCCAATATGTCAATACTTAGGCGTTCCATTTCTTTTTTTTACAATGTCCAGTTTTCCTACATTCATGATTCTCACATTCCAGGTAGAACTTGGAAAATTTTTGTAAGAAAAATATTGTTAAAAGGAAATACTTTTATATATATTTTAGTGCTGATTATACAAATACAAATAGAATACACTTTAAAATGAAATTTAATCAAGTCTATAGATATGGCTTTTTGTTTATGTGGAATGCCAAATATTTGTAATACATTTGTCTCTTCACAATTATCCTGTCTCCAACAATATCCGCTGTTACAGAGAAAGCTGAAGAATTGGGTTCTATCCTTAATTTTGAGTGTAATGATTTCTAAGCTTTAAGTAAGTCAATTAATATCTCTGTAATGGACTTTACTCTCTGGGCCTGATTTTCTTCTTTATTAATTTAAGGATTATCCACTCTAACTTTTCCTTTTGATGTATTAATCCATTCTAATGAATATAAAAGGAAAAATATATTGCATTTTTCTAGTTACTATAGCAGTCTTTTGACATGTAATTTCAAAAATTGAGTATCAGCTCATATGCTTGTACAGATTCTGCCTACAACCAAACATATTTTGTTTCCATTTTTTTTGTCCATTTTATTAACAAAATTGGCATGCTTTAAAGAAGAAATATTGTCTGGCATGGAGTATAAGGTCATTAACATATAATTTTAGGCATCTTTTTTTTTTTTTTTTCAGAATAGCCAGTATTTTCTAGAAAACATGTCCTACAAACCAAGACTCCAAGTACCTGGGGTCAGTATGCTTCCTTTTCACTGCTATGCCCTTTATTCCTTGGTGTCTACAGTTTGCCTTATTCTCTGAGCCGGCCAGGTAGATTAGTTGTTGGGACTCAGTCCTGGCTTCTGAGAAGCAAATTTGAAAGGCAAAAGTCATAGACTCCTTTCATTTTGTCCCTTCAGAAATATCAGGCAAGAAATGGATTTTACCTCACAATGTTGAGGAGACTCAGGTTTGTGCTGGTTTTTTGTTTGTTTGGTTGGCTGGGATTTTTTAATTCTAGTTCCTAATGAGCTAACTTAGAAAAGAAAATAAAACTTACAACTTTCTCATTGCAAATTCAATGCTAATATTTAAGTTTCCTTAAAATATGTTTGATTGACAAACTCTGGTGGCCTAGTGGCAAGAAGCCGCACTGCAATCTCAGAGGTGTGTACTTTGAATCTACCAGATGCTGTGTTGGAGGAGGAGGGACAATCTCCTCCTGTACTGGTCAGATATGATTTGATGGTACACACACACACACACACACACACACAATACATATTTGATCGATGTCAATTGTGTCTTTAATGCTGAATTTTACGAAAATATACTTAGAGTTAATGCTCAAGGATAGTTATGTTTACAAAAAAATACTTACTACTATTAATAGTATTCCTCTCCTTCACTGACCTCTCATCTTTCCAAGCATGGTGTCTGTCTCCAAGAATGAAGGACACATCTTTGCCATCTTTACCTTGAACGAGCACTCTGGCCGTACTTCGTCCAGGACATAGCTGTTTATTCTCTTGGCAGTCCGTGGGACCATCAGTACGCTTCTCAAACACAACTGGAAGGCCTCTTCTGTCATCCTTATTTATTATCCAGCTCTCTGGACAATGTAGAAGACCAGGTGTTTGAGAAAACCAAGACTCCCAATGAGATGATTGACTCAGCGACTTCAGCAGTGTGCTGGGGTGTTTCAGAGATGGGGAGGACGGCACAGGATAGACAGGGTTCAGGTTGGCCCTTCATAGGGTCACTGTGAGTCTTAATCAACTGGAACTAACAACAACTACTATGAATAATAATAGAGAGCTGCTGAAACAGCTCATATTGTACTTCACTACTATGAAAAACAAAACACAACGATCCAACCCTGGTGGCTGGAATTAACTAACTGCTCCCCAGAAGAAAAATAAGTAGTCTCTTCCCTTTAAGATTTACAGCCTCTGAAAACGGATGTTGGGTTTCTATGCATAAGAAATAACTCAATGGCTGAAGAGGTTTTTATTGTGGGGGAAGAGAGAAGATGAGTTATTCATGATAATGTTAGTAGATGGTATAGTAGAACTGATCTGTCTTGAAAGAAGTCCAGCAGAATTGTTCTTGGAAGCAAAGATGGTGAAATTTTATATCTTATAATTTGGATATGGCATCAGAATGGGCAAATACAAGGAGAAGACATCATACTTGGTGGAAGGTCAGCAGAAGAGAAGCAGGTTTTCACTGAAAGAAATTGACACAGTGACTGCAACAATGAGCTCAGTCATAGTGATTGAGGGAAACACAAGACAGGACATGATCATAGCAGTGATTTTGAGGGTAACACAAGACAAGACATGGTGTCTCATCTACCAGACATAAAGTGGCTCAATGGCATCTAACAGCAAGAATAGTATTATGGAAAGAAAAGTGATATGAACACACACACGTACGTGTGTGTATAGTGCAGACACATACATAACCTTAGGTTGATCATTTCCGTATTCTCATAGTCATGTCCTTTATATTCAAAGCACAAACACCAAGTCACGTAATCCATATATTCAGGTCAATAAGTGAAAGAACAGAAGAAGAATGAGAGGTAGGAAAGGCAAGAAATGGGGAAAACAGCGGAGGAAATATGTAAAAGGAAATGAGTGGAACTAATAAAATTATTCTTCACGAGGTGAAGTGGTAAAGATCTGATGTACCAGCAGAATCCACATCTTCTTTCTCCTCTTGCCTCGTGCGTGTGTGCAACGCCGTCGCCCGCCCTCTGCTGCCTTTGAACAAGATCCAGAAGGAGAACATTGCATCAGTGTCTGAGAAATTCACTGGTGTAAGTCTGTTCCTTTTTCCTTTTGCTCTTGTTTGTTTTGTTTGGGTTGTTTCAGGTCCCCAGCCACAGTTTCTTTTTCTGTTCCTCCCAACATAAATAGAAAAGGGGGGGGGGAAGAATTAAAAAAAAAACAAAACAAAACACATGCCTGCTTTCTCTCTCCTCCCAGCATGAGAGCCGCTCTGAAGGGGCAGGTGGTGGTCGGTGAACAGGCAGAAGTTACGCACATGAACTTAGACAATCGGGTTCCAGCGTAGCTCTGCACGCTGTACATCACATAAGCATCGAGCGAGCTCATGAAAGCCTCTGGAAGCAGGCAGCATCAAGCCTCCAGCTTTCAGCTCCCCCCTCTGTTGCAAGGAGTCAGATCTGACTGCTGCACTTGAGAGACTCTGTTTTTATTGGCTAAAATTGCTCTTTGCTTCAGAGATCACAAGAGTGCCTTAGGGGGGAAGAGTGTTTTGATTGTTTTTCCCTTTTATACAGCCCTTCAATACTTAACATAGCCAGGTTTTTTCTCTATCTTTTTTAAGGGAATTCAGTGAAGAGTCTATATTACATCATAGTATATGTAGGAACTGGAGAGGTTTCTGTTTGTTATTAGAATGAAATTAGTAAAAGGACAGAATGAATGAATATAAAACACCGCAACACCCTCCTAAGTTCATCCACTGACACGAACAGCCCCCAACCCTCAAGAATATGCCCACTAGGGAAGGGGCACAGCACTGGTTTTAGATAACCACATAACAGGAGAAAAGACGATTCTTTTTACTTCGTCCAGGACTGCACGTGAGAGAGGAGAAGAACAGCAGTAGCAATTCCGTTTTGATTGTAGGGACCTTCATCCATCTGTTCACCTAAAGTAGTGCACATTGTGCAAAAGTCTTAGGCCTTTTCCTGGGAGAACATTACTGACTCACTTCTGTGAATGGAAATACCTCAAACCTGCATGAGTCAGCTTGCTAGTTAATCTTCATTTTTATTAGTAAAAATACAGAAGAATGGAAGAAAAGGTTGGGAAGGAGGGAGACAAGGAGGAAAACAGAGGCTAAGGGAGACTTGGAGAGGAGGGAAAGCTATCTGCCTGGGCGAGAGGGACTTACAAGCTTGTGATATTGCCAATATGTCAGCTATTTCCAGATTCTTCATGCAAAACACAAGCTATGAAAATAGGATTTATTCAGCAAATGAATATGCAGATTGTCAAAAAGCAATAACTTCATTGAAACCCACGGCTGTGGATGGAGGCTTTTAATCCAGCTCTCATCTTCTTTCACTGGGATTCGCTGGCATCAAAATGAAAACCCGTTCAATAGAAACTGTTAACATTTATGTAGCCTGAAAAGTCAAAACATGGGCCATGAAAATCATGGTTTCAAGTAGAATGCCTTTCCTCAAAGCCACACACAACTTGTTCCAAAAATATATAGAAAGATCAGCTCCCAAAATGTCATGGTCTAGCCACCTTTGGACTATTAGGTGAATAAATTTCACTTGGGCTATTTGTATTAATTTATTCACGCATGTGCTCAATCAGTATTCATCAGCCTTCACTTGGTGCCAAAGAATTGTTTAATGCTGGACTAATACATGATGCTGAGTACAACGCGTCTGCTGTCCTTTTTGAACTGTTGTTGTATGCCGTCTGGTCAGAACTGATTCACAGCTGACCCTCCAGTGGGTTTTCAGAGGCAGTAAATCTCAAGGGAGCAGATATTCCACCCTCTAGTATAACAGCAGGTGGATTAGAACTGCATGTTTTTGGGATTGCAGAACAGCTTTTTACTAACTAGGTCACTAGAGTTCCCATTCTAGTAGGGCAGACCAAAAAAAAAACCCAACTTTAAAACAAACACAGATAGCTAAGAGTGTCTGTCACTTGGTCAGTGTTTTAAACACAAACAAAATTCAGTCTGTAAACTTTTAGACAATTTCAAAACAAGAATTTTACAGAGAGCTTTTGGAAAAATACCCCAAAAGTTGTGCCTAATAAGATGGAGAAAATGGAATAAGTCAGAGCCCTGCTGCTAGATTTCTTATATTCCAAATCATTCCAATGTCAACCAACTCACCAAAGAAGCTATTTTTTGCACAACAGTTGCCTCTGACCCTCTGTGAAACTGAAAAGTGTACAATGAAACAGACAAGATGCATTTCCTATAGTTGTTAGCAATCTCCCTCTACAACTTTTTTCATCTGTGAAAGCAGCAGCAAGAATATTGTCTGTACCTCATTTCGGTTTTCCAGCACCGTGCAAAAATGTTGTTTTATGCACGAGAGTCATAGTGTGGATTGTAGCCTACAATCTAGAAGTAGGTAGGCTAAAAAATTGACAGATGAGTCAATCCATAGAATACACCATATTTTGGTGGTGGTAGTTGTCAGGTGCCATTGAGTCACCTGCAACCCTAAGGACAACAGATCTGAACCTTTCCCGGCCCCGCGCCATCCTCACTGTATCTGATCTGCTCTAATCTCTTGTGACACTCACTGTGTCAATTCATCTTGTGGACGCTCTTCCTCACTTTGTCTGATTCTCCACTTTTTTCAAGCATGATGTCTTTTCCAAGGAGAGATCCCTTCTGACAGCATGCCCCAAATTCCTGAGATGAAATTTTACCATCCTTACCTCTAAGCCAAAGGTCGTATAGCCCTGGTGTGTCCACTTGCCGTTCAGCGGTAACTTGTGGTTGCTGTGAGGCAGAACACTGTGACACTGATGTGTCAAATGCATTAATGGTTGGTCACCCAATGTGAATAGAGAGTGGGTAGAGCTCCCCGATTAAAACAAGCTTGGAAGCAGGAGCGGCACCCACTTCTGTAATAGCTTGCCTCCAGAAACAGAGTCCAGGTCTTTTTTTACAGGGTCGCTATGAGTTGTATTCAACCTGACTACACTTAACCACTACTAACTGAGATGAGTGTTATTATATTTTGGAGGAACATTCTTCAACTTTGTACATCACTCTTTGACAAATTTGCTGTACTGAAGTAATCTGGGTTTGCTGTGACACTGAACCTTGTGCCATTGGGGTATGAAATGCCATAATGGTTTCCCAATGTGGACAGTGGTTGGCTTCCCAGTTGTAAAACAGGTTTAGAAGCAGGAGTGTCATCCACTTCCTAAACCACATGCCTACAGAAACTCTATGAACTTGGAGAAATGACCATAGTTAAAGAAAGACATAGATCTTTTGTTCACGGAGTTGCTATGAGTCATACTCGACTTGATGGCAATCAAGAACAGCTTGAACAGGTTGGTTTTGGTTGTGGGTTTGTTTTTTTTGTTGTTGGTGTTGAATCCTTGGGAGTTTCTGTGTACACTATCATATCATCTGTATGTAGTGATAGTTTAACCATCTCTTTATTGATCTGGATGTCTTTTATTTGCTTCTATTGTTGTATTGTCCTAGCAAGTGCTTCCAGTACAATATTGAATAGAATTGGTAACTGTGAGCATCCTTGTTTGGTCCCTGTTTGCAAAGAAAATGCCTTTAGTCTTTCTCCAATGAGAATAATACTAGTTCTTGGTTTGGCATATATACTTTTCTCTATGTTGAGGAAATTTCCATCTATTCTTATTTGGCTGAGTATCTTAATCAGAACAGAGATTGGATTTTTGTCAATTATATTTTAGCATCATTTGTTATACAGTTCTTGTTACTTGTTTTGTTAATGTGGTGCATTACCTTGATTGTTTTTCTTATATTGAACAATCTTTGCTTACATATTAGGAATCTCACTTGGTCATGATATACTTTTGGATTCTTTTAGCTAGGATTTTTGCATTTATGAGAGATTGGTCTGTACTTTTCTTTTTTGGTATTATCTTCTGATTTTGGTGTTAAGATTATGCTTGCTTCATTGAATGGCTCTAGGAGTGTTCCATATTTTTTCTATTTTAAAAATAATCCAAGTATAACTGAGATTGATTTTCTCTGAATGTTTGGTAGAATTTTGCTTGCTGTGAATCCATCTGGTCTAAAACTTTTTTTATGGGAACTTCTTTTATGATTTGCTCAATTTCCTCTTTTATGATAAATCTGTTCAAGTGTTCTACCTCTGTCTTTGTCAACCTGGGTAGGGCATGAGTTTTAAAGAATTTGTCCATTTCCTCTAGGTTTTCAGAGTATAGTTTTTAATAATAATCCAGTATTATGGATTTAATTTCTTTTGGTTCTGTTGTGATGTCCCCTCTATCATTCCTTAATAGAGTATTTGTGTCTTCTCCTTCTTTTTTTTTGTAAACCTTACCAATGGCCTGTCAATTTTATTGACCCTTTCAAAACACCAGCTCATGGTTTTATTGATGGTTTCAATTGGCTTTTCTGCTCTCTAGGTTATTAATTTCAGGTCTTGTTCTTATAATTACTTTTCTTCTAGAGACTGTGGTGTTAATTTTTGTTCTTTCTCTTTGATGGATATGTTGTATTATATTATAATTTTGCTTCTGTGTGTGTGTGTGTGTGTGTGTGTGTGTTGCTATGAACTGCCCCATGGTGACTGCATTAGCTGCATCCCAGAGGTTTTGGTATGTTGTATTTTCATTATAATTTGTTTTGAGGCACATTTTAATTTTATTCTTTGTTTCTTCTATAACCCAATTGTGTTCTAGCAGGGTCTTATTTAGCTTCCACATGGGTAGTTTTTTCTTTATCCTCTTGTGGTTAATTTCTAGTTTTAGGGAATTGTGCTCTGAGAAGATACTTTGTATTATTTTAGTATTTCTTTACTTTGTTGAGGCTTGCTTTGTGCTCTAATATATGTACCATATGCACTGGAAAAGAATTTTAATTTAGATTTAGTTAGGCTCACATCAGGTGTTGGTTGATTGTATATTTTAGATCTTCTGCATCTTTGTTATATTTCTTTTTTTATTTAATTTAGGTTGTTTATTTTTCATTTCAATGGACATCGACAGAGATTTTGGAATTCCATTCATTCATTGTTGCACCCTTCTCCACCCCTCCCCCGTTTGCTCCTCTCCTTGAAAAGCAAAAGAAAAACTCCCTCATTAGTACACAATCCCCCCCGCACCTCCCCAAACCCCACCCCCTACCCCCAAATACAATCCACTCTGCAACCCTCATTGCATACTCCTATGATAAAAATAATGCCCTAAAATATAATACTTTTAAACTGTTCTCTCCCCCATAGACTTCAATGCCGTAAACATATTTCATCCAGTTTTTCTCAGTCTTACTCCCACCCCAATGCCAGCCTCATTCTACAACAGTGGCACCATATAGCATTTGTCCCTTTGTGACTGAGATACCTCACTCAGCATAATGTCCTCCAGGGTCACCCATTTTGAATAATATTGCATGAGTTCCTTGTTTTTCAATGCAGCATGGTATTCCATTGTGCGAATATACCACAGCTTCTCTACCCATTCGTTTGTTGATGGGCATTTAGGTTGTTTCCAACTCCTTGCTATTGTAAACAAAGCCGGGATAAACATGGGTATTTAGGGTATATTCCCAGTAGTGGAATTGCTGGGTCAAATGGTATCTTTATTTGCAACTTTTTGAAAAAGCACCACAATGCTTTCCACAGTGGTTGCACCATTTTACACTCCCACCAACAGTGAATCAGGGGTCCAGTCTCTCCACAACCTCACCAGCATTTGTTGCTGGCTATTCTGTTAAATTTTGCTAGTCTTACTGGAATGAGATGATATCTCATGGTTGTCTTGATTCAATATTGTTATATTTTTTTTAGTTAATCTATCCTTTGGTAAGAGTCATATGTTAAAGTTTCCTAGCACTGTTGTGATGCTGTCTATGTATGTCTTCATTTCTATTAATTGTTTTGATGTATTTTGTAGGTCTTTCATTTAGTGCATAGATGTTGACCAAGGTTATAGCTTCTGAATCTACTGTGAGTTTAATCACTATATAATTTCCTTCCTTATATTTTATGGTGGTTTTCATCCTGGAGTCTGTTTCATCAGAGATTTAGTATTGCCACATTCCTGCTCTTTTGGTTTTTTACATTTGCTTCTTATATATTTGTTCAGCCTTTCATTTTAAATCTATCTTTCTCTTCTAACATGTTTATGGGCTCTGGTTGGTTTTTATCCATCCTGCTACACTTTTCCTCTTGATTAGTGTATGTAGTCCATTCACATTATGATATGATTACTGACAGGACAGGTTTTTCATTGATATTTTGCTATGTCTCTTTTTCTGTTGTTTCTGGTTTCTGTGGTCCATCCATTTTCCTTTGGCATCTCCATGTGAAGGACTTAAAATTTCTTGTAGTTTTAGCCCCCTTGGTTCCCCATGTTGTCACCCAATGGAATACTATGCAGCACTCAAGAACAACGATTTTGAAAAATACTTCATAACTTGGGAGAGACTGGAGATCATTATGCTGAAGGAACTCATGCAGTCTAATAAGCACAAATACGGCATAAGACCTTTATTGTGAAGTTTTTCTTGGTGTTAAGTATTTTTTACTGTATCTGCATAAGTTGTTGATAGTTCTTACATTTATGATGTTAGTGATTAGTTTCAAGCTTAAACTGTTTAATATATGGAATAAACCACTCACTCTACTAGAAATTTTTTTTACGGTGAAAGTCCATCAAGTTCTCTCTGGTCTGCAGTGCAGTGCTACAGGAATCTTGCCTTATTGTAGTTCCCTCTCCCAACTCCAATTTTCCTCCTTCGCCTGTCAAGTGGTTGAGTGGTGTGAGACTAGGTGTCCCATTCAAGCTTTTTCTATTGGAGCGGGAATGGGGGAAGTTTTAAGTCAGGTCTCTTTCTCGCAGCTCAACTTGCCAACTGAGAAAATCTTTCCCTTGCTTGTAGTTCTCTCTCCCAAACTCTCTTTTCCTGTTTGGCCCCTGGATTCATCCAATATCTGTGGAGGCAGGGATACTCAAATGGAGGGATGTGTCCCCAGGAGATTTTCGGTCCTTTCTCTCCCCTCCACCTGGAAGTGCTGGCTCTGGAGAAGAGTGCCTCACATGATGGTGTCTTCTGTCCTGAAGGTTAATGTCTTCTTTTGTCTCTAGAGTGGACGAGATCAGGGACACCAACTTAAGCAGTCTGTGCGCAGGAGTAGGAGTGGTGCTGGTGGTTTCAGGTCACCTTTTTTTCTTGCAGCTCAAAGTGACAGCTGAGAAAGTTTTTCCCCTGTTAAATGCACACACAGCCTTATCAACCTCAGTCAAACCTTCCGGCCTGTGGTTCTCAAAATTTCCGTCCTGCCAATATTTGCTTTCCCCTCTAATTGTCCAACAAACTTCTCAGTCCTGCCAATATTGGCTCCCCCACCCCAGTTGTCCAACAGAGTTCTTAGTCCTGACAATATTGGCTCTTCTCCGTCACACCCCTAGGTATCATCTCACATCAACTCTCCATTTTGGCCATGGTTACTCTTTTCCTGGTGCTGAGCTTTCTTCACTGGTGGTCCAGGAAGTTTCTCTCCTCTTCACTGACAGAGGAAGTTCTGTCTCTCTGACTATCTGTTTGTCTGACTAACTTTCTCAATTCAATGAGTTCAAAGCTAATCTCCTTGAAGAATGTTGAGATTGGTCAGACCCATTATGCATTGATTGGCACACACTATTCACATATTCCCACCCTCTCATAGCATCCTTTCTCCTTAATTCAGTAACTATTTCAGCATAAAAGATAATTTTGAATTCTAAAACCTTAAACACCTAGGTCCTTAACTTCTCAGTTGTTATCAAATTATTTTAAGGATTAGAATTCTTATCTATGTAGAGCACTTTCCATACGGCCTGATTACATATTCACTAAATTTTGGTTCTATAAAGAAACTAATTTTTATTTCTTGTGATTTTAATGCTACCTATTTGGTTCATCTTGATGAACTTTCGTCAATAAATAAATATTATCAACCTTTTCGGACATTAACACCAAAGTTTAATTAGGTGGATGATTCTTAGACTAGTGTGAGTAGAAGCTTTCATATTTCTTAAAACTGAAAATCCTTTGAACTCATAAAAAGAGGAGGTTTTATTAAAGCATTAGTGATGAGGCCCATGAGTCTGTATTTTACAAAGTATTAACCTTGATTCTATTACAAGTGAGCTAGCAAACATTTAAAAGAAGAACAAAAGGCACTAAACCCACCTTTTGTTTTTTGGGTTGGTTTTTTTTTTTAATATTTTCTTGTTGTATTTGATCATCATTAAATGTTTAAAAATATGGTCAAATTATAATTTGTGGTTCTTTATCTCTAAAATAAGGCCACTGTCATACAAAGGTGTACACACACACACACACACACACACAAACTCTCACACAGCAGAATACTATGACAGAAGCACCATTCTGAAATCTTCTATATTGCTGATTAAAGCAATAGATTTTGAAATATGGAAGAAGGTTCTATGTCTCAGAACTACGGTATTGCAATATTTACAGAGAAAATAGTCACAGCGACTTCCTATCTGGACAGCCCAACATCCTATACAAATGATCAGATGATGTCCTTATTGTCACAGAAAAAGCACATGGCAAGAAGCTGCACTGCAATCCTGAAGGCACGTGGTTGGAAGTTACCAGCTACTCTGAGGGGGAAGGATGAGCTGTCTCCTCCTGTGCAATGAACTTCCTCTAAAAACCCATTGGAGGGTTAGCTGTGAGTTGGTTCTGACTCAAAGGTACACAACACCAATAACCTACACTTACGTACCTCTCAGAATTCAAATTATGAAACCAAAATGTGTAAATAACTTATTTGTTAGCAACCTAATTCTGTGACATGAACATCTTTGTTTCTCCAGGCCTGTAGATGGGTGAAGATCTGTAACTTCAGGAATACTTCTCATTTCTTTTTCGTAAGAAGCTGTGGAGAAATCTTAAAGGCTAGTTCAAACCCACCAGCTGCTCCATGGTAGAAAGATAGGCAAGTTCCTCCATGTGATTTCCTACGTCTGAAAACTCACTGGAGGGTCAGCTATGGCTCGGTTCCCACTTAGTAGCACACAACAATCTTTTCTATGCAAAGAACAGACAGCTCCTAATCTTAAATTGAATTCAGAGCACAAAGATAACTGGGAAATACAAATCACCTCACAAATAGATGGGGGGGGGCAGGAATAGAATTTCATTCCTTCCTCATTTTTCCTCTGAGTCATTGAGTGAATAAACCCTGCACCTTTGGAGAACTATATTAGCTCAAGAGGCTAAGAAAGAGGAAGAATCCTTGTCTTGTGAAAAGTAACTGTGGGATGCCACATTCTCCGTTTTATTTTAATGGTGCCTTTTGGGAAAGGGGCTTTTCTATCTTACAGAAACGAGAGGACATTCATTTCCCATATGGTTTTGACTTTAGGAAAAGTAGAACACATTACGCATTAAAATGTGCTGAAGTTGTATAATAAAAGTCAAATGGTTGAATTCTCTGGTCAAGTTCTTATGGATAAATTCAAGGTAACCATCATCCCCTGCAGGTTTTGAATGCAAAGTTTTCACCTGAAGTTACTACAGTCAGTGAATAAATAACAAACTCAAAAGTATAAGTGCCCATATTAAGAATATAAATGTAGGACAACTACTGCATAGTACCACTGTTGTAAAATGAGACTGACATCAGGGCTTGGGGGAGACTGAGAAAGATGGGCTAAATTATGTATACTGCATAAGATGAGGGAGAGAACTGTTTAAAAGGTATATATGATTATTGTCATGACAGGAGACCAGAATGAAGGCTGCACAGTGGAGTGGACTTGGAGGAAGGGATTGTACAACAATGAAAGAATTTTTCTTTTACTTTTCAAAGAGAAGAGCGAACTGGGCGGGAGGGGTGGGCAGAGAGGGAAGTGCAACAGTGAGTGAATGGAAATCCTAAATCTCTGTAAACTTTCATTGAAAATTAATAATAGGAATAATTGAAAAAATAAAGTAAGTTATAAATGGAAAAAATAATTAAACTAAAAAAGAGAATATAAATGTGTAGTGGTCTTAAGAATATACCTCTCAAGTCTCTGGCTGTGGGAAGCATGTCACACAACGAGCTCTACTCAAAGACAATAAAATCCACTGATATGTTTGTACAGAGGCTTTGTGCATCTAAGTTTTCTCTTTGAGTGACTGAGCATGGTAGAGACACGAAATTAGACAGGTTCTTGGCAGAGAAGGTCCAGTGGGTGTCTTTGACTCAAAGATTCATCAATGACCTTGTCAACCTTTCCTTCAGACTCCACTGTGGTCTAAACTGATCATATTAGAATTCCCTTCATCTTTCTTTTCTTCATCACTTTGGATTAAGGCCATATCACAAGCTGAGATTTCTCTCACTTTCCTTATCATTTTGCCTTATAGAAGCTTTTCTAATCAATTTCAGTGTGTAACTTTGTTGTGGGTTCTACTTCTCGGACAACCCAGTCAAACACAGATTTTTAAAAAAAATTTTTTCAGAACAATTAATATTTTCATTGGTTTCAGAAAGACCAAAGAAATCTCATTTTCTTCTAAGTGTGCCCAGACTGTAAAAAGAATTTTAAATGTGGCTAACTTCTGGCTAACTCATCTGAAGTGTGCTATTGAACTTAGGAGTAAAGCTCAAGTTAGTAATAAAGTTTACTTTTGCTTAGTTTTATCTCTGTACACATTTAAAGTGTCTCCAGAAAACCTAGGGCAAGAAATTCAAATAGATTTATTTCAAGAGCATCTCTATTGAGATGAAAGTATGTGTCTGTAATAATATGTTAATGCAAATGAGACTAATTGGTAAGCATTGTTTGATTGATTAGTGATGTTTAACACCACTGTTCTGGAGGGAAGTGGCAGTAAAGTTAGAAAGTTGATTGTCTTAGTGTTGGGCCTTGAAAGAATAACATCTCTCTAAACCAGTGTTTCAGAACATATGATTAAAACAAAAATGTAACTTCAAATAAAATATCAACAATATGCTAAAAGAATATATGGAAACAAGATAATTCTGGTTAAAATTAGGATTGTTGTTAGTCGCCACTGAGTTGTCTTTAACCCAGAAAAACAAAGAATGTATAAAGAATGAAATCCTGCCCAATTTTGTACCATTCTTAGAATTATTACTGTATTTGAGCCCATTGTTAAGGTCACTGTGTCATCTCTTCTTGAAGATTGTCTTCATAGTAGCTGACTCTCGTGAATAAGGTGTTTCTCCAAGGTAGGATCCCTCCTGACAGTGTTCCCAACACATGGAAATGAAGTCTTTGCCGCCTTACGTAATATTCTGGCTTCACTTCTTCCAAGAAAGATTTAGTTGTTCATTTGGAAGTCCAGGGTCTTTTCAATATCCTTCACCAATGCCACAGTTCACAGATACTGGAATTCTTCTATAGTCTTCCTTATTTATTGTCCAAAGTTCACATGTATATCTGAGGATTGAATATACCATGATTTGAGTCAAGCATTTCTTGGTTCTCAAAGTGGCATCCTTACTCTTTAGAGCTTAAGAGGTTCTTTGCAACAGATTTCCCCTGTACATCATTTGATTTCTGGATTAGTCTTTGTTAAAGTTCCTGTTTCAGTCACTGATACGGATCTTTACCAGTTTAGAGTTCACCGGAGAAACTGAAAAGCAACGCTCTGATTAGGTCTCAACACTCTCTCTTGAACATCAGATGATAATGTCATTCTTTAGAAATAAATTCAGTGTCCAGAAAAGAAGCAAATGTGTTTCCTATACTGGATGGGGGAGGAAAGCCAATAAAAGGTTTTTGTTTTGTTTTTTTTAATTTATATAGGTTTGTGTACAAAATTCATATAAACTGTTTCATTCATATACATTGTTTTTCACATATTTCTTCATCCACATTGTGTTTCATACAACCATTCCCATACATTATATTTTATAAAATTCATCACCATCAATCTGTGCCTACTATCACCCCATCTTTTCAGGCCCCTAATGGGATCTTTCCCAATTCCTTTAACAATTCCCTTGAACCACCAAGCGGTGTGACCCTGTGACCCTCTCCCTACCCTCAGGACTCTTGCCCACTCCTCCTCCCTCTTTGGGTTCTTGTACATATCTTACTCGTTACCCTGCTATTTTTACTGTAATGGTCTTTATTCTGCTATTTTTACTATAATGGCCTTCTGCATTTTTTGTCCTAATGAGTCTTAGTTTACTCAGCACAGTGTTCTCCAGCCTCTTCCATGTTGTTATACTATTTTTAAAAATCCTTTGCTCCTGAGTGCTGCATAGTATTCCAATTTCTCAATCTCTTTGTTTGTTGATGGACATTTGGGCTGTTTCCATTTCCTTGGTACTCTCAGTAGTGCTGCTGTGGACATCAGTATACAGATCCCCATTTATGTTTCAGTTTTGTTTCCCTTGGTGTATATTCCTAGCAGTGAAATAGCTGGGTTATATGGGATTTCTAGATTCACCTTTTTGAGGAAATGCAAAGCTGCCTTCCGGAGTGGTTATATCATTTTACAATCCCACCTACAGTATATGAGAGTTCCAGTCTCTTTCTATCCTCTCCAACATTTGTTGCTGGCTGTCCTGTTAAACTTCCCACTGGGAAGTTACAGGGGTGAGATGATATCTCATTGTGGTTTTGATTTGCATCTTTCTTATTGCTGGTGATTTTGAATGTTACTTCATGTGTCTTTTGGCCCTCTGAATGTCTTCCTCTCTGAAAAGTCTTTCTACGTCTCTTCAACAAATAGTGCTGGCAAAACTGGGCTTCCATTGTCAGAAAACTGAAGCAGGATCCACATCTCATACCTTACGCAAAAATTAACTCAATGTAGATCAGAGACCTAGGGGTAAAGCCCAAAACCATATAGACTGTAAGAGCAAACTGGGTACAAACTCTGAAGGCCAGTTGGTGTTACCTACCATTGAGTTGGAACATCGCTGACCCTCCAGTGGGATTTCAGAGACAGTTAATCACTAGGAGGAGTGGGGGATTGCCCCTCCTTCTCCCGTGGAGCAGCTGGTAACCTCTAACCACATGGCTTTGGTATAGCATTGCAGCTTCTTGCCACCAGGCTACCGGAGCTCCCTTAGAAGGCCTACCTCATGGCATAAATAGACTGGCAAATGCAGCCAGAAATCCATAACCAAGATAGGACAACGTCAGTGGACGGGACCTTCTAAAGATTAAATCCCTATGCACATCAAAATATTTTTCTAGCAGGTTGAAAAGAAAACCTACTGACTGGCAAAAAAAAAAAAAAAACATTTGGCAATGACATTTCAGACAAGACTCACAACAAGAATTTAACAAAAGTTGACAGAATCTCCACAGGATCTCCACACAAAAAAGACTGATAACCCAATTATAAAATGGGCAAAAGACGTGGAAAGACTTGCCACAATGAAGGCATTTAACGTAAAAATTATGTACCATTATTTATCCATAAGTCCAATTTTCTCTATTACAGAAAATGTAAATGTCTTTTATCTGTCACCTACATGAATTACAACTATCATAGTTCAAATGTCTGACATTTCACGGGTACTCTACTGTTGAGCCTTTTCAGAAACACCTGCCATGCCTATGTAGTTAATATACATGGCCAGTCCTTACTTCCCTCAAAATCACTAAATAAAGGTCTTTAAAAGGGTAAACCGCAGATCTTGCTTCAACACAAAACTAAATGAAACTATGGAAATAAGCTAGTTGTACAAGTAATTTAAGGAACAAACTTTGTTTCATGAAGAATTAGATGAAATTCAATTATTTGGGTAAAGGAGTGATGACACTAGATTTCTATTCAAAAGCCCCATGAAGAGCTAAACGATTTTGAGTTCAATCTTCCCAGCACATTTTATGATTGAGAATTTCTTGAATCTAATTTCTTTTCTATTCTTCTCATCAATAGAATAGGAACAATCAAAAAATACTCATGGTCTATACAGGTTTTATGAGATCTTGTCCTTAGTACATGGAAATACTTGTAAAGTCTGGTCTAACTTTGGATAATTAGAATCTAGAGGAGGGAGGGAGTGTCAAATAACTGGCTGGTATTATAGATAATAGACATGTGGAAATGAAGACCGGATGGAAATTAATTGATTATGAACTTAACCATGCAGTTAACAATGAAAATGAGATTTCCCCCATTTGTTTCTTTATTAGTAGTATTTTGTTGCGTACCGTCAAGTCAGAACTGACTCATAACTACCCCCTCACTGGGTTTTTAAAGATTATTACTTGCAGAGATCGCTCGTCCTTCTCACATGGGCCAGTAGGTAGATTTGAACCACTTTCCTTCAGAATTGCAGTGTAGATTATTACCACTAGGCACCAGAGCTCCCTTCTTACTATTGCATTGCCATTATTGTCTAAGGAGAATCCACCCACCCACCTGCAAATGAGCTCTTGTTTCCTCTTGCCAACTAATCTTATTGTAAAGGCTCGCTCCAAAATCTTCTTGTTCATTTTTACTATGCAGATCTTCCAAGATCAGTTTATGACTCTGATCTCTTCTCTCTCTGCATCTTTTGCATAATAATCTAGCGTTATATCAGAATCCAAGAACAATACTCTGAAATTTGTTTCCACCTGTACCTGATACTTGAATCCCAGACATATTTATCCAACTCTCTACTTGACATTTAATGTCTTATCCGCACCTTAAGCTTTATCTTAAATCAAGTTCTTAATACTGGAAAGTCTTGTCATTCTGTTGGTCTTATTGATCCCAGAAAATGTGATCTTTGTTTTTTCCAGTTGCTTAGACTTTGTGTCACACACCCCTGACTTATCCAATCTCTAGGAGAAACCTGTTAGTTAGTATCATCTTAAAAATCTATCCAAAACTTGGATTGAGAAAGTTGAGAACTGAAGAGGTTAAGGGTTAAGTAGATTGGTGAAAAAAGTGGTTAGAAATGAGCCAAAAAAAAAAAAAAAGAAAGAAATGAGGCTAGGTTTTAGAAAGCTTTATGTAGTACAACTATGAAAATTCCTTGCGGGAATTTCCAGAGTAGTTTTTTTGGGGGTGTTTTTTTTTAATTTTTAAATGTTTTATTTTTTTTGTTTTGTTTTGTTTTTTTACAGAAGTTTTGGATTTCCATTCATTCATTGCCGCAATTTTCTCCCTGCCCCACCTCCCCACCAGCTTGCTTCCCCCTCTGAAGAGAGAAAAAAAAAAAGAAAAAGAAAAAAAATTCCTTCATTACTATACAATTCCTACGTCCCTTCCCCCCACCCCCCAACCAGAGTACACTTCTCTATGCAACCTTAATTCTGGATTCCTGTGCTAACCATAATAATCATATATCACTTCTAATCTGTTCTTTCCCTCATCTGTTTCAATCATAGTAGTTTTAAGATGTTCAATATAAAAATATTTTACAGACAAAAACAACAATCAATCCAAAACTTGATGCTTGATAATTTTATCACTACCATGGTAAAAGTAATCGTTACTCTTTGCCTGGTGAATTGCATAACCCCTACCCTGGGCTTCCTGCTTCTGTCTTTGTTTCCCCTTGACCCTGCCCATCACAGCATACACATTCCTCCATTCTTAGTACAGCAGCCAAGAATGCCATCATTGGTTTATATCCTTGCACAAATGCTTCAGTGACTTCTCTCACACTGGAGGACAAAATTCAAAATCTGTACAGTATTTCCCAAGGACTTTCTCTTATCTTATTTGTTTTTGCTGGTTTTCTGCTACTCCCAAACTCTGCATCAGCCACACTGTCCCTTACGCACATCAAACATGTTCTTCCTTCAAGGCCAGTCATTCCTCCTACCATTTCTCAGACTAGAGAATAGTTCTTTGAGTATCTGTGCATTTCATTCAGTTTCTGCTCAAAAGTCACTCTCCCAAGAATCACCTCTAACCACCTTATTTAAGAATTTAACCCAGGCAAGCTTATCCTTTTAACCGTTATTTTACTTTATTTTAACATTTTTTAACTTTCAGGTACACATGTACATATCAATCCCTCATTCACTCACTGTCACTAAGTCAGTTGCTACTCTTCATGGTTCTCCATCTGTTTTCTGAGGCTGTAAATAGTTCTCCTGTGGAGCCGGTGGATTGGAACTGCTGGCGACTTACAGTCTGCTCGTCACACATCCACAACGAGCGATGGACAAGACCACCAGCACTCCTTCATAACTCCAACTCAGAGCGCATGTCTTTGTCACATCAAATCAATCCTCCAGGGGATTTTTTGAGACTAAATGGTCCTGGTTGGAGATTGCCCATCTTTCTCCCATAGAGCCACTGGAGACTTG
>NW_006399761.1:10530940-10532225 GCF_000299155.1 Elephantulus edwardii
TTTGTTGATGGGCACTTACACTGTTTCCAACTCCTTGCTATTGTGAACAAAGCCCCGATAAACATGGGTGTGTATATATCTGCTTGAGTGGCAATTAGGGTCTCTTTAGGGTATATTTCCAGTAGTGGAATTCCTGAGTCAAATGGTATTTCTATTTGCAACTTTTTGAGAAAGCGCCATACAGCCTTACACAGTGGTTGCACCATTTCATGCTTCCACCAACAGTGAATAAGGATTCCAGTTTCTCTACAGCCTCACCAGCATTTGTTGCTTGCTGTTCTGTTAAATTTTGCTATTCTTACAGGGGTAAGATAGTATCTCATAGTTGTTTTGGAGAGGAAAGACTTTTGCTAACCTCTTCCTATGCACTCAGCCTCCCTTTATAGATAACTAGTTATTGTTCAGGTTTTTATTTACTGCTGTATCATTTAGACCTAGAAGATTGCACAATGGATAGTGGTCAATGGATCTTTGTGGATTAAATTGGTATTTTTTGGATAAATTTGAATGTCAACTCCAAGCAAGCAAGCTTATTTGAGTTCTATAAACAGACTTCTAGACCCTAATTATAGTAGCCTTATGTAAAAATTAAAAATCTAATATAAAATCCCATTTACTTGGTATTTATGACCATTAAGTGATATATTTTAAATTTTTAAGGAATCTTAAAGAATGAGACATGCTTTTAGTCTAAAGTAGAATTGGGATGGAAGATTACAATAATGGTCATATGACATTAGAGTATTATTTTCCAGGAAGCTGGGAACACGTTCACACTTTTGATTCTGATAGGAGTGGAAATAACCTCCTTATTAAAATAATACAGAAAGTTTTAAAAGGAAACATAAAAAAGAAGAAATGGTTCTGATTTTTGTGATATTGCATTGTTAAATTTTAAATCGGTTTTCTTCTTTTCATCTCATCAGCCTATGAGAAAAACAGAAATGGAAAGTAAGTTTTATCTTCCCAGTATTATGTCTCTTAACAATCTATATATAGTAATAATATGATGCAGTTATTTTGCTAATTCAGATAAGTTTAAAAATATCAGGATTTCAGTAATAAGATATTGTCAAAATAGCTTGCTTCTTTGTATTTAAATGGATTTTTTAAAAAGAAGTTATTCATGTAACAAACAGTGTCTGCCTCCCTGGCCTGTGCTGTGTGACCATGAGCGAGGGGACCACCTACTCTGGGCCTCTGGAGAAGGAGGATGATTCTCCCCTGCTCCTCTCAAGGTTCTGAGAGACAGCGATGAGGACAACCTTTTTTTAAAAAAATTTTT
>NW_006399761.1:10532350-10534968 GCF_000299155.1 Elephantulus edwardii
AGAGCTCACCAAGACAACATTTAAGTAGGAAGCTAGCAAGCAGATGGTAGTGGTGGTGGTGGTAGTATCCCCTCTCCAACTCCGCGTCAGAGCTCACGCTCAGACAGGACAAACTGAATTGCATTGATAAATTGACCACGTTGTCTTTTTCTTGCATGGGAACTCCCTGTCTTCTCAAGTGTTTATATAAAGAAGAGAAAATAATGCTTAGCAAAAACTTCAGTGAATTTATTATTATTTTTGCTGTTATCATTTCTCCAACTATACCGTGAGTGGTTTCAAGAAAGAAAGAAGAAAAAAAGCAAACCAAAGAAGTGACAAAGTGAAAGCAGCAAGGAAGGAGATTAGTGAACACCTGATATTTGTGCTCTCAGGAGATTTTAGTACATTTCAAATTGTTAAATTGTAAACCAAAATTATATGCATTTAATATATATTAATATATGTACATAAATTATCTCAAGAAAATGGGTTATGGCATATGTGATGTCACAAATAAATATACTGTAATTTTGATATGATATCTACATTGATTATGAGATGACTGGGTCTTCTTTTTAAAAGATAATCAGCACAGCAGTTAATTTATAGGGAAATTTATTCATCTGACTATTTATAAATTCCTATTATAGCCATGTGGCATATGAGAATTAAAAATATATCATGCTCAGAAAAGGTGTTAAAATTTTGTTAATAAGAAAATTTGCCAATGGTTGGAACATGCAGTCATGTTAATGACATTTAATACCAATATCAAGCGTTCTCTTTCTGCATTGTTTTTGGCTCTCAGCCTGACCTTATATAGTAATAGGAGGATCTTAGGGACAAAGAAGTTGGCTAAAAGCATAAGAGTAAGATAAAAAAAATATTCACCATAACCAAATAGTAATGACACTTTGAAGACACAAATTCCTCCAAACTGGTAATGAAAAGGAAACTTCTGTGATATTAGATACCATCCTAAGATAGCAGTAGTAGGGGAAAAGGGTTGGCGATGGCTTAAAATTAAATTTCTTTGTTAAATATCCCAAATAAAATGTATTTTTGTTTCTGGTTTGCCAGCTTTTGAAACACTATCGCTAATTCTCAGTGGAGGATGAAACTGGCACAGGCTCTTTTTGATTGGAGAAGACTTAAAAAATATTGCATTTTCCAAACCACTGTATTCCAAAGTCTTGAAGTGTTGTGTCATGACTGTAAGAAAAGGGGAGTTCTGCTTGCCTGGCGGGTGAGGAGATGCGCCGGCTCAGAGGCAGCAGCTTGAATCCACCAGCTGTTCCGAGGGAGAAAGATGAGCATTCTCCTCTCCTGTGGCTTACAGCGTCCCAAAACCCACTAGAGACTCTCTTATTAGTCAGTTTCACCTGAACGTCAATGAGTTTTGAACTTGACGCTTTAAGCTTATTAGATAGGCACATCTTTGTGAGAGTAAAATTTTGTAAGAATTTATTTTTCTATTTTCCAGAAACATTGTAGTCATTGTTATTGTTGTTGCTACTGTGTACAGTCAAGTCAAAAGCGATCCATAGCTGACCCTCCAGCCAGTTTTTAGAGGTCGTTAATCATATGGGTGGAAATTGTCCACGTTTCTTCCATGATGCAGCTGGTAGATTTGAACTGTATATCTTTGCATTGGTAGCGGGGTTCTTTAACACTAAGCTAGAAATAGGATTATTCACTTCCCTTCTAAAAAAATCCCCATTCATTCTTATGTATTAGGTATTCAAAGCATTATGCAGTTATAGGAGTATAGAAAGAACAAGAGTTTGTGTCATTAAGAAATTTCATCCTATTGAGAAGTCAAGACTCAGTCCCAGGGGGAGAAAAACTTTTAACTCTGAAGGACAGTGAGTTATTAAATAAATAGCAAATTGAGAAATTCAGGCTAAGTCCACTGTAAGAATCCAAAGGATGTAGGATAATTATTACATAATTACTACATAATTACCTTTCTTTTTTAAAAAAAATATTATATTTTTGTGTCAAATCAGATCTGATTGGTACAGGAGGAGATTGCCCCTCCTTTTCCAGCAGAGCATCAGGTGGATTTGAACTACACACCTCTGGGATTGCAGTGCAGTTTCTTGCCATTAGGCCACCAGTTGTTGTTATGTACCTTTGAGTCACTTGCAACTCATAGCGACCCTATGTACAACAGCCCTAAACCCTGCTCTATCCTGTGCCAGTCACACTGCCTCTGACACACCTATCCCGATTACCCCAGTCACTGAATCAATCCACCTCACAGAGAGCTTTCCCTTCCTGTGCCGTCCCTCCACCCTCCCAAGCATGATGTCCCTCTCCAAGGACCGGTCTCTCCTTACAACATGACCAAAGTATGTTAGACAGAGCCGCAGAATCCTTGCCTCCAAGGAGCCACCTGTTTAACCCTTTCCAGGATGAATCTGTTTTCTTGGCAGTCCATGGTACTCTCAATACTCTTCTCTAGCACCACAGCTCAAAGGCATCAATTGTACTTCTGTCTTCCCTGGTCCTTGTCTAACTCTTTGATGCATAACAAGTGGTTGCAAAGCAGACTCACCTTCGTCTGCAGAGAGACACATTGCTCTTCAGTACTTTGGAGAGGTCCCTAACAGCAGACCTTCCCATGGCAGTGC
>NW_006399761.1:10536770-10537326 GCF_000299155.1 Elephantulus edwardii
GCAGGCAACTCAATGGGACATAATAACAATATTGGTCTGCTTGCAAAGTTCGTAGACATTGTGTTTCACATAGGCTATAGGCATTTCACATTGTTGTTCCATGCATTCTGTTTTATAAATTGAATTACTCTTGGACTTTGCCTGTCATTACCCTGTCATTTCAGGTCACCTTTAGATCCTTCCCATTTCCCTCACCCCTTCTCTCTACACACCACATTATGCAACTGTGTGGTTTCCTCCCTATCCATCCCCGCCCCTCGGCTCTCATCCCTTCCCTCTTAGGTCCCCATAAATGTTTTACTAGTTATCTTTTTATTTTTACAATAATGGTCTTACACAATATTTGTCCTTATGAGACGGAGTTAGTTCACTCAGCATAATGCTCCCAGTCTCTCCCAAGTTATGTAGTATTTTTTCAAAATTATTGCTCCTGAGCAAGCTCTGGTGGCCTAATGGCAAGAAGCTGCAACTACAATCCCAGAGGTGCACGGTTCGAATCCACCAGATGCTCTGCCTGGGAAGGAGGGACAATCTCCTCCTGTACCAGTCAGATCTG
>NW_006399761.1:10537426-10545439 GCF_000299155.1 Elephantulus edwardii
CACACACACACACACACATAAATATATATATATATATATAAAAATAAATAAATGTATTGCTCCTGAGTGTTGCTGTATGATATTTTAAAAGTACCTGTGAAGCTAGTGCAGACACTCACTTGTCCTTATTTAGCTTTTTCTTCCTCCCAGATCTGAATTCACCAACTTTTGTTTACCTAACTTCACCTTCTGAATCACTTTTTTTATTGTCTTAGGCAACCTGGCAATGAATTCCAGAAAAGAGTATCCTAAGGTGCTAAAGTGGGAAAAGTTTTATAGTGACTTAAGATTTTAGAGAGGTCTGAGAAATAATTGCATGCAGGAATTACAGGATGCGAGGGAAGCTTTACAGATGAGAGCAACAAATAGAAGAAAGTGTAAACAAAGGACTATCCTGAGTAGAGGAGCGTGTATGCCTGGGTTACCACATGACTGGAGGTGTACTAGAGTCAGTGGAAAATGAGATAGACATGCAGACCTGGATTGGGATATACCTAAGAAAGGAAAGCAGCATAGAAATTGAGGAAAGTTCCCCCCACCCCTTGCTATTTAGGTAACATCTAGTCAAAGACAACTCATAGTGACCCTCTGAACTAACTCTGTCCTATATAGAGGTCATGATCCCTGCCACACGTCCATTATCACGGTCACTGTACCAGTCCATATCACCGAGGATCTTCTTTTCACTGATCCTCTCCATTAGTCACTATGACATCCTGACAACATGCCCAAAGTATGTAAGAAAACGCTTTCCCATCCTTGCCTCAAAGGAATCCCAGGTTGCACTACTTCCAAGACAGGTGCGTTTGTTCTTTTCACTACCCGTGGTATATCCATTACCCTTCACCAACATCATGCTTTAAAGTCATGGACTCATCTTTGTTCTTCCTTATTAAATCTTCAACTTTCACATGGGCAGAAAGCGTTTGAAAAGACCATGGGTTGGGTCAAGAGTACCTTAATCCTTAAATTGGCATCTTTATTGTTTAGCACTATGAAGAAAGAGGTCTTTGTCAGAAGGTCTCTGCAGTATAATAGATCTTTGGGTTTCTTGTTAGCTAGTACCGTGGGTGTGGATTTTGTAGCCCAGCAAAATGAAAGCATTGACAACTTCAGCCTTTGTTCCACCTGTCATGATATCAGGGAGTTCCAGTGGCTTGGTGGTAAGGACTTGTACTGCCAACCCAAAGGTATGCAGTTTGATCAAATCCACTACCTACTCCATGGCAGAAAGAGGGGCTGTATCCTCCCATTCGATAAACTGTCTCTTAAAACTTTCTGGAGGGTCAGTTCCAACTTCTATAGTACAAAACAACAACTTATACAGAAGGTTTTCAAGGGCCTCTTATTTAAGAAGTGAATGGTCGGCTCTGTTTCTTAGGGAAGATACCTTCGGGGAAAAAATGTTTTAAAAATAATAGGAAAAGGGAACAAGTTTATTATTATAGGGGTTATACTTCCCTCTTGCCTGTTCATAATTTTAAAATCTACAATTTAGGCTGGAGTTGGTTTTTGTTTTTTGTTTACTTTCTTTGAGTCTATTTTTTATTATTCTTATGGGTTTGTTTTTTGTTGGGTTTTTTGGTTGGTGGGTTTTTTTTTTATCATTCTGGACAAAAGAAGGTGGAGCTCTGTCCTTTATTTGCTCTACAGACTTCCTGCCTTTTGATCATTTTCAAAGAGTCAAAGGAAAGGAATTTAGAAAGGAGGATTGGGTCATAAGCTTGATAAACATAAGAGAATAGTCTGCTTTTCAAGATCCTTGGGAATTGATGACAGTCTTCTCAGCTTTTATTTAATTTCCTATTTATTTATTCATCAATATGGTAGGTAAATACTTTGATTAGAGATCCATTGAAGTTTATATGAGTTTGAGAAAACGAATTCTTTTGAGGCCTTCTGATAAAAGTAATTAAACAAGTGCAGTTCTGAAACGATCCTATCCATGGACGTGACACTATCGAATTTAGTTTTGTAACACTTCAATGAAGTTGAATAAAAATGATGTTATTCCTGACAAGCAAAATTTGCAATGTAAAGATACACAGATCTGAAAATTTACCTATTCTAAAATGATAAAAAATAAATCTGATCGCAAGATGAAAAGAGTCACTGAAAGCTTTGATCATGTCTCATGACTTAAAATGTGTCACGACACATTTAGCCTTACAACCTGCTTCTAGGGCGATAAAAGGAATTTCAAGTCCTGTTTCTTCAATTTACAAGTTTATAAAATAGTTACATCCAGAGGTTTCCTTGACACACAAAAGCACTACATTGATTTGCAAAGCACCAGCAGAAAGGCCTCAAGAGTTGCTTATGTTTACAGAGGAAAATTTTGTATAAAGATCTTTCTTCTGGCTTTTAAGAATAGGAATACAGACGTGCTTTAGAATCAAAGGGAACATCAAAACTAGCTATTCTATGATTTGTCTTGGATTTCCAATAACAGCCTGGTACATGAAACCTCAGAAATGAACATGGTGTCGTGAAGTCTCTAAACTCGGGGTGTGAGGGAAATAACAAAGGAAGAATGCAGTGAACACGATTTGTGTCTGAGATAATGATGTGATGTACAGCTATGACTCGAGGGTAAAAATAACGTGTGGCTGGACGGAATAATGCCTTCTGTGTCCAGTCACTTCCTGTGTACTGGGGTAAGCTGTCGAAATTGATTTTTCAAAGCATTCAACACAATTATCCCAGGAAATCATGTATTCAGGAATAAATGTCTTTGGGATGAATTCACCAGAGTTAGTGACCTCAGATTCATGGAAGCCGTTTTCATCATAACTAATATTTCTAATTTTCTGGTTTGACGGTATCATAGGTGTAATTCATAGTAATTTAAATGCTAGTCTTCTGGAGGGTCAAAGGTGTGCTTTTGTACCATTTTAGGTTAATATAATACATATTGCTTCCCCCACACTCCTTTGCAAGGTAGAAGCAGTAAACAAGGATTGCATTATTCTGTCTAGCCCGCTTAAGACTAAGTTGTTTTAGATTTTCTTGATGATTATTGTTTTAAAAGAGTCTTCACAAATTTTTTAGAGCACACATTTAAACATTAAAATTTGCTACTTATAAAGTAAGTGTATCTACTTCTGGAAAATTTGGTTTAGAAACCTCACATGGTTACACATTTACTGTATGATTATTTCTAAACATGCAAAGTAAGAACACAAAAATATAGTTGCTACATTTCTTTTTTAAACTGACTTACATGGAACCATTATGGTTATTGCTATAATTTATTAATGCCTATTACTCATCTCAGATTCAATTTTGTCTATAGAAAGAGACAGATCAAAATTTATTTTAGCTGATAGGAAAATCCAATTGTTCCAGCACCATTTGCCAGAGATTTTTTTCCCCCTTAATGCTTTGATTTTGCCTCTTTATCAAAAGCCGACTGATTGTATATATGTAATTATATTTTTAACATTATGGTCTGCAGTGGTAATTTCTTCATTGTCAGAAAAGCCTTGTTGTTGTTATGTGTTGTTGAGTAAGAATCAACTCATACCTCATTCCAGAAGGTTTTCGGAGTCTGTAAATTAGTACAAGAGATCACCCATTTTACTCCCTGCTGGTGGTTTTGAACCTCTAGCCTTTTTGTTGATGCCACAACTCTTTACCCAATAGGCCACAAAAGCTCCCCAGAGTATTCTTAGTTCTGGTCATAAAGGCACACAAAAGTTCTAATAGCCTTTCCTTAAAATTGGCTCTATACATTTAGCATTGAACTAACCAGGCTCTTATCTATTTTTCATAGATTTGATGAGTCATACTTAACCTGATGGTACCTGACTAACAACAGTACAACAGGCTCACCTTCCCGGTCAGGTAAGAAGACCATTCCTCACAGTACGTCACTTCCCATGCATTTTCCCTGGTTGTTTCTGTAGTTGAAAACTGACCCATAATACAGTGGTATAATATTGTTAAAATAAACTTTATTTTTTATCTTTTAATGTCATATGTTCTGTGGAATCAAGTGTGTCAGAGGTGGTAAGGATGGCACAGGGTAGGACAGGGTTCAGATCCATTGTTTATAGGGTCACTAGCCAAGGATTCTGAGGCTCTGTCTAACATACTTTGGACATGTCATAAGGAGGGACTGGTCCTTGGAGAGGGACATCATGCGTGGGGACGTGGAGGGACAGTGCATTAGAGGAAGGCCCTCTATGAGGTGGATTGATTCAGTGACTGGGGTAACCGGGATGGGTGTGTCAGAGGCAGTGCGATTGGCACAGGATAGAGCAGGGTTTAGAGTTGTTGCACATAGGGTCGCTATGAGTCGCAAGCGACTCGACGGCACATGACAACAACATGGGTCGTAGTCAACTCAGTGACACGTAACCTAAACAACTGTTATGTTTATTATTTGCAATAATCCTTTCCTTCATTGTACTTCTCACTCTCACCTTAATGCATTTGTCCCTTCAACCTCTTGGAGTAAAGCCAAATTGTTCTTCAACATTTTCTTCCTTTATTATGCAACCATTTAATAGAAGTCTGTACAATCATTACTTTGCTATGAGGTCAAGCATTTTGTTATGGAGATGACAAAGAAATTTACTTATATATTTTCACGTCACTATGTTTTCAATCTATTATTTTATTAATTCACACTTAAAATTACTAAAGAATATAACCTTTCTTTTTAATCCGTCATCATTAGGGAGACTTCTTTTAGGGTATTTTAGGCTACAGCTTGTTTTTCCATTTTAGTTAATGTTTCACATGTGCTTGGTAAAAACATGTGTCTGTGTTGTCGTTCCCCCTGCTCAAAATAAAGTTGTTTCTGATCTCTCCCTGTCTGCTGTGCGCTCATAGCAGTCCAGGGACGCTTGGTCTCATACATGTTAAAAAACAAATAAATAAATAAAAACATGTGTCTGCAGTTCTCTGCAGTAGCATTTTTTTTTTCATTTTTGTTGAGTCATTTTATAGTGTGGCTCAAATACGTACATACTTTTAAATATTTTTTTTTCTGATTATTCTGTCAAGTGGTATGGTTTAGCCTTAAATTAGGATTGTGAAGTGTAATAATCTACTTTCCCCCCACTCCAAGTACATTTCCCTTTACTTAAAAAAAAATCTAGAATTTTTTTTAAAATCATCATTGATATTTTGGTCTGTTTTGGCAATATTCAACCTAATGTGGTATCTGCTTATCATTTATTTTACCCTTCTACTTTAAAAAAAATTGTTTTCATACAAAACTCAAAATATTATATAACATGGAAGAGAGTCTAGAGAGCATTATGCTGAGTGACCTAACTCAATCTTGTAAGGACAAATACTGCATAAAACTAATAGAAGGGTTAACTGGTAAGATGTGTGTAAAAATGCAAAATGGAAAGGGGAGGAAGGCAAATGGGCAGAGTGGTGGGGGGAGGAATTAGGAAGCATCCAGTGGAGAGCCTGAAAGAATGAGGTAGAGGTAGACATAGAACAATGGTGATTGACTTTTGTTTATATGAACGGTCATATGAAACACAGTATAAATGAAGGGATTTGTGAAACACAATGTACGTGAATGTATACAGATCTACTTTTCTTCTATCAGTTTTCCTTGAAAAAGAGAAATTTTTAACAATCTCACACTAAGTACGTTTATTTTTAGGATCATTAACAAAGACTTGAAGAAATTTATCAGTGGTGCATGATAGGGCAAGATTTCAATCTGTCATTTATTGGGTTCCTACGGAGTTGAAGTTGACTCAGTGACAACCTAACAATCACAGTTACATTCTTCCAATTATGTAACTATTTTCTCCTTTCTTTGCTTCTCCCATTAACAGAAATATGCTGCCTTTTCATTTTCCAAACTAAGCTAGCTGGTTAATATTACCAATTTGATCCTATATACATGGTTCTTAAAACATAACACTGCTCAAATAAAGTACTTTTTAGAGTTGACCCATTGTTTTGCTTTAAGAACTTCAGGGTGTATTTTAAGGTTTCAAGATTGCCACTGACTATAGTTTCAGGGCCTTATCTAACCTTCAAGAAATTCTGGAGTCCCCGATAACTTGAAATTATGCTCTGTGTATCTGTGTAAGTAGTGCATCTATTATTAAACGATTGATCTGGCTGAAGTTGGGTGATGGATATATTTATAGCAATAAAAAAAAAGAGTAGATTTTGAGGCTGGTAACATACTCTGTAATAGTATTGGGTGGTACAGTTTGATGGGGGTAAGGGAAATGGAAAGAATTTGTTCGAATTTGTATTCGAATTTTGTAAATAAACTAGTAGAACAAAATAAATTAAAAAAAAATTTTAAAGAAGACTCTGTTGAGAATCTATTGGTTCTGTGTAAATGTTATTAGGCACCTTGGAGTCAGAGCTAACTCACAGCTGACCCTCCAGTGTTTTTTCCAAGGTAGTGAATCACATGAGAGGAGATTGTCTTTCTCTTGTGAATCTACTGGTGAACTGAACTGTATCTTCGGGTTGGCAGTGCAATTCTTCATCACTAGGCCACCAGAGCTCCCTTCATATATAAATAGAACAGTCTAGAAGCTTGAGTGTCATTTCAAGTTCTTGACAGGAGTCAATCATTTATGTTGTATTTTTAAAAAATCTGCCTTCTCAAATGCCAGTTCTTTTCCCCTTGATTACTCACCTGGCCATGTAGTCCAGAACTATGTTCTTTTTCTCTGATACACAACATGCTGGATATATCATCTATTCGCAATGAATCTTAGTCATTATAGGAAATAAGTATCGATTGAGTCTTGAGATAAAGCATAATATAGATCTTTACAATGGATATCCAGAAACAAACGTAATTGAAGAAAAATGAGTAATTAGAAAAACTAATTGCTGTCCTGGGGACAACCCTACAATAATAAACTCCATGGTGTGTACCCTTGTTTAATCATGTAATTGCATTCACGTGGTAGGGATCCATCACTGTCAAGTTATGGATTCTAGATATCTCGCCGTTAATTCCGCTGATGGTCTTCCAAGAAATGATAACCGTGCCAATAATGGGGAAAAAATATTGTCTTTGCAATGTGAAAGAGTAATGCTTTTTCACTCAGTCACAAAGGATGCTGAAATCCAGATCTCTTTTTCTCACTTAGCTTAATTTTCTTTCATTTAAATGGGCTCCACGCTGTTGTTCTACAACACAATAACCACATTATCTGATGAATTTGGTTTCATGGGATATCCCAGTAAACTGGTAAAATAATGTTCGTGTAACTGCCCTACTTTCTAGTTGTATGCACAGTGCCTAGGATATTGAAAGCTTATAAAGTGTTGTTCAAGGTGCAATAATTGTTCTCTGTCTTGAGTAATGAAGCCAAAACTTGCCTCCTTGGAGAAAAGATGAGAGTTTTGTGTTCGCTGTGGGTCATCTACAACTCTATGACACTTGACAACAACAACAATCTTGAGTAAGGGAGGATGGGAGGAAGAAGTGGAATGTGTGGCCAATTGACTCCTTGAATTAAATGCCTCTTGTCCCATGAGACCAAAAGAACTGAGCTGTACCTGTCTAATACCATTCCTGAACATTTTGACCTGAAGCTCTGGGAGGGAATCCTGACCACTGTTAATTTTAATGGAAAAAAACTGCTTTAATCCCTTCAACTTTTCTATTTTTTCTTACTATTGGTAGTAATAATACTGGCATTACTATGCGGATATACTGTATTCCTGTAAAAAAATCCAACTGATTTTAAATTACTGTTTTTCATTTTTACTTTGGACAACTTTACTACAATATACCTCTTTTCTTTGTATTTATCTTAACTTTTTTCTTATCTGTTAGTTAAGGTTGGTGATCTGTGCCTGATGTTTTGCAATTAATTGTGAAAAATATCCACACATTATGTCTTAGAAGATTTTCTCTGTATTATTCTCCATTCTCTTTGTAGTCTGATTGCATATATAGTAAGATTTTGTACATATGATGTCTGTGTATGTGCTCTTCTATTTTATAATGTGTGTATGTTTCAGAGTTGTTGTTGTTGTTATGTGCTGTCGAGTCGT
>NW_006399761.1:10545539-10551823 GCF_000299155.1 Elephantulus edwardii
GCATTGCCTCTGACACACCCATCCCGATTACCCCAGTCACTGAATCGATCCACCTCATAGCGGGTCAGTAGGTAATTTATATTTAATAGCTCTGTATGTTTTCAAGTTCCCTTATTCTTTCTTATGAATAAATTTGACATTAATTCACACAAGTGAGAGTGCACATACTGGTTGCCTAGTGGTAAGGAGCTGCACTTCAATACCCAGAGCCACACAGTTCAAGTCCACCAACTGCCTTCTCTGCAGAAGAAGAATGTAAACTCTCCTGTTTGATTTACTGCCTCTGAAAACCTGCCAGAAGGTCAGCTATGTGTCAGTTTCAAGTCAGTAGTCAACAAGAAGCTTCAATAACCATTGAATGTATATGTGTGTGTGTGTGTATTTGTGTGTTTTTACATATCTATAGCTGTAGATCTATCTCTAGGTACATATCTCTACATAGATATACACACAAATATACACACACATAGTCTAAAGATCATTTCATTGGATGAATTATTCATTTCAATACATATTTCAATTTTAGCATTTCCATTTGAGTCTATCTTTAGGCTCATTCTTCTTTATTGAGACCTTCAATCTGTTCATGCATAAATTCACCTTTATGATCAGATGCATTCGTATATTTTTTAGTTCTCTTCATTTCTTTTTCTGTTGATACTAACACATCCATTTTTTTGGTGTGAATATGTTTCTTTTTTCCTGATTATTTATTTGATTATAGGTCATGTTTTCACATTTCTTTTTGTTTCTGAAAAACAATCTATATCATTCATCACTCTTCATTGCCGTTGAGTCAGAACAGACGCAAAGCTGACCTTCGAGTGGGTTTCCAGGGGCTGTAAATCACATGGGGAATAGTGCATCATTCTCCCATAGAACATCTTGTAAATAGAACCATCTGCCTTTGAGCCCTAAAGTACCTCTCTCTTCTTTTCTGTTTGACATCACAACCAATAGTTACATGTTACTATTTTTATATTCTTGAGAAACATCTTGGCTTTCTACCCATACTTGTCCTCACATTTTATTAATCAGGACAGAAAGGCCTTATTCTAGTCTTTGGTGGTCTTTTGAAGTGCACTCTGTGAACACTGGATATATCTTGGTCTTAGAATTCTTCCCTTATTTTCTGTTCCTAGCAATTAACAAGACAATACCTACTGTCATCAAGTTGATCCCAGCTCAATGACCACCTAACAGGTTTCCTTACAAAGGATACATTATGGTATTGCATTCTATGAAATATATTTGATTTAGAAAACCCTGGCTAAGCATCTCATTTTCCCCCCTTTGTTATACTGGTTTACTTACAAAGCTCGTATACATTGTTTCTCACATGGAGATCTTTCCCTATTCTTTTTACACCCTCCCCCACTTTCCACTCATCAAATTGTGCAACACTATGATCAACAGCCCCCTTAACTCTCTTCTTCCCCCTCTCCTTGGATCCTCATATACTTTCTACAATGATGGTCTTACACAGTATTTGTCCTTATGGAACTGGGTTAGTTCACTTAACATCATGCTCTCCAGTCTCTCCCAAGTTACAAAGTGATTTACAAAATCATTGGTACCAAAATTTCTCAATCCATTCAATTGTGGTTGGACATTTGGGCTCTTTCCATGTTCTTTTTTCATTCTTATTCATTTTAAAGAAAATTGAGAAACTTTGGACTTCCATTCATTCATTGTTGGACACTTTGCTCTCTGCCCACCTCTCCCCCCAGTTTGCTTTTTTCTTTGAAAAGTTAAAAAAAAAATCTTTCATTGTTATACAATCCTCCCCACAACTCCACTCCACTATGAAGCCTTCGCTCTGGACTCCTGTCATGACAATAATACCTAATCATATATTCTTTTTAAACAGTTCTCTCCTTCATCTGTTTCAATGCAATATACATTAATTATCTCATCTTTATCAATCTCCCCACAACCCCAATGTCAGTCCCACTTTACAACAGTGGTACTATGCAGTATTTGTTCTTCTGTGTCTGAGATATTTCACTCAGCATAATGTCCTCCAGGGTCACCCATTTTGTATAATGTTTCATGAGTTCCTTGTTTTTCAATGCATCGTAGTATTCCATTGTGTGAACGTACCACATCTTCTCTATCCATTCATTTGTTGATTGGTACTTGCGCTGTTTCCGACTCTGCTATTGCGAACAAAGCTACAATAAACATAGGTGTGCATATATCTGCTTGGATGGCAGTTCTAGTTTCTTTAGGGTATATTCCCAGTAATGGAATTGCTGGATCAAATGGTATTTCTGTTTCCAATTTTTTGAGAGAACACCATACTGCCTTCCGTAGTGGTTGCACCATTTTATACTCCCACCAATAGTAAATATGAGTTCCAGTTTCTCCACAATCTAGCCAGCATTTCTTGTTTGCTGTTTGGTTAAATTTTGCTATTCTTACTGTGGTGAGATTATATCTCATTCTTGTTTTGATATGTGTCTCTCTTAGAGCTAGGGATTTTGAACATTTCCTCATATGTGTGTTTGCCATCTGAATGTCTTCTTCGGTGAAGTGTCTGCTCTTATCCTGTGCCCATTTTTCAATTGGGTTGTTTACCTTTATTTTCTGGTGCTCGAGTATTTTATAAATTCTTGATTTAAGTCCCTTATCAGCCATGTCATTACTGCTCAGCATTTCATAAGCTGAAGGAATTGAACAAATTCAAGCCTCGAGTTGCAATACTTAAGGATGCTTTGGGTAGAATATTGAATGATCCGGGAAGCACTGAAAGAAGATGGTTAGAGCATACAAAGTCACTGTACCAAAAGGAATTGGTGGATACAGAAGAATTTCATGAAATAACGTATGAGCAAGAGCCTGTGGCGATGACGGAAGAAGTTCAAACTGCTTTGAAAGAATTGGTAAAAAATGAGGCCTCAGGAATTGAAGGCATATATATTTCAATGAATAGATGCTGCCCTGGGTGTGCTTACCATGCTGTGCCAAGAAATCTGGAGGACAGCCAACTGGCCAACTTACTAGAAGATATTTGGCTTTGTTCCCATTCCAAAGAAAGGTGATCCGACAGTGTGCAAATCATCGAACAAGATTATTGATATCCCACACAAGCAAGATTCTGCTGAAGATTATCCAAAAATGACTGGAACAGCACATCAACAGAGAACAGCCTGAAGTGCAGGCTGGGTGTAGAAGAGGGCATGGTACTAGGGATATTACAGCTAATTTCAGATGGATCTTAGCTGAAAGCAGAGAGTACCAGAGAAATGTCTCTGTTTCAATGACTATGCAAAAATGTTTGACTGTGTGAATCACAACAAACTATGGCTGACTCTGAGAAGAATGGGAATCCCAGAACACTTGACTGTGCTTATGCGAAACCTGTGCGGATTAGGAGGTAGTCATCAGAACAGACCTAGGAAACATTGCATGGTTCAAACTTGGGAAGGGTGTGTGTCAAGGCTGTGTCCTATCTCCATATCTTTTCAGTTTATATAAGGAAAAGATTATCCAGAAGGCTGGGCTCTATAAGGAGAAATGTGGCATCCGGATTGGAGGAAGACTCATCAACAATCTGCATTATGCAGATGGTACAACATTGTTTGCTGAAACTGAGGAGGATCTGAAGCTCTCACTGCAGAAGGTCAAGGACTGCAACCTTTAATATGGATTGAAGCTCAACATCAAGGAAAAAAAAATTCTCACCACTGGACCAATTGGCAGCATCACAATAGATTGTGAAGAGATTAAGATTCTTATCTGCTTTAGTTTGGTTGACTCTACAGTCAACACTCTTGGTACCCACGGGCAGGAAACTAAAAGATGAATTGCATTGGGAAAGTCTGCTGTCAGAGACCTCTCTAAAGTACTGAACATCAATGATGTTAGTCTAGTGTCTAAGATAATCCTGATACAGGCCATAATTTTTATAATTACTTGCTATGCATAAGAAAGCTGGACAATGACTAGGGATGATAGAAGAATTCATGTCTTTGAGCTGTGGTGCTGGAGAAGAGTGTTGAATATACCATGGACTGCTAGGAGAAAAAGCAAGTTTATCCTGGAGAGGGTGAAGCCAGGCTGCTCTTTGGAGGCAAGGATTCTGAAGCTTCGCCTGACATACTTTGGGCATGTTCTAAGGCGAGAACATTCCATGAAGAGGGATGTCATGCTTGGCATGATAAAACGACAGCACAGGAGAGGAAACTCTGGATGAGATGAATTGATTCAGTGACTGGGGTGATGAAGGTAGGTATGTCAGAGACAATTAGAATGGCACAGAATAGAGCAGGGATTAGGGCTGTTGTACATAGGGTTGCTATGAGACACAGGTGACTTGACAACACATACCTACAATAACAACAACATTATTGAAGAATCTCCATTTTGTCCTCCTGACAGCTTCGAGTATACCCTTCCCACCATGCACTTGATGAAGGACTAGTGGTAAACATTTGATACCTGAATTATTTTGTAGACAAAGTAGATTTTGTTACTCACCTTTGAGATTCTCAGTCACCCGGCCAGTCAAAATTGTATTGCTTGGAGTTTAGTCCTCTAGAGCTTAAGAACAACATACTAAATATTTCTGTCAAATCTACTCAAGATCCATTTTCAGCTGGTCAGCTCCAGCTCAAAAGCAAAAATCATTAAGGATTCAGTCTGTGTGTTGCCCTAGAGCCTCATTAGACTAAGATTTCTTGATAGGGGAGTTAAGTCAATGACAAATTATAAGTTTATTTACATAAAGTCGTTTGTTTGGGTTTTTTAAAAAGTAAAGGCTGAATACAGAAAATGGTCCTATATTTTCCTAAGTCATCACTCTAAAGAAACAAAATGAGAGAAAAAAACCAAAATTTCTCATAGAGGTAGAATGAAAACCAGGGACTGTAAAGAAAATAAACCAAACCTAACACAAACTCAGAATTGTAGAGTGTGACTCATGTTAATCCTTCTTCGATTCTGAGGAAAAATATTTCACCTCAGGTTTCTTGGTGGAAGCACACTGCCTCAACTTTTTTTCTCCAAGGAGTGGGTAGTAGGGGGTAAACTTCCCATCTTTGTTACAGCCCGACCTAGCAAAGACTACAGCACCAGGGCTCCCTCGGAAAGAAGACAGTAACTTAAGTAGAAAATGGGGTGTAAAACATGAAAAGCTAGGTACAGATGAACGTGAATCTGCTCTAAGTTTGTTGTTTGTTTTAATTTAAAATTTGTGGACATTGCAATGATAATATTTACCAAGCATCTACAATCAATGTATGTGCCATGACCTCTCGATCTTCATGGATTTTCTATTGTTTTTTGTTCTTCTACTGATCTCCCTTAGCCCTATACTTCCAAACGTATTTTTAATCATTAGGACTAAATATAGATATGTCTTCTGTTATGGGATTTGAATTGATTTGGTAAATTTTTATTTTATTCCCTAGTTTTCTGTTGGTTTTAAATTACCTATTAAAAGAATAAGGGAGCTCTGGTGACACAGTCAGTAGGGAGTTGCCTGCTAATCCATACCTTTCCTGGTTGTTCACAACTTCCAGCTTTGGAGAAAGATGGGCAATCTCCCGCACTGGGATTTACCGCCTCAGGAAGCCATTGGAAGTTCAGTTCTGAGTCGAGGCTGAGTCTATTGCAATGAGTGAGTGGGTGTGGAGAGAGCAAGGTCCATGCCTCCATTTGTGTTGGTGCCCATTCCATACGGAGGTCCTAAGTACATAGTAGGTCCTAAGATTTTTCTCTTGAGAGCTCTGGTGATCTATGGGCTTGCCGTCAAGAGCTGTGGTGGATAGTCGATTGGGAGTTATGCCGCTAACCCACCAACTTCCTGGGACGAGAAAGGCTTCTGTGTGGTTTTAGGAACAGGCACTCTCTGGACCATCAGCTATGAGTCAGTTAGCTCCAGCTCTTTAACAAAGAGAGGCAGACAGAAAAGAATACATAGTAAATATTAGTGTTTACTGCGTGGATAGATGGACAATTAAATTAATTCAAGCAGGAGTGCAGTTACTTTCTTTCTATTACTGGGAAAATCACACCAGGAACTCTGCTGACTCACCTCTTTTCCAGAAATAAATGACAGACTTGAAGCAGGTGAGGCGGTCGGGAGACGCTTGGCCGAGCAGCCCCGTCCCCACAGGCCTTTGTTCTCAGGATTCATCCTCAGATCAATTCGCTGACATAGGCACAGCTGGCATCTGCGTTGAGGGAATGACAGACACACTGAATGCAGATGAGACTGATTCTCCAACTTTCCTCACATCCTTTATGGAGGCGTCCTACGAGCCAGCCAAGCACTTGCC
>NW_006399761.1:10552334-10562762 GCF_000299155.1 Elephantulus edwardii
TTCCATACATGTTCTATATATATATATAAAGGCTTATGTTCCAGAATTGCTCAATAGTTTCAAGAATTGTGAGATTTTTATCTCCTAATATTTCACTATAAAATTTTTCAGATGTACTGGACAGTTGAGATGAAAGCATTATGTAACTTTCTAGGGAGACATTTAGACAGTTTTGAGGAAATTCTACATTTGCTAAGGTCATCTCTGAATCTATCGAATGTGAGCTATTTTGCTGATACTGTTTGGTGGAGTGTGAGGAGAAAATAGCACAAAAGACTCCCACCCAACCTTGTAAATATAAAAGAAAATGTTTGAAAAATCAAAGCCTCAAGACACCAACTAGGTATAAATTAGATGAAGAATAATGAAATGATGGGGGGGGGGTGCGCGGAGAGGAGAACAAAAACAAAGCGCTCTTAGTTTCTTAGCACCCTGGTAGCTTTCTTTGAGTGGTAAGTAGTTGCACGGCCAACCCAAAGACCTGTGGTTTCAGTCCATCTGCTGCTCCACACATCCTCCTCCTGTGTAATTTCACAGGCTCTGAAAACCCAAATGTGAGTTGGTGCTGACTGAATGATGCATAAAAGCAATATAAGATGGGGTGTAATACATACTGTGTTGGAGGTTATAGTCATTGATCTTCTTCAGTAAAGTGTATCTGAATTTTATTTTATTTTTTACGTTAAAGTTTGTGTCACTCTCATAACACAGGTGGTTGATGCCTCTTCCTGTAATTGTGATGCCTCATTCTTCTCCATAGAGTCTAGCTTATAGAATTATATGCTCAGCATACAGTTCAAACAGGTACAGGGGAAGGATGCAACCCTAGAACATACTTCCCTGATTTTACCTTAAAATCTGAGATATCTTATTCTGATCCTGCCATGGCCATTTTACTTTGTATGTACATGAAAGTTTGACGATGAATTTGGAAGACTGAAAAATCAATGCCTTTGGATTATGATATTGGGGAAGAGTATTGGATAAGCCATCAAGTAATTGTAGATTTATGTTTGAAACCATCAACATCTTGTCTCTATAATTGTTTAAGAAATATTATATATATATGTATTTACTCTCATATATTGTGGACAGAGCAGGACAGAAATCCTTTTGAAACTGTGTCCTATCAAATCACTGCTCCATTTGGAACCAAGCTCTGTTAAAGTCCGTTTAACCATCCAAGGCCATACTTGGGCTTTTTGACTGACTTCTTCTCTCATTTCCTCTGTTGCTCTCTCTGCTCCCAGCTCTCTGATTCGTTGAAGAATTCCAGGTCCACTGTAACTTTAAATTAAGTTCTTCTTAAAAAGTTTTTCCAGTTACCTAAGTGTTTATTTCGCCCATTTATTCACTTCAAATCTTCCTTCTCATTGTGATTTAACCTGTCCAGTTTCTTTAGTAGAGAGCCCGGGTGGCTTAGTGGAACTGAGCTTTGCTGCCAACCCTAGGTGTTACTTAACACAAGGGGTTCTTTCCATAGCCAGTCGCCAATAAGACAAATGGCCTGCAATATCCATAAATGTACTTTATTACACAGATCTGGGAGACAGGGAGTCACCTCTAAGACTATCTCCCCGTCTGGGAGTGGTCATGGCCTTATATACTAGGGTGAAACTCCAGCTCATTTAACAATGCACTTTTTTTAATAAGAAAAGGTGATTCCTACATCTGAAAAGGACAGTTCTCATCTATGTACCAGTAATTCAGGAAGGCCCCAGTTTTCTTCCCGGTAAACAGGCAGATTAACATACTGTTTACATATGACTGGAGAACTACCTTCACCAGCATCTAGGATAGATACATTTCCTCTTCTGGTAAACAGACAGATTAAACTACTCTACATGACTAAAGACAGGAAACAGAGAATTCAGAGGCTAAGCAACTAGTTTTGCAGGCTGAAGAAAAACAACTATAGTTTTATAACTGATACCTATATATAGAAAATTCTGAACTTATTAATACCGACCTATCATTCCCACCTCTTTTTATATAAGTCTTATATCTATAAGACAAACATACCACTCCATCATAGGGATGCACAGTTCAAATCTACCAGATGTTCCCAAAGATGAGCGATTTCCTCCTGTGTGATTCACAGCTTTTGAAAACCCTACAGAGGGTCCGCTGTGATTCAGTTGTGATACAAAAGTACTTAACAACAACAGTCACTTTATTATTACTGAAATTCACCTGTCACCTTCACTCTTCTTTGCCTTTACTCTTCTGGTTTTTGTTCAGTTTTGGGTTTCTTTTGTTTGCCCCCCCCCTACACACACAGCACTTACTGTCTTCTGATACATTATATAATTTACTTTTCCAATTCTTTTTAAAACAATCTGTCTCCATCCCAAAATACAAGAGTCACAATGAAAGAAAATCCAGTTTAGGGATATTCGTCTTGTGTCCCAAATATTTCTTGTTTCTGTCATATGTTGAGAAGTCCTGGTGGCACAGTGATTAATCTCTTGGCTGTAAAAGGGAAAGTTGACAGTTCAGATCCACCAGCTGTGTTACAGAAGAAAGGCGAAGGAATCTATTTTATTTTGTTCAGGTTTGGACAGCTTCTGGGACAGTTCTACTTTGTCATATAGGGTCACTGTAAGTTGAAATCAATTCAACAGTAGTGAATATTGACTTTATTCACCCTTATCTTAATCAAACTGTCATTGTAAAGCAAGTTTTTGTTAGTCACATTTTACAGTAAAGAAAATGAAATTTAAATTCCATTTTAAGAGGTTATTAATATTAACATTCCCTAAGTCAGGAAACATGTAAGTCAGATTTAAGCCTATTTAATGAGCCTCTGAGCCTTGACTTCTTTTTCTTCTTTAGTAATACTTTTAAGAATAACAGGAAAATACTGCTTTATATTTTAATTTTTGGAAAATCTTTTGCAGAGCCACCAAATAGAATTTCTTTTTATACCTTCTTTTTATACCTGCTATATGCCTATTCTTCATGAAGGTCATAAATGAAGATATCTTAGAAAGTCCAAGAGTAATAGTGCTACAGTCTGTACTGTACCATCTCAACCCCTCACCAGAGACTTCTGAAATTAACCACAGCTGATAGTAAATATGAAGTGTTTGAATTACAAGTTCATTGTTTTCTTCTACTTATTGCACTTTTTTTTTAATCCCCAAGGACACAGATTTCTAACTATTGTAGGAACTGAGTCAAAATAATACCCAAAACTCTTCTGCATTTTGGATATTATTTGCCAATCTTTACAAAATTGAGTCATAAACATGATTGCAGAACTTTAGACAGAGATTTAGAACACTGCTAATGGAGAATATATGAATGTCAAAGATGACAAAATGTATTTGAATCAACACCCGACCCTAAACAACCATTTTGCAGGAGGATTATACATGGGTCTTTTCTTGAAACAATTCAAGTCTTAGGGATGCAATGCAACTAATTTTTTTTTTTACCTGTTTATATGTTTTGGCAAATCATTGCAACTAAGGCATAGTACTTTTTATATATTCTTTTTACTAGCAAGCCTTCTGTAGACTTGATAATTTGAACACCTCGTATTTACTATCAGGTGCTGTTGATTGTAGGAGCCCCTCATAAGGGGTTGTGGTGGTACAATACCTAAGGGTTTGCACTATGAACCAGAAAAACCTCATGTCTCTGGTGATTCGTATACACTCCCACTAAGCTTTACAGCCTCAGAAATCTAATGGAGATCCTCATTGAGTCGGAACACACTTAACAGCAGTGGATTTGGATCTGGGCTTAGTTGACAAACATTTGCCTGGTAACCAACAGGTTATCCATTTCAACCTACCTAGATATGTCTCAGGATACAGACCTGGTTGATGAGCTTCTGAAGTGTCAGCAGTAACAGTGTATTTGGAAAAGTTTCTTTAAAATTTCTTAATGTTAATTGTGTTCTTTTTTTTTTAAATTTAGGTTGTTTATTTTTAATTTCAATGAACATCTACAGAGATTGTGGGATTCCATTCATTCATTGTTGCACCCTTCTCCCCACACAAACCCCTCCCCCCTCGCCGCCCATTTGCTCCTCTCCTTGAAAAGCAAAAGAAAAACTCCCTCATTGGTACACAATCCCCCCCCTGCACCTCCCCAAACCCCACCCCATACCCCCAAATATAATCCACTCTGCAACCCTCATTGCATAATCCTGCGATAAAAATAATGCCCTAAAATATAATACTTTTAGACTATTCTCTCCCCCATAGACTTCAACGCCGTAAACATATTTCATCCAGTTTTTCTCAGTCTTACCCCCACCCCAATGCCAACCTCATTCTACAACAGTGGCACCATATAGCATTTGTCCCTTTGTGACTGAGATACCTCACTCAGCATAATGTTCTCCAGGGTCACCCAATTTGAATAATATTGCACGAGTTCCTTGTTTTTCAATGCAGCATAGTATTCCATTGTGCGAATATACCACAGCTTCTCTACCCATTCGTTTGTTGATGGGCATTTAGGTTGTTTCCAACTCTTTGCTATTGTAAACAAAGCCGCAATAAACATGGGTATACATATATCTACTTGGATGTCATTTATGGTCTCTTTAGGGTATATTCCCAGTAGTGGAATTGCAGCCAGGAAAGGACACCACCAAAATAGAAAACTATAGGCCAATATCTCTTATGAACATAGATGCAAAAATCTTGAGTAAAATATTGGCCAGTAGAATACAATGATACATCAAAGAAATAATCCATCATGACCAAGTGGGATTCATAACAGGCATGCAAGGATGGTTTGATATAAGAAAAACAATTAATGTAATTCATCATATTAACAAAGCAAAGAACAAGAATCACATGATCCTATCAATTGATGCAGAAAAGGCCTTTGACAAAATGGTGTTCTTTTTCTTTACAAGCTTTATTCTTCAGGGGGAAAAAAGAAAACCAAACTCATGTAGTATCTATTAAGAGATTTCCTCAGAAGTGATTTTCAAAGTCTTTGCCAAGATTAAATGAAAGTTCTCCATGTTTTTTAAAGTTTCATCACAATTAAATGTTCTTGCTCTGTTCTCTATCTCTCTGTGTGAGAAAAAGACAGACAGAGATATAACTGTCCAAACTGAATGTTAGTTACCATGCCTTCTTTTCACTTAAGTGAATTATTGTAATAATATTTTACCTTGTTGTCTTCAGTAACTAGGAAAGGAATCCCCTTTTGGAAGTATTCACTCTGTAAGCAGACACACTGGTTGCCTGAAAAAACATGATTTCCTGAAAGAATTCCTATTTGCCTCATGCTTCAAAATTTTAGTAATTTATTGCATATTCAAAGAGAGGATGATTTCCAAAGGCACAACATTTTTCTTTTCCTTTTTTAAGTACTGACATTAAAGTACCAATTGAATTCTTGCTGTACTTAAGTCACTGTGCTGTGTTTTACAGAATAGGGTAGAGAAATCAGTAAAATGGTGTTATTACCCTAGAGGTATCCTAATTAGGGATAAAGGAGGGACAGAAAAACACAATGCTGTTGATGCAGTAGACTGGAAGCAACAAGAAACAGAACTTTATGATTGCTGCACATGAAATGTAACCTAAAGAATGTCATTCTGTGCATCTCAATCAACTTACTGGACAATGAGCTGAATAAATATGTATTATGTTGTTATGAGAGGCTGTTGAGTTGACTGTGACTCATAGTGACCTTGTGGACAACAGATCTGAACCTTGCCCTATTGTCTACCATCCTCATCATCTCAGAGATCCTTGAGCTCATTGGTACAGTTACCATGTCAGTCAGTCTCATTGAGGGTCTTCATCTCTGTCACTCACCCTCCACGTTTCCATGCATGATGTCCTTTTCCAACATCTGCGCCCTCCTAAAAACATGTCCAAAGTAGGTGAGATGGAACTCCACCATTCTTGCCTCCAAGGAGCACTCCTCCTGCACTTTCTCCAAGACATACTTATTTGTTCCCTTGGCAGTTGATGGGATATTCAGTACGCGGGCACAATATCACAACTCAAAGCGTCGAAGATTCTTCTGTCATCTTTATTCACTGTCCTACTTTCAGCTACATAGCAAGTAATTGGAAAGACCATAGCTTGAATCTGGGGCACCTGTGTCTTTAAACTACCATCATTGCACGTTAGCACTCAGGAGAGGTCCTTGAAAGCAGGCTTTTCCAATGCGTCACGTCTTCTGTTACCTTGACTGCTAGTACCAGAGTATTGATTATAGATTGAATCAAGATGAAATCATTGACAAGTTCAATGATGGAGTCTTTTCTCCATCTGCCATTACATTGCATATTGGATTTCTTTTAGTCTTTGAAATACAGAATCCAGGTGCCGTAATGTGTAAGTGATTAACTAACTAAAAGGTTGGTGGTTCAAACTCCCTTATGCTCCACTGAAGTCATAGGAATCTGTAACCTTAAAGAATATATCCTAAATTACATATAAATGTAGAACTTGGAAGGCTGAAAATGGAGGGAATGGAGAAAGAACAGAGATTAGCTAGTGGTGAGTGGATAAGATGAAGGGAAACAAGGCACAGTGATGTTTTGATAGGACTTTGTAAATAATATTATACTATTGTAATTAATATTATAAAATGAATATTTATGAGTGATTGAATTAAAGCCAGTAAAAAAGAGAATCATGATAAGCAACAGAAAAAGAATTGCTTTATGCATTTCCAGAGGTGTGTGGTTCAAATCCACCAGATGCTCTGCTGGAGAAGGAGGGACAATCTCCTCCTGTACCAATCAGATCTGATTTGATGGTACACATACACACACACACAAAAAAAAAAAAATAAAAAAGAATTACTTTATGTATTGATAGTGACTATGAAAATGATATTGAAAGACAAAAATAGATTGAGAAGACAAGGCTCAGATCTGTTGTTGACAGGATTGCTTTGAGTCCTAGTCAACTTGATAGCTCTTAGGAACAATGACAACAACCTAAACATCTAGCTGTGTTATTGTTGTTAGATGCTGTTGAGTTGGCTCCACCCCTCGCGGACCCTGTGTCCAATAGATCTACCGCTCACCACATCCTGTGACATCCTCCCAGTCTTATCTCTGGTTGGGCCCATTGTTACGTTCACTGTGTTAATCCATCTCCTTTAGGCTCTTGGTCTCCTTCTCTTACTCTCAGTCGTGATGTTTTCTCTGGGGACTGGCTCCTCTTCATAACATTGTTGAGTCTCACCATTCTTACCTCTAAGAAGCCCCCTGGCTGTGTTTCTCCAACACAGATTCCTTTGTTCTTTTTGGCAGCCCATAGTCTATTTCACAGTCTTCACCAACACCACACTTCAAAGACATCAGCATTTCCTCAATCTTAATTTATTCATCGCATAACTTGGTTGGATATTCATTTTTATTTTTTTTAATAAATAGAATCATAAGAATATATTAAAAGTCAATAAAAAAAGCTGTAAAAAAGACAAAAAAATTGATCAAAAGATGTGAACAGACATTTCACAAGAAAATAATGTAGCAAATAAACATGTGAAAAGATGTTTAACTTTTAAGTATCAAATAAAGGCAAATGCAGGGCATAAAGAAATACTGTTTTCATTCATCCAACTGGAAAAAAATAATTGAGTTTAATAATATCAGATATTGAAAAAGATGTAGGTGAAGAGTTGTGTTGTTTGGTGCCATCGAGTCAACTACAACTCATATTGACCCTATGAACAATCCAGTGGAAATGTGCCTTATCCCATGCCACCATCACAATCTCTGCCATGTTCAAGGCCACTGGTGCAGTCATCGTGACAAACTATCTTGCTGATAGTCTTCCTCTCTTTAGATGACTCTCTACCTTTTATAGCATGATGTCTTTTTTATTTAAGATTTGCATAAACTTCCATAATATACCATTATGTACATCATTATTTACAACTTAATAAAGTGTTGTTCATTTCAGACTTTTGTGACTTTATGTACTGATGCTGTCTTATCATTCTTGCTTGTAGGCACTTAGAGAATTTTTTAAAAAAAAAATATTGACCATATTCTGAGTCTTATTGACTCTATTGCACAATAAAAATGCCCCACAGGGTATTCAGGGCTGTAAATCTTTATGATGCCAACTGCCTCATCATTCTCCTATAGAGAGGCTGGTGAGTTAGCAGTCACTGACCTTTAGGGTAATAATGAAATACTTTAACTGCTTTCTGATGTTGGATATTTGAAAAAAAATGAACTTACTCACTGCCATCAAGTCCATTGAAGTCTAAGTAACTTCCATGGGATTTCTGAACCTGTAATTCTTAGGAGAAATGACTGATCCTTTTTCTCTAGTGGAGTTTTGATGGATTCAGGAAGGAGACTTTAAACCTTTGGTCATATACAGCATACTACATGACTGTGCACATATCTTGAAAATTTAGCAACTATTGCTAGCATCTAATTCCAAAGAAGTCTGTTTCTGTTTTATTGGCAATGCAAAGGCATTTAACTTTTTAGGCCACAGCAAACTGTGACTAACATTGGGAAGAATGGTAATCTCAGAACACTTAAGTCTTCTATTATGAAATCCATACTTAGTCCAAGAAGCTGTTGTCTGACTAGAACAAGGGAGACCTGCATAGTTTAAAATCAAGAATAGTGTGTGTCAGGGTTGTATCCTTTCTCCATCCCTATTCAGTCTGTATACTGAGCAGATAATCTGTGACACTTGGTTGGTCGTGGTGGTTGTTTACAATCTAGTCGGAACCGACCCATATAGCCCTCTAGTGGGTTTTCAAAGGCAGTTCATCGCATAGGGGGAGATTGTTCATCCTTCTTCCAGGGAGCAGCTGGTGGATTTGAACCGTGTGCCTTTGGGATTGTAGCACAGCTTCCGGCCACTAAGCCACTAGAGCTTCCTACATCAATATATATATACTTGAAATATCTTAAAAAATCTGTACCTCAGGTTAAGAACTTCATTATGTCTGAGTAAAACAAATTCCATGACATTGGAGTCTACAATAGTATTCTTTCCCTGACAATCAACCGTACCAACTGGTGTAAAGGAAAATTAATCAACATGGCTTTTGGGGGCAGGACACATTCTGTGTGAATTTGAACCATTCATTTAACAAGTCTGTTGTTGTTATGTGCCGTCGAGTCGTTTCCGACTCATAGCGACCCTATGCACAACAGCCCTAAACCCTGCTCTATCCTGCGCCAACCTCACCACCTCTGACACACCCATCCCGATTACCCCAGTCACCGAATCAATCCATCTCATAGAGGGTCTTCCCCTCCTGCGCTGTCCCTCCACCCTCCCAAGCATGATGTCCCTCTCCAAGGACCCGTCCCTCCTGGCAACATGTCCAAAGTATGTCAGACGAAGCCCCAGAATCCTTGCCTCCAAGGAGTAGCTTGGTTTAATCCTCTCCAAGATGAATCTATTTTCCTGGCAGTCCATGGTACATTCAGTACCCTTCTCCAGCACCACAGCTCAAAAGCATCCACTCTCCTTCTGTCCTCCCTAGTCATTGTCCAGCTCTCTGATGCATAACAAGCGATTGCAAATACCATGACCTGTATCAGGCGCACCTTAGTCTCCAGAGAGACACTGTTGCTCCTGAGTACCTTTGAGAGGTCCCTAACAGCAGACTTTCCCATCGCCATATGCTTTTTGATTTCCTGACTGCTGGTACCAAGAGTGTTGACCGTGGAGCCGAGCAAACTGAAGCTGTGAACACTCTCAATCTCTTCGCCATCCATCCTGACGCTGAGCCTAAGTTAATCATTTCTACGTTTAGAATTATAATACTAATTATGTTTTGACTGTTTGCAAGAAATACATTATTCCCTATAAAATGTTGTATGCCATAAATAATACATATTAATTATTACTACATATGCAGTATTACTCACAGCTGGTCCTAGTGGCCTAGTGGGTTACATGTGAGCTGCTAACTGAAAGATAGATTGTTTGAATGCACTAGTCTATGCCAGGGAGGAAAGTGAGAAAATCTCCTCCTATTACGATCTATAAATTGGGATCATCTCCTCCTATATGATCTATAAATTGGGATCATCTCCTCCTCTTACGACCTAGAGCTTGTACAACAATGATGTATAATGAAGTACTACTAGGGATCACAAGAGAGACCCTGTGGCAGCTTGTTTGTCTTCTGATTTATTTTATTCTCTTTTGGTTTTGAGGAGGAAGGTGATAATTACAATTCATTTTCAAACCATCTTTTCCATACTTCAGGTTATTGTAATAAAAATGTGTATATGCTTTCTGGATGGTTTTTGGCTAGTTAGTTCATTTTGGTTAATTCTTTTCTGCCAAATCATTGTCTTCAGTGTAAATGTTCTTTTTTACAACGTTGTTGGGTTTTTTAAATACAGACTAGTTTATATGGTCTTCGCAATCACCTGCTATGCATCAGAGAGTTGGACAATGACCATTCAGGGCTGTAAATCTTTATGACGCCAACTGC
>NW_006399761.1:10563058-10564267 GCF_000299155.1 Elephantulus edwardii
GGCACATAACAACAACAACACCAGTTTATTTACAAAATTTTTCCCACCAGATCTCTCCCATTTCCCTCCCCCACCCCCATCAAATTGCATAACTCCATGATTAATCTCCCCCCCCACCTCCTCACCCATCTTCTTCCCCCCTCCCCCTTGCTTATAATTCCTCTATCCCTAAGGTTTATACTTGGGTTTGTTCTAATACGTATTATTTGCTCACCAAAGGAAGAATAAGAACAGCAGCAGCAACAAGACAAACAATGGAAATTGATCTTTGGGTCCAATTTTATGGATAACCTCTTTTAAAAGAATAATTTGAAATACCCTCTTTCTTTTTAGAGTTTTCCATTTGAGGTGTTTTTTTTCGTTCAGGTTTCTGGCTACTAGATACTTAATCAGCTTTTCATAAATAATGAATATTGGCTTATTTCAATTTTACACATACTAATTTTTTATGTATTTCAATTTTAAAATTTTTACTTCCTAATTTCTTTATAGTACCAGAATACTTAAATTTTTTTTAGAAAGTTCAACAGAAATGTAGTTTTTAAAAGTTTTATTGCTATTAAGGGAAAGTTTCTAGATTATGTTGATCTTTCACATAAATGGTCCCCAAGAAATGAACAGATAAATAGATAAACTATGGTAACTATGTGGGAAAAGGATGGGCAGTCTCCTCCTGTAAGATTAACTGCTTCTGCCCATCAAAGGGTTGGCTATGGGTCAGATCAGACTCGACAGTATACAACAACAACAACAAGGTACATGCACAAAAGACAATATTATTGGTAAAGAAAAATAAATAAATCACAAAATTCTTCGAAATATGAATCAACCTGCAATATGGTATGATGAATTATGTAAGTTACTCAGCAAATAATGTATTTCAAGTTAACTAATTATTCCCAAGTTATTTCCCATCGAAAAGGAGTAAATGTTGAGAAATATTTTACTTGTTTATCAGAAAATTAAATATGACTATAGAGAGAATTGAGTCACTTTTCATAAAAAACTCATTGAAACAACACACAACAGACAATATACCAATTTAAAAAATCTACATAGGTAGCATCCAGTGACATAGACTGCATTATTTTAATTGTACAATCATTTCATCTTTTCTGAATAATAATCCAGTTACATGAACTCGTTTTTCCTTTTTTCAAAACTACAGCTGCTGTTTTTAATTTTGTATAATTTAGACAGATTTTTTTT
>NW_006399761.1:10565747-10589502 GCF_000299155.1 Elephantulus edwardii
TCTGTTTAGCTTCTGTGTCTGCCCTAAACCTTTGTGGATGCTCGAATCTGTGTCAATTCTCCTTTGGGTAAATTCACAGAATGTATCTTTATAGCTAGTAGGCACTCAGAATTTCATTTCTGTGCTGATTTGTGTGGACTTTCTTAGGCAATAGCATTGAGCAGTTTCTTGTTTGTTGTTTTTTTGTTTGTTTGTTTTTTATGTTGCCAGTTTATTTCTTCAACTAATGTCTAAAGCCTTTGAGGCCAAGGACCTTTGTGTGCTTTCTGGATTTTCTGCTTACACACAGAAATACCTAGGAGCCTTTGAGATTTTCACGGAATCTCACAAAATACTGGTATCTTTAATATCATCATATGAAACAAGAATGATTTTACATACAGACCATCTGTCTTGTCTGTCTCGTTGTTAGTCGGAGTGGATACAGAGGTTATAAATCACATACGGGGGAAATTGCCCATCTTTCTCCCACGGAGTTGCTGCTGAGATTGAACTTGATGCTTTTAGGTTGGTAGCAAGTTCTCTTACATAAATACTGTAGTCAAATGTGATATATCTTTAATCAAGAGCTCTGCTTATTTTAATATTTGTAAAAAGACCATTAAGAAGTCATCCTCACTCTGAGATGGGGCAGTGAGAGCTAGAGAATGTGTCTGGCTTTAGGTCAGAAAACGACAACACAGATGCTTTCCCCGAATAAAGTCTGCCCACACCCTATTTCAGCAAATGCTTAGCTCCTTTGATGTTGCTTTCATGGCAGAACCTGCTTAAAAACACTCCTTATTATGAAGAGTCCAGCATCCTCTCCTCTATATGACCTTACTCCAGAGGTACTCGAGAGCCTTCAGGTGAGCCACAATGCACACTAGTGCCCACTAAGACTGCACAAGTGTACCATCCCATAATAATTGTTGTCTCTTGACCCAGCTGATGGTGTGCTTAATTATCATAACCCTCCATATATGGGCCAGTTCCTGGAAAGGAACAGAGAAATAAAGGAAACAAATAAAGGCAAGTGTTACTTTCTTTCCATTGAAGATACTGTTCATATGTTCATATCATCGGCCGTTACCAGTTAATTCTAACTCATGATGACCTCATGCCTGTAAGAAGAGAACCATGGTCCACAGATTTAAATGATTGGCTTTTCAAAAGTAAATCACCAGACCTTTATTCCACGGCACCTCTAAGTGGATTCAAACAACCGATTTTGGGCTTAGCAAGTGTTTATGTCACCCAGAAATTACAGATATAATTGTGGGTTATGATTAATCTGAAAATCATTCCGTTTAAGACAACTAGACATAATACATAAAATGTAATAAATCTTAAATACATAGCTGAGCTTTCAAGTTAATTCCCAAGTGCACTAATTAGAAAAACAGCGAATTAAAAGCTGAAATAGTTTTTGCATAACCTCGCCCTAGAGCTGCTCTTGTTTATAGAGGAGAAGTCAGTAAATAGGAGACTGAGACAGGACCTTAGGACGCCACTAGAAACAAATTAAGACTGTTGCAAAGAAAAACAGACCACTTCATTTACTACAGGTCTCAGAGTAGAACAGGTTATGGCTTGTGCAAATTCAAAACCCAAATCACAGGAAATAAAAATAGAAATATGGAGCCACTGAAAAGAAGGTATCACCGTTTTAAAAAATTACAAAGCCCTTCACAGAAAAGCAAAGCAATTAAAGCAAAAGGAAGTAGAAAATATTACAAAGATTAAAAGCCACCTGACTTGATCCATGAACAAAAATAAGATGCTAAAGTAAGGATATTTTAACCATTTAATGGCAATAAATAAACTGCAAAGGACAACATATAAAGAAAGCAAACACGTTGTATGAAAGATATTTGTATGTTTATAAAGGAAGTTCTGGTGACTTAGTGATAAAGAAATATGCTGTCAATCCAAAGATACGGAGTTCAAATCCACCTGCTGCTCAGGACGAGAAAAATAAGCCAGTCTCTTCTGTGGGATTTACTGCCTCTGAAAACCCACTGGAGGGTATGTTTATAAATCAATAAAGAAATAAAGAAAAAGTAAAAGGTAATTATGAACAGGATGCTATATTAGGGAATTCCAGAAATGAGATGTCAGCTTTGAAAAAAAAATTTTTTTTTCAAGCAGTAGTTACAGAATGAATCTATATGAAAGCATAATGTTGCTTTTGCTTTGCAAAAAAATGACAAAAGACATCAATCTTCAGAATAAAAAAGAATAAATTCAAATCCTTCATGGGTTTGAGATCACTGATGTATGTTGTTCTCTCCCCTCAGTTTCTGTTGGTCTCTCCGGTATTGTCTTTTTTTTTCCCTATAATTATATTTTATTAATTTTCATAAACATTTACAGAGATTTTGGGTTTCCATTCATTCACCGCTGCACCATTCTCTCCACCCTCCTCCCAGTGTGTTCTTGTCCAAATGCCACAGTGCTTGTCAAAGCCAGTTCTGATTAATCTTCTTTGTCAGTGTGTCCTTTGCCATTCCCTATCACTCCTCCCTGAGAGAGACTTCACCCTGAGTTATAAGGAAAAGGGGATGGCGTATTCTCTTAGCTACTTCCTGCTGAAAAGGGACGCTGTGGGTTTCAGGGTGAAGATCTTCTCTCACTACTCTAAAGGGCCCCTTTGGCAGTAGGAAACACATAGACTATTATGGAGATTGATTTTGGAATTCAGATGCACTCTTATTGATTGTGCTTGGCTGTACATGTACATATCCTTGAAGATGTATCATGGGGGTGTTGCAACCTAGAAGACACAAATTTGACTAACAAGTTATAAGTACATGAGTCAAAAATTATGGAAAAGTAAAAGAAAAGATTCTTTCATTGTTCCACAACCCCCCCCCAGGTCCCCTCCACCATGTAGCCCTCGCTCTAGACTCCTGTGATGACAGAAACACCCAGTTATATATCTCTTTTAAACAGTTCCCTCCCTCCTCCGCCTCAGTGCAGCACACATCATTGAACCCATCTTACTCAGTCTCTCCCCAACCCCAAGGACAGTCCCATTCTACAACAGTGGCATCATGTAATATTTGTCCCTTTGTGACTGGGATATTTCACTCAGCATAATGTTCTCCAGAGTCAACCATTTTGAATACTATTGCATGACTTCCTTGTTTTTTAATGCAGCATAGTATTCCATTGTGCGAATATACCACAGCTTCTCTAGCCATTCGTTTGTTGATGGGCACTTAGGTTGTTTCCAACTCCTTGCTATTGTGAACAAAACTGCAATAAACATGGGTGTGCATATATCTGCTTGGATGTCAGCTATGGTCTCTTCAGGGTATATTCCCAGTAGTGGAATTGCTGGGTCAAATGGTATCTCTATTTGCAACTTTTTGAGAAAGCGCCATACTGCTTTCCACAGGGGTTGCACCATTTTACACTCCCACCAACAGTGAATCAGGGTTCCAGTTTCTCCACAACCTCGACAGCATTTGTTGCTTGCTGTTCTGTTAAATTTTGCTATTTTGACTGGGGTGAAATGATATCTCATAGTTGTTTTAATTTGCATCTCTCTTAGGGCTAGGGATTTGGAGCATTTCTTCATGTGTTTGTTAGCCATCTGAATGTCGTCTTGGTGAAGTGCCTGTTCATATCCTGTGCCCATTTTTCTATTGGATTATTTACCTTTATCTTGTTGTGGTGTCCGGTATTGTCTTGATTCCTCTTGGCACCTGGTGGTTTGACATGTATCTTTGACCAGGGCCATCCCTAAGGGATGGGAGGGAGGGGCGGAGGTAGGAGCAGAGCTGCCTTATCCCTATCAGTTTCCTGATAAGTTACCCTGAGTATTAACTCCATAACTCTTGAGAAATCCAATCCACAATCTTTTAGCAAGAGCAAGGCTTTATTAAGCGATTTTGTAAAATCAGGCACTCAAGCTCAGTAGAAGGAAGGGGCCCTTGCACTCACTATTCAGAGCTAATAAAAAAATGGCACGAGTTTTTATCTCCTTGCTGGCCAGTCCGTCCCCCAGGTTCCTCATTGGCTGAGGACTACCTGGTGAACAAGCCTCCTAGATGTCGCCTAAGTCTTATCACTTGTTTTTAGGACTCCTTCCTCCCCCCACCCCTTTATCCTTTTTCCTTCCTTCTTTCAAGATTGTAGTGCAGCTTCTTGCCACTAGGCCATTGGGACTAAATATTTTCACTGGAATGCAAATACATTTCACTAGGATAAAGGCTCAGTAAATTCTTTCACAACAGGGATTTGAATATAAAATTGTTTTTTTAAGTTATGAAATATTATGTCTGTCAACATATACTAAAATTTTAATCCGGGCCTGCTAGACCATCTGCTTTCCATTGAGTTTGAGAATTTCAAGTGATTTCCCCGCCCCCCCCCTTCTTTCTCCATCTGGTTGTTATTGTTTAGGTTCGTGGACTTAGAACCCTCTCATAGCTGGCCCTCCAGAGGGTTTTCAAAGGAAGTAAATCTCACAGGAGGAGATTACTCATCTTTCTGGTATGTGGCTGCTGGTGGATATTAACTGTGGTCTGACCTTTGGGTTCGCGGCACAGCTTCTTACCACGAGGCCACCAGAGCCCCCTCTCCCCATCTGGAAATTTTATCAGTAAAATGGTTGAGTTCCTTCCTTTCTCCTACCACTGGTTATTGTTTACTTTATATGTCGTTGTATTAGAAATGAGGAGCCCTAGTGGCCCTGTGGGTCAGCACTTCGCTCCCGGCAGAAGTTACACGGTTCACACTCAGGAGCTTCACCAGCAGCTCCATGGGAGAAAGACATGCCCCTCTGCTGTGCTCACAGTTCACAGACTTGGACACGCAGTTGGGAAGGTATTCTGCAGGGTGGTTGGGGATCAGGATTGACTCACTGGCCAAAAAAAGTTCCTTTATCGTATTATTGTAGAGCTGTGTACTATACATATACTAAATATACACATAATTATTACTCTACTGTGTTCCATGTAAAGCTCCTTAACATTTCCTCCACTGTAAGATTCACCCCAATTTGATATGCTGAGTCTTGAATTTGTTGCCTGTGTGAGTTCTCTCTTGCTCATTAAATGTTTAGAATTACGATTGTTCTGTGTTAGACCCACAGAGTAATTTTTAGCACACTATCTGCAATTCTTTTATGTAGTATTTTCCTTTTTGTTATGTTTTGCACTTTTGTTTTAGTCATAGATGCCTTCATTGTTCACTTTAGTCTTTGACCTTCACATGGTTAAACCTCTACAGAGACTTCTGTATCCATCTCTATCTGTGTGTCTCTATATCTGTATCTTTATCTCTACCTATATGTCTCTATATATCTGCTCATCTGTATATTTAAATCCATATCTGTATCTATTTAAGGAGCTCTGGTGGCATAATACATTGTATGTTATGTTGACAAAAGAAAAGTCCATGGTTGGAATCCAGCACCTACTCTAAGGGAGAAAGTAGGCAGTCGCCTCTTATTAATATTTACAACTTGAAAACCCAGTGCAGGTTTGCAATGAATTAGAACCAATTTGACAACATTAAGTTGAATACATCTATATGTGCTTAACATCCACCTGAGATATCTATCCATTTGTCCCACCTACCTAACCGTCAGACTAGGCATCAGGCAGGCTCTCCAGATACTTCCCACAACAGGCCAGCAGGTTGAGTCTCCCTCTGTAAGGATCTAATGACACATGGCAGCTGGGCTCTCTGGAGTCGTACGTTCCTTCTCTGGATTGTGTCCCAATGGACATGTAAAGGCTATTTCTTCTCTGTCAAAGATAAGATAAAATCTTGTAGTAGAAAAGTAGAAAGAAATACTGTTCTGGTGGCCTGCCTGGTCTGGAAAGATATTAACACAGCTTCAGTTAGACGCCATTTGGAACACACCATCTGCTGGGCTCTGATAATTAGCCCAGCTTGGAGACTGAAATCTGAAGGTCTGTAAATTTTGGATAATGTCAAACAAGGAGAGAGAAGAGAGGACTAACATATGCTCCCAAAGTATTCGAAAGCTAAATGGTGAAGGGCCAGAATTGTACTCAAAATTATTCTGAAAAGAGAATGCGGGCCTTCTTTTCTAGAAAGTTCTTTACTTACATACTCGATTAACGTTCTAATCTTTAATGTTACACCTGCAGGGTCAAGTATTTTGGCTTTTGAGGCTCAGTATCACCTTTTAAGAAATGTCAAGCTCAAAAGAATTCTTCTGGGGATAAAATACATTTCGTAAAGATACAGAGGGCAAACCTTTCACATCTTGTCTTCTGTTCCTCAAGAGTTGACAAAATAAGGAGTAAAATTTATTCAATATATATTGAGCTAAGCTTTGAACAGTTACATCTTGGCTTCTTGTATGCCTGTGATTTGTAACCACCAAGAAAACAAGTTTGTCTTGGAGAGGATGAAACTAAGTTTCTCCTTGGAGGCTAGGATTTTGAAGCTCTGTCTCACATACTTTGGGCACCTGGCCTATAGGGACCGATACTTGGAGAAGGACATCATGCTCCGAAGGGTGGAGGGATGGCACAGTAGAGGAAGACTCCGGATGAGACAGATTGAGGCAGAAACTGGGGCAAGGAGGATAGGTGTGTCATAGTCGGTGAGACTGGCTCAGGACAGGGCAGGCTTCAGAGCTGTTGTACATAGGGTCACTTTGAGTTGGAGGTGACTTGATGGCACATAACAATAAGAAGTTGAAACATTTATATGAACAAATGATTCCCTTGGGGTTTTGAAGAACTACTCTTTATTTTAAAATATATCAAATTTCATATGAGGTAGGAGATAAATATCAGAAAACAAAAGTATAAATAATGTTTAAGAAAAATCATCTTCCTTGTTTTGAAATTTGCTACCAACACAACTGTAAGCATCCTTTTGAACACCAGTGTGTTATGGTTCCCTGGTGATGTAAGCAGTTAAGCAGTCTAGTACTATTTTAAAAAGAACAAGGGGCACATGGGGAGCATCACACCTGACCTTTACCAGCTTCATAGGGGGAGACTATCCCCACTCTCAGCATCAGTAACACAAAACCAATTCCCATGAGGTCAGACATGTCTCCCACATTCCCCTGCCTCTTTCTACTCATCTCAACACAAATCTTACTGCTTTGCTGGGTCCAAAATCTGATATGATCGCTCACAGACCACACAGAACCATATTGGAAGGGTTAAAAGTTTATAATTCAGATTAATAACAGAATACAGCCAAAACAGCTCCCACAATGTCCATGCAGGCACCTCAATTGAGCCTTGTGGCTCTAAATTTTCCCATTTTCTTAGTCCTGACAATGTTGACTTTCCCTGTAATTGTCCAACAAAATTCTTAGTCCTGCCAATATTGGCTCCCCCCCCCCCAGAATCCCTTCTAGTAGCCTATTCTCCACTTCAATCGTCTCTGCTGGTGCTGTCCCAAACGGGTTGGGGGGTGTCTCTCTTCTCTGGCTAGTCAAAGAATCTTGGCTGGGGTGGAAAGAATTCCTCATATCGATAGCTAGAGCTGTTAAAGTTATTGACAGGACTACCCGTTACTCTTGTAGATTGCTGAGACCAACCAGTCCCCTGTGGAATGGCCATTCACTTAGTGGATAGTCCAACATGCACAGCCCCACCCCTCCACATAGTCATCTACACTAGAAAAGCCTTTTGAAAAAAGGTTACTGGTTCAGACTCAACCAGAGGTACACTATGAGATCCACCTGGCAAAGTCCTTTCAAAATATCAATCAGTATTCACCATCACCAAGACGAAGTGTCATATAATAAAAATCAAATAGATTGTACATTTATGCAGACAGCTGTGTGCTAAAAATCTCAGTTTTGCTGTATTTATATGAAAGTGCTCAGTCCAGGTCTCTGAACTCTATAAACACGTCGATTCAGTCAATGATGATTGGGGATGAGACACAGGTGGTCTATGAAAGGGTGATTATATAATTTAGTATAAATTATATCATTTATAATTTACAATTTAGTTTAAACTGGGTAGGGTCTTTTTTTGCAGTGAAAGGAGTAACTTTGGCAATTTGATCCCACAAATCTTGCTAAATGGTCATACATGCATCAAAAACTGCACAATCTTCCTGCATTAGTTTTGAGATCTTAGTCAAGGTATTTTAAAATGCAGACAGTAGTATTCAGCCAACTGATAGAGTTCTTTTTTTTTATTATTTTATTTTTATGTGAGTGTACCGTCAAATCGGATCTGACTGGTACAGGAGGAAATTGTCCCTCCTTCCCCGGCAGAGCATCTGGTGGATTCGAACCGTGCGCCTCCGGGATTGTAGTTGCAGCTCCTTGGATAGAGTTCTATGAACACAATAATATAATAACTGAATTGAAAATATTGTTGAGAAAAAAGTTGTTGTTATTGTTGTTGTTGTTAGGTACAGTTGACTATGTGTTGTAGTGACCCTAAGAATAGCAGATCGGAATATTGCTCTATCCTGCCCCATTGTTCATGGACTAGTTGTGCAGATTCTACAGAAGGATGCGCTTGTAGCTAAGGGGGAAATTGGAGGGAAGTAATTAAATACCATGATATTTGAAGTAGGATATGAAAAAAGAATTAGAATAAGAGAGAAGCAAATCATGATAGAGAAAATAGTAACAGGAATAAAATAACATGAAGTGGTAGCATGTGGCCTCTCTGCAGAGAATCACAACTAGTGTATTTCAACTACTATATTTCTTGTTTGGAAGCAGGAGTAGCACCCACTTCCTAAACAACATGCATCCAGAAACTCTATGAACTTTGATAAATGTCAGTAGTTGTAGAGGGGCTTCAGGCCTGAGGATCTCTATGAGCCATGCTCGACTTGAAGGCAGTCACCAGCAACAACATTTGTTGTATTCCCCAAACATCACACAAATTACTGAAATAGTGAACAAATTATGAAAAAGACGTATGTAGTATAATGAGTTGAAATCACAGATTTGTACACTGACTCAGAATAGTCTCTTCCATATTGTAGACTTGTCCTTTGGTTCTACTTTCAGATGAAAGCAGATTTTTGCATAAAACTCTGTGTTATAGGTTTTGTTTTTTGTTTTCTCCGCTCGAGTTTGGAAGCAGCACACAGTGAAAGGAATGGGAAGATATTGTTATTGATTGTCTTCAAGGTGAACACGACTCATACTGACCCTATAAACAAAAGACCTAAAGCTCCTCTATAACTATCGACATTTATCAAAGTTCATAGAGTTTCTAGAGGCATGTTGTTTAGGAAGTGGATGCCACTCCTGCTTCCAAACCTGTCATAGTATGTTATTGTTGTTATGTGCCTTTGAGTCGCCTGCGATGTATAGTGACCCTTCCTTGTCCTGAGCCATTCTCACTAATTCTGACACATCAGTCCCCATTGGCCCAGTTACCATATCAATCCATCTCATCCGGGGTCTCCGTCTCCTGTGCTCTCCATCCACCCTTCCAAGCATGATGTTCTTCTCCAAGGACCAATCTCTCCTGGCCACACACCCAAAGTAAGTGAGGTGGAGCTTCAAAGTCCTAGCTAGCTCTAAGGAGAGACTTGGTTTCACCCTCAGACAGACCTATTTGTTTTCTTAGCAGTCCATGGTATGTTCTAGACTCTTCTCCAGCACTACAACTCAAAGGCATCTATTCTTCTGTCATCCTTAGTCATTGTCCAATTCTCTGAAGCATAGCAAGAAATTGAGAAGACCAAAGCCTGGATTAAGCACACCTTTGTATCTAGACTGACATCATTGCTCTTTGTCACTCTGGAGAGGTGTATATTTCCCAGTGTAATTTGTCTCTTGATTTCCTGACTGCTGGTATTAAGTTTGTTGGTTGTGGATTCAAGCAAGCTGTAATTGCTAATCACCCCAATCTCTTCTCCATCTAATATGGTGCTGCTAGTTGACCCAGTGGTGAGAATCTTTGTCTTCTTAATGTTGAGCTTCAATCCGTGTTAGAGGCTACAGTCCATGACCTTTTGGAGCAAGCGCTTCAGGTCCTCCTCAGTTTCAGCAAGCAAGGTTGTGTCAACTATATATCGTAGGTTGTTAATGAGTCTTCCTCCAATCTTGATGCCACACTCCTCCTCATAAAGCCCTGCTTCCCGAATGATCTGTTCTGCATACAGACTGAAAAGGTATGGCGACAGGACGCATCCCTGGCACACTTCTTTCTTGATTTTGAGCCATGCAGTGTTTCCTTGTTGAAGACTGCTTTTTGGTCCAAGTATAGGTTTCACTTAAGCACTATCAAGTGTTCTGAGATTCCCCCTTTCCTCCAGGTTAGCCACAATTTACTGCGATCCACACAGTCAAATGCCTTTGTATAGTCAATGAAACACAGAGACACATTCTTCTGATACTCTCTGCTTCCTGCCAAGATCCATCTGGCATTGGCAAGAATGTCCCTAGTGCCATGACTTCTTCTAAACACAGCCTGTTATTTCTGGTGGTTCTCTGTCAATGTACTGTTCAAGTCTTTTCTGGATAATCTTTAGCAGGATTTTGCTAGTGTGTGTGATATTGTTTGATAATTTCCACACTCTGCTAGGTCATCTTTTTTTGGAGTGGGAATAAATACGGATCTCTTCCAGTCAGTTGGCCAAGTAGTTGTCTTCCAGATTTCTTGGCACAACTTGGTGAGCACACACAGGGTAACATTAGTTTGTTGAAATGCGCCTGTTGGTATTCAATCAATTCCTGGACATTACTTTTTTGCCACGCCCTTCGGAGCAGCCTGCACTTCCTCCTTCATCACCATTGCCTCTTTTTTTTTTTCACCATTGCCTCTTGATCGTATGTTGTTTCTTGAAATTCTTCTGTGTCAGTCAGTTCTTTTTAGTAGAATGACTCTGTACTCCTTATAACTGCTTGTAATGCTTCTTGAATCATTCCGTTTTCTGCCCATAGCATCCTTAAGCATTGCAGCTCGTGACTTGCATTTATTCTTTAGTTCTTTCAGCTTAAGATATGCCGAGTGAGTTCGACCCTTTTGATCTTCTGTTTCCAGCTCCTTGCATATTTCATTATAATATACTTTGCCTTGTCTTCTGGAGCAGCCCTTTGAAATGTTCTATTCAGCTTCTTAATGTCTTGATTTCTACCCTTTGCTTTCCAATGGTAAGACAGCATTTAAAAAAAAATCCTAAAATTTATAATGCAATAAAAAGGCTTGGTCTTGCCATAGGAGTCTTCAAAATGAATCTGGTTTACTACCTTCACAGAAATCAGAAGTTATGGAGAAACATTCTTACATAGCATTTTTTTGTGTGTGTGCATGTACCATCAAATCAGATCTGACTGGTACAGGAGGAAATTGTCCCTCCTTCTCCGGCAGAGCATCTGGTGGATTCAAACCGTGTGCCTTTGGGATTGCAGTACAGCTTCTTGCCACTATGCCACCAGAGCTCCCCTTTACATAGAATTTTCAGTGAAAACTTTTTCTTCTGAGATGCACCGGTGTTACTGCTGTCTTGTATGATACAACCCCCTTCACTGCCTCTGTGGTCTCGTGAAGCCTCTTAATCCCTCTGGCCTTTTATTCAACAGCTGCAGATGTCTTCCATAGCTCCTGGCTCATGAAGACTCTTTAACATCTCTTTTCTTGTATTTGTTCAGGTCCCATTAAAAAATTCTAAATGTGTTTTATCTTTCTTTTTTTTAATTTCTAAAATTTAAGTCAGTATTGAGAGCTCCACAAAGGCATAGCATATTTATACTTAATTGAAAACTTTCCAGTTACTCTGATGTGTGTTTGACACTATTTACCCATTGGTACTACGTATGCATTTCATTAGGAAATTATTTATATTTTAATAAAATGTCATTAATAGTGACAGAACATCGTTTTGCTCAGATACCGCTTAAGATGGAAGAATTATCTGATGTGAATAAATTATGTTTGAAGCAATCTTTATAACAGTCAAAAGAGGTAATAAGTGATCAAAATGGACATTACTCATTTGCATTCAATATCTCGTGCCCATATTCCAAAGACCACTTCTCAGATATTTCATTAAGGGTTATCTCTCACTATGTATCTGTCAGTTTCTTATACTGTGGTTGATTATGTTTTGCTTTGGTGCTGAGAAGAACATCATCATCGTTTCAAACACCAGTAGGATAAAACAAGAGAAGATGGGCAATCTCCTCCCATTCTCAGAAACCCACTAGAAGGTCAACTTTGAGTTGGTTCTGACACAAGACACAAGTGAGGAGAATGAGAACTCATATTGAAGAGGCTTCAGTGCCACTTGCAGTCTAGTAAACCAGTAAGAAGAGTGGTGGTGGTGTTGTTGTGGTGGTGGTGGTGGTGGTGGTTGTCGTCTTAGGTGCCATCAAGTCAAGTACATCTCACTGTGACCGTACAAACAAGTCCTGAATCCCGTCTTGTGTCCTCCTCACTATCTCTGACACACTTGAGTCCATTGCTTCAGTCACTGTATCACTCCATCTCGTTGAGGGTCTTCCTCTCTTCCACTGACCCTCCTCCTTTCCTAGCATGATGTCCTTTCTGAGAAATAGCCTTTCTTTGCAACTTGTCCAGAGTAGGAGAGATGACATCCTTGCCTCTAAGGAGTCCTCTGACTGCCCATTTTCTGAACTTGTTAGTTCTTTCTGTCAGTCCATGAAATAGCCAAGGCTCCTCTTCAACAATACAACTCAAAGGCATCAGTTCTTCTGTCATCTGTATTCATTGTCCAGCTTTCAGATACACAGCAAGCCATTGAAACCACCATGGCCTGAATCAGGTACACCTCAGTCTGCAAATTTATATCATTCAATATTTTGGAGAGGTCCCTGATAAGAGCCTTGCCTAAAGCAATATGTCTCCCTTATCTCCTAACTGCAGATACTAAGGGTATTAATTGTAAATATAAGTAAGATGAAATAATTGGCAATTTCAATCCTTCCTTCATCTATCATAATGTTGCCTATTAGCCAAATGGTAAGGACCTTTGTTTTCTTAATATTGAGATATAATCTATATTGAAGGCTGTAGTCTTTGCTCTTCTGCAGCAAGAACTTCAGGTCTTCCTTATTTTCAGGAAGCAAAACTGTGTCATCTACATAATGTGGGTTGTTGAAGAGTCTTCCTCCTATTCTGATGCCACATTCTTCATCATAATTCAGCTTCATGAATTATTTGCTCAGCGTATAGATTGAATATATAGGTATGGAGAAAAGATAAAACCCTGATGCACACCCTTCGTGATTTTTAAACCATGCGGTAATTTCTTGTTTCATTTAGTCAACAGCTTCTTGGTCTAAGCATAGCTTTCTTATGAGCACAATTAAGTGTTCTTAGATTCTTATTCTTCTCATTGTTAGCCATAGTTTCTTGCAACCCACACAATCAAATGCCTTTGCATTGTCGATAAAGCACAAATTGACATTCTTTTGGTATTCTTGTAGCCAAGATCCATCTGACGTCATCTCATCAATGGTATCCCTGGAGCCATAAAACCAGCTTGAACTTCTGACAGTTCCTTGTCAGTGTACAATTCGAGACAGTTTTGGAGGGTCTTCAGCAATATTTTGCTTTGTGTGATATTAATGATATTGTTCAGTAATTTTCCACATTCTGTTGTATCACCTTTCTAGAGAATAGAAACAAATATGGTTCTCTTATCAGTCAGCCAGGCAGCTGTCCTCCAAATTTCTTGGCATAGACCATTAAGCACATCTAGGTTGCATATCGTAGTTGAAACCTTCAAATAAATACCCTATCACTGGGCCATATATTTTGCAAGTGTCTTCAGAGAAGCTTTAAATTCTTCTTTTTGTTACCATTGGCTCCTATTCACGTGATACGTGTGAAGTTTTTCAGTGTCGACCAATTCTTCAGGTACCACGATTCTGGGTATTCCCACCATCTTTTTAAATGCTCCCTGCATCATTCAAGATTTTGCCCATGGCGTCTCTCAGTACTGCAGCTCAAAGCTTGAGTTTGTTGTTCAGTTATTTAAGCTTGAGAAATGCCAAGCAAATTGCCTTTTTATTCTGACACAGCTCTTTGCACATTTATTATAATACTTTGTCTTACCAAGCTGCTCTTTGAAATCTTCTGTTCAGCACTTTTGCTTCAATATCTCCTCCTTTTTTTTTTGGTTTTTTTGTTTGTGTGTTGTTTTTTTTTTTTACTTCTCAAATGTATAATGCAATTTTCAGGGTTTCTTCTGACATTCACTTTGGCTTTTTCTCTCTCCTCGGTAATAACATTTTGTTCTCTTCAAGGTTATATTTTTATTCTTAGGGATTTGTTTTCATCTTCAGTTTTGCTTTGAACTTGGACATGAGTAGTTGGTGGTCTGTTCTACTGTCAGCACTTGGCCTGCTTCTGACTCCTGTTATTGAGCTTCTCCATCAGATGTATCCAGTCTGATTCCAGTGTGGTCTTTTAGGTGCAGTACATATGTAAAGCCACCTTTGTTTCGTTTGTTTGCTGTTGTGTGTGGTTTTTTTTTTTAATTTTTAAAGTATAATTTACATTTTATTATCAGACAAGTTTTTTGGTGGGGTTGTGTTTTTGGGGTTTCTTGGTTTGTCTTTTTCAGCATTTAAGGAATCAAATCCTTACGTGGGTGTTGGTGGTGGTGGTCGTGGGGCAGTACCTGCAGGTCTGAATCTAGGGGTTCTGTCCTTCTGGGCTTCACGAGAACGGTTCCTCACCACCTTGCTGTGAAAGGCACAACTCACACAGTAGTGCAATTTCACAAAGAGCTTTGGAAGCACATATGCGTCGGAGACAGTTGCTTCGGAAATGTCCCTGACGGCATCTGCCTCTACTATATTTCGCATTTGCGATCTTCTTGGTTGCCTTGTCTTTGGGCACGCAGTGGGTGCAGTTGGCGCAGCAAATAGGCTGCATGTGGCTGTGTCCATTTTGGGCACGTCCACGGTTTCTCTTTTGCTTTGTCATGGTGGAAGCGAGGGCCCAAGAGAGCTTGTTTCCTTTAAAAAAAAAAAATACCAGTCAGATCCGATTTGACAGTACACATAAAATATAACAGATTTTTTTTTTAAATGGTATTTCCTACTTGGACCTTTGAGTCTGTGCTCCATACTGCCACTTAGAATTTAACTTGTTTGAGATCTGGACGTTTTCCCTTTCTCTGAATAGAAAGAGTAGTACTTGCACATTTTAGAAATTTTGGAAAACAAAGTTTAGGTAAAATAATAAAAATTCGTTTTCATCAGAGGGAAAAAGATGTTTGCTATGAATAAGTTATTAATTGTACAAAATGTGATCATTCCTTCTCCAGCTTCATTTTCGTCACCTAGTTCATACTTAACAACTGATAGTACTTCCTCATTGTTTCCAACTTTTGCATTCAGTAATTATTAATTTGGGAGCCTTGGTGTCCTAGTGGCAAGTAGCTGTGCTGTAATCCCAAAGGGACACAGTTCAAGTCTACCAGTTGCTCCATGTGAAAAAGATGGACAGTCCCATCCTGTGAGATTAACTGCCTTTGAAAACCCACTGGAGGGTCAGCTCTGGGTCAGTTCCAACTCGGCATTACACAACAACAATTATCAATGCATCTTGATTGCATGCTTGATCAATTTTGGACTGCAAACGCTGTAGAGGTCTTGCACAGATTATGCATACATACATATGCTCACTTTGTTGCTGTTTTCATGAAGCTTTTCCTGTGAAAACTTATTTTGGCCTGATTTCTGCAAATCAGAAAATTATTATTCTCTCCCAAGCCTCAGAAAATGAGTGCTAGAATATCTCTTAAGTTATTTGGGTCAAACTGATTCCTAACCGTAAAAGAATCAGAGAACAGTATAGGAAAGAGTACCTCCCTATCTGCTTGTGTCTCCAAGATGAACCTGCAAGTTTACAATATTCATAGTTGTATTTATTTTACCAGATCATTTACAAGACAAGTCTTAATAAAATGGTTCTCATACATAGAAAAGTATGTGTGTGTATGTGTGAAGCGATCAATGTTAGGCAGAATCCTCATTGCACTTGAGACTGAGGCTGTTATTCCATCTGTTTCCGTTTTGTTTGCTGAAATCTCTTAGTACAAACCTCAGGACACCTTTCCTAAATACACTCCCTGGTGTTTTCCTGTTACCGCCAAACTCTGAAACCGCATGAAGGTCAGTATAGCCCTTTCATAAAGCTAAATATATCTTACAATTCAGAGCTCCTCTGTGACTCTATTGAGCAGAGAAGTGGTTCTTCAGTTGTTGAAAATTGAATAGCTACTCTGGAAGTCAGACCGGGACTGATGGTGGCACAGATTATCCGCCGCTGTGATGTTTCCTTTTGCATTCAGTGCAGACAGAATCCTCGTTGACACGTCTTGCCTTTTCTCCTCTTTCTCTGAGCATGTAAAAGTGCATGTTAATAAGAAGAGACTTAAGCCTCCCTTTGGTGTCATTGGCATAGAGATATAAAAGCTGTATAGCATACCTGATAGAGAGGAAAATGTTTTCTTTTATAAACAAAGTAATCACCATTGAGCCCTACAGGTGTTAATTTAGTCCACATCATCCTTGAAATGACCTAATTGGCAAATAGATTAAATTATTAGTAATAGTTACAATACTAAAATGTGTAAGCCATTTTATCAAAGAAGTACTCCTTTTATACTGTTGTTATGTACTGTCGAGATTCATAACAACCCTGTGTCCAACAGCTCGGAACCCTGTTCTATCTTGAATATACCATAGAACATGTGCTAGGTGATTTTTCTCCCCACGATTTTTTTTCTTTCTTTTTTTTTTTTTTTTTTTGCAAAACACCTCACCATACAGGAAGTATTTTCTTATGCATCGGTAGTAAAATTGGCTAGTACAAATTTCTCGGGTAAATACTGAAGGAGAAGCAAACAAAGAACTATTATGTTTTATAAAACGTAACATTTCTAAATGTTGGCAGAATGGATGTATACAATATTTCAATTTCAATTTTAAGCTCATGTTCCTAAACTGTTGGTTCCTTGTTTGCCATTTATTTGGCATGTCTTTCCATGCTTTCTTTTTTCAACCTGGTTATGTCTGACTGTAAAGTGTATTCCTTATTGATAATATACAGATCTGATTAATCCATTCTATCACTATCTGCTCTTTAATTCACTCACTCATTCCTACGAGGCAGAACCCACTCAGACCTCACTGTCTGGTGTGCCTGATACAGGCCATGGTCTTTGCAATCACTTGTTATGCATCAGAGAGTTGGACAATGACTAGGGAGAATAGAAGGAGAATTGACGCCTTTGAGCTGTGGTGCTGGAGAAGAGTATTGAATGTACCCTGGACTGCCAAGAAAACAAACAGATTCATCCTAGAGAGGGTTAAACCAGGCTGCTCCTTGGAGGCAAGGATTCTGGGGCTTTGTCTGACATACTTTGGACATGTTGTAAGGAGAGACAGGTCTTTGGAGAGGGACATCATGCTGGGCAGAGTGGAGGGACAGTGCAGGATGGGAAGACCCTCTATGAGGTGGATTGACTCAGTGACTGGGGTAATCGGGATGGGTGTGTCAGAGACAGTGAGATTGGCACAGGATAGAGCAGGGTTTAGGGCTATTGTACATAGGGTCGCTATGAATTGGAAGCGATTCGATGGCACATAACAACAACAACATTTGCTACGAGGTTACTGTTTTTTATAAATATCGTAACACCACCTATTTTCATTTTTTTAAGTAAAGCAGAGTGGAGTAGAACCACTGAAATGCCACAAGGCTTGCACAAGCCTGTATTTGATAATCATTACAAGCCATGATTCCAACTCATTGTGACCTCCCAGTGTTCGTCAAAGGCTGTCACTTTAATAAGGGGAGACTACGTCTTCCTTTTATGGAGTTGTGGGTAGATACCAGCTCCTGAATCTGGATATTTGAGCATGTATAGAATGTGTAATATGTATGGAGAGAAAAGACACATTCTTTCTTTTGCTATTTTTAAATTTTATATTGGTTTGCACACAATATTTATATACATTGTGTTTCCTTCATATTCATTGTGTTTCACACATTCCTTCCTTCTCGTTGTGAGATGTGGATCCTACTTCAGCTTTCTGCAGGTAGCAGTCCAATTCTGCCAGCACCATTTGTTGAAAAGGCTGTTGTTTCACCATTTGTTAGGTTTTATCTCCTTGTCAAATACTAGTTACCCATAGGTAGATGGATTAATTTCTTGGTTCCCAATTCTGTTCCATTGGTCTATGTTTCTCCCATTGTACAAGTGCCGTACTGTTTTGATAACAACCGGTTTTGAAATCATGGAGTACTATGTATGCCTCCCTCTTCATTTTTGTTTTGCTTTTTAAGTGCTTTGCTTATTTGGAGTCCCTTCCCTTTCCAAATAAACTTGCCAATTGCCTTTTCTATCTCTTGGAAAATGAGTCTGTATCTATCCTGGGATTGGGTTGAACCATATGAATTTATTTTGATAGAATTGAAAATACATTCTTACATTTTACCATAATACATTAATGGAAAATTAATTTATCCTGTGGCCTTAAAAAAACCTATTAGAAAAAAAAATTTTAAAACTCTATAAAAGTGCTACAGTGTTGTATTATTCTGTAAGTGTTCCACTTCAGTTCAGATTCTTCAATTCACATTTACTTAGTTAATTGGGGTATTCAGTTATCCTTAAGAATAGAAGGGTTGTTATTACCAAATATGTAATAATTCCCTAGCTCTGGTGGCCTAGTGGCAAGAAGCTGTGCTGCATTCTCAAAGGCATGCAGTTCAAGGCCACCAGCTGCTTCATGGGAGAAGGATGGGCATTCTCTTCCCGTGTGATTAATTGCCTCTGAAAACCCGCGAGAGGGTCAGCTATGGGTCAGTTCTGACCTGATGGTCAACAACAACAACACTTCCTGTTAAACTAATCAAAACAAAAGATTGCTTATATCTTTGGAAACAAACATTCATTTTAACACTTGGATTTAACATTTCTGTTTAAACGTTAGGCTTATTAATACCTAAGTCGCTTTAAAGAAGGCCTAGTAGGAGTGGCACCCACTTCCTAAACAACATACCTATGGAAACGCTATGAACTTTGATAAATGGTGATAGTTCTAGAAAGGTTTCAGGTCTTTTGTTCATAGGGTCACTATGAGTTGTACTTGACTCTATGGCAGTCAACAACGTAATAATGTTACTATCTCAAAAAGACTAAAGAACTTGTTATTCTGTGATAAATTATTTCTACTAAAATACTAATTATCAGTACCCTATTTAGCACTTATTTTTAATATTTGCGTATATTATCCAATATAAGCATCACCTGACTCCCTGTGTGGAGAGTTATATACTTGAATTTTATAGCAGAGAAATTCAAGATGTCTGGACAGGTCATCAGGAAGTGCCATTCTTTGGAAAAGAACATCATGATTTGCAAGGTGGAGTGTCAGTGATATAGAAGACGACGGTCAGCTGAGCAGATTGACAGGGTGATGGCCACCGTGAGCTGAAGCATAGCATCTGGCAGGGTTTCTATCCATTGTCAACGGGTTGCTATAAGTTAAAGTCAACTCTGTGGTTCCTAAAAAGGTTATGTTTCTATAGCAAGGTCATAATCCGTGCTGTGCAACCTATCTGTAATTTCTTATTTATAACTAGCGTGTATTAGCCAGTATGGCTGATTGATTGTAGAGGACGACTTAAGGACAAGCAGTAGGGATGTTGTTCCCTCATGACGTTCATCAAGACAATAGACAGTGACCTCATGATAAGGCACAGAAACTCAGGGATATATTCTGACAGATGAAGAGAAGTTGTGCACAATTGATTGCTTCACCTCTTAAATTTGCTTGAAATGATCTCACAGTTGAGAAAAGATTGCCTACTATTAATCTTTTGCCTGTCTTTTTTTCTGTAATTCTACCAGACACGTATTCCTGGAATTTCTCCTAAAGTCAAGTCATTATTATTATTTGAAGAGGACACTATGATGGTGAACATCACTTTTTAAAATAAAAATAAGGTCACTTAAAATAAAAAGTTAAGGAAAAGACCCCAATTGTTTGCCTTAGCTTAATCACATGCATTTACATAGGTTTTGTTTCCAAGCGTGTGGAGTGAGGAGAGATGTATGTCTGGGTAGACCTATTTCTATATCACAAATAAATGGAAACTTTATGCACAGACATAAAATCTCTAAAGGGATAAAAATTCATTCATTTTCATCATGAATATTTCCTCTAGATTATGAAGTTGAGGGTCTTCCTTTCTTTCGCTGACCCTCTTCCTTTCCTACCAGGATACCTTTTCCAATGACTGGTCTTACTCTAACAACATTCCCTAAGTATGTGAGGCAAAGTTTCACCATCCTTGCCTCTAAAAAGTAGTTCCCTTGATGTACTTCTTTCAAGACAGAATTATTTGTTCTTTTGGCAATCCATGGATTGTTAAGTACTTTGCCAACACTACAGGTCAAAAGTATCCATTCTTCTTCAGTCATTCTTGTCAACTGTCTAACTTACAGACTCATAGGACACAACTAAAAATAAGGTGGCTTACATCAGTCACAACTTAGTCTTTAAACTGATATCATTGCTCTTTCATATTTGGGAAAGGTCCTTGACAACAAGTTTCACAAGGGAATATGACTTTTCATTCCTTAACTTGCTATCATGGATATTGACTGTGGAATCAAGCTAGATGAAATTGTTGACAACTGTAATCTTATTTCCATCCATCATGATGTTGCCTGTTTGTTGGTCTAGTTGTGAGTACGTTAATTTCCTTGATTTTTATATGTAACCCTCATTGAAGGCTGTAGTATTTGATCTCCTTCAATAAATACTTCAAGTCTCCTTCATTTCCTGCAAGTTTGCTTGTGTCATCAGCACGATGCTTGTTGTCCTTCCCCCAATACTGATGCCTTATTCTTCTGCATATAGTTCTCTTTCTCAAATGATTTGTTCAGGATGCAGATTGAAGTTGGAGAAAGCATACAGGCCTAGTGCACACCTTTCCGTATTTTAAATCATACAGTGTTTCCTTGTAATGTTCTGACAGTTGCTTTGTGGTCCTTTTATACCTTTCACATGAGCACAACCAAGTATCCCCACTAAAAAAGTGATCCCAGTAAAAGAGTGATCCATCAGTGAATTACGGAATAGTGTCACATGCTAGTAAAATCTTGCTGAAGGTTGTTTAAACTTGAGAAGTACATCAACAGGGTATTGTCAGAAATTCAGGCTGGATTTAGAAGAGGTGGTGGCACAAAGGACACCATTGCTGATATTAGATAAATGATCCTTGGCTGAAAGCAGAGGATACCGGGGTGGGGGGTGGGGGAGAATGTTTGCTTGTGTTTTATTAATTTTGCAAAGGCAATCAATTGTGTGAATTATAACAAACTATGGATAATACTGAGAAAAATGGGAATTTTAAACAATTGTGCTCATATGAAAGCTTTGCATAGACCAAGAAAGGGACAGACTGACACATAGTGAAGCAGGAGAGAGACTGTGAAAGCGTTCCACCATTCCATGTATAGAAGACTAGAGGCAAAAGTCTATTGCTTTCTTAACTCTCTCAGTTCTTTTGAGCCTCTTGTGAAGTGAAGACTTCTTTTCAGGGACTGTCACATGGCTTGGAGTTTGTCTTTTATGGTACTTATTTTAGATCGGTTCAGCACTTCATCCCAGAGCCAATGGGATCTGTACCAGTGTTTTTGAAGAACAGTTGGGTTAGGATCATTGTTTTAGCAAACACTCATAATTTACTCTTAGAATGTGAAGAGTTTTGCTCACTGCTTTTAGACTCTCAGCTCTACTTGAGATTCTATACTCTATAAATGATACACAATAATAGTTTGAAGGGAGCGTTGTATGCTATTATATGTGACAATATTGTTGTTGTTATGTGCCGTCGAGTTGTTTGCGACTCATAGCGACCCTATGCAAAACAGCCCTAAACCCTGCTCTATCCTGCGCCAACCGCACTGCCTCTGACACACCCATCGCAATTACCCCAGTCACCGAATCAATTCATCTCATAGAGGGTCTTCCCGTCCTGCGCTGTCCCTTCACCCTCCCAAGCATGATGTCCCTCTCCAAGGACCCGTCCCTCCTGGCAACATGTCCAAAGTATGTCAGACGAAGGCCCAGAATCCTTGCCTCCAAGGAGGAGCTTGGTTAAATCCTCTCCAAGATGAATCTGTTTGTTTTTCTGGCAGTCCATGGTACATTCAGTACTCTTCTCCAGCATAGCAGTTCTTAAATTACTTTTTATGTTCTTGTGCCTAAAATAGTACTAAAATGTTTATTTTTAATATAAAAAGTAATAGAATAAAGTCCATGCCCTTTAAATAATAAGAGCTAATATGGTAAAGCCCATGTCCTTGAAATATTTTAACTAACATTACTCATATTCATATGTCTTGTTTCAGAAAAACTATTGTTTATCAATATGAAGTTAACATAAGGGAGCTGGTTCTAGTAGCTTTATTTTTAATAACTATATAATACCTAGGGATGATAGAAGGAGAGTTGATGCCTTTGAGCTGTGGTGTTGGAGAAGAGTATTAAATATAGACTGCTAAGAGAACAAACGGGTTCATCCTAGAGAGGGTGAAACCAGTTTGCGACTTGGAGGCTAGGATTCTGAGGCTTCGTCTGACATAATTTGGACCTGTTGCAAGGAGGGACCGGTTCTTGGAGAGAGACATCATGCTTGGAAAGGTGGAGGGACAGCACAGGAGAGGAAGACCCTTGATGAAATTCAGTGACTGATTCACTGGAATTGGAGTCACTGGATTGATTCAGTGACTAGGGTAATAGAGGTAGGTGTGTTGGAGACAGTGAGATTGGCACAGGATAGAGCAGGGTTTAGGGCTTTTGTGTATAGGGTTGTAATAAGTTGCAGGTGACTCGATGACACATAACAACAACTTATAATACCTTAAATATTAACACATTTGGTTATTGATAATAAAAATAATATCTAATACACTTCTAGGTGGTATAGCACTGGTCTGTGCATTGCTGTACAGAGGTAACTCGTGGTTGCTGTGACGCTGAACACTGTGACAGTGATGTGCCAATCATGGAAATGGGTACCCATGGTGGACAGTGTTGGCTGGAGCTTCCCAACTAAATCAAGCCTGGAAGCAGGAGTGGCATCCACTTCCGAAATGGCTTGCCTCCGGAAACTCTATGTACGAACAGTGCTCAAGCTGTTCGTTCATAGGGTCGCTGTGAGTTGTCTACGACTCGACGGCATCAAACAACAACAACAACAATACACTTAAAAACATGAAGGGCTTGTCTTACTAGAATCTGTCAGTATTCTAAGAAACAAACAAAAAATAAGTATTTGAAATGAAGATTATAATCTAACTATTCCTTAAGTAGTATCTTAGTAGTTATGCTACCAACTCATAAGCAGGTGGTTAGAACACACCGGTTGCTTTGTGGGTGGAAGATGGACAGTCCCCTCCGGTGTGATTTACAGCCTCTGAAAACCTGCTGGAGCGTCAGTGATGAGTGGGTTCAGATTTAAGAAGTCCTAGGAGGGTCCAGTCCTTGTGAAGGACATCAGGACATCATGCTTGGAAGGGTGGAGGGATAGTGCAAGAGAGGAAGACCCTCAATGAGATGGATTGACTCAGTGACTGGGGTCACAGGGGTGGGTGTATCAGAGATAATGAGGTTGGCACAGGAAAGAGCAGCTGTTGTACATGGGGTCACTATGATTCACAAGCAACTCGACAGCACATAACAACATAAATTATTAGTAATGCAACTAACAAACTGGTATAGGACACGAATTAGGTAATTAAGGAGAAGAGAAAGGGAGGAGATTATTTATAAATATAATAT
>NW_006399761.1:10589602-10607774 GCF_000299155.1 Elephantulus edwardii
ATTATATATATAAATAAATTAAAAGTCACTTGTAAACTTCCATTCAAATCACAATTTTTTAACAGATTAGCATTAAGGACTGTCCAGTTATTTGGTTTCCATTAAATTTAGAAATTCTGAAGCATTTGAGAAATGAATGAAGATTCCACTGTGTAATAGCATACGCAGTTATGCTTTTGACATGTGAGAATATTTTGTGTCTAAAATTAAACTTTGAAGAAGGCAGGAAATAACACATTGTCTGATATAAGTGCAATCTAACTCAGCAAGTTGCAGGTCCAACATTGTCTCTTTGGTTGTGCCTCAAAAGAAAGATATTTTGAAGCCTGACTGTTATCTATATGAAATGAAGCCTAACCATTGAAACAGACAGAAGGTATCAGTAGTAAATGATAAAATAAAGGGGGAAATTACAGAAGGAAATGGTGGCAGGTTTCGGTGGCCTTGAGTCTGAATCAACTCATAGTGACTCTTTGTACAACAGGGTAGAGCAATGTGCAGTTATGTACCATGTTGTGGTTTTGTACAGTCACACGTAGCTGACCCTCTAGGGGTTTTTCAGAGGCAGTTTATTCACACAGGAGGAGATTGCCCACCTTTCTCCCACAGAGCAACTGGTTAGTTTCCAACCGCATGTCTTGGCGATTGCAGTCATTGCTATGTGTGAGTCTATTGTGTCAGTCTATCTTGATGAAGGTCTTTCTCCCTTTCACTGACCCTCTATTTTTCCAAGCATGACAGACTTCTCCAGATATAACCCCACTTAGTCATGTACCCAGAGTTGTGTGAAAGTCACTCTTAACAGTTTTAACTTCTAAGGAGGATTCTAGCTGTATTTTTTCCAAGATAAATTTGTTGGTTCTTTTGGCAGGCCATGGTCTATTTGTTAGGCAATGGAAAAAGCATCAAGAAGGAATTGCTTTGTTTGGGAATTAACTATGTCTCTCCTCTAGTGTAGAGGATAGCTTGTGCTGCTTATCAGAAGGTTGGCAGTTCAAATCCACCAGCTGTTTCCAGAGAGAGGAGATGAGCAAGCTCCTTGTGTTACAATTTATAGCCTCACAAACCAGATGGAGGGTTGACTGAATTAGAACTGACTCAAAGACAGTGAGCTTGGTTTGGGTTCATAGGTGGTAATGTAGGAATTTCTTACAACAATACTGCAAATGCCAGCATTTGGGTGTGTCAGAATAGTAAGATATTGAAATGTCTGGCCACGCCTGCAGGCTCAGGGCAAGTGTCTTGTGAATCTCAGTGTCAGCTGGATGTGGCCTCTTGCATCTTGAAGAGAGGCAAGTATGGAGTGCTTGGGGCACATGTGGCTTTCTTTTTGCCCAAGTGGGTGTCAGCAGAGTGGACTTGCCAGATGAATTGGGGTCTCTGGCCCAGAGTTCCTCAGCATTTGGGCATGCCCGAAAGGTAAAATACATTAGGGCCCTTGGGCCTGTTGTTAATGTTTTTGGTCAGATATTCTTCTAGGTCGTATAGCCCTGGTGTGTCCACTTGCTGTACAGAGGTAGCCTGTGGTTGCTGTGAAGCTGAACACTGTGACACTGATGTGTCAAATGTGATAATGGTTGCCCATGGTGGACAATGTTTGGTGGAGCTCCCCGATTAAAACAAGCTTGGAAGCAGGACTGGCATCCACTTCGGAAATAGCTTGCCTCCGGAAACCCTATGAACTTGGAAAAACGATGAAAGTCACACAAGTGTTGAGGACTTTTGTTCATAGGGTCGTCATGAGTAGCCTATGACTCAACGACAATTAACAACAACAATAACAACTGAAAAGTTCTTGTACATAATGTAATATTATGTTGAAATGTTATGCTCAGAGAAACTCAGAGACGGGCTTTAGAATATTCACCCCTGAGCCTGCAGGTCTAACATTGGAAGCCAGGAGTGGACATTTGGCTAAAGGAAGATATACCAGCCCAATATCACTTTCTTTTATCGGACACAAGTGAGAATATGCCTACTACACAGGTACTTTGGATTTTTCTACTGTGAAGTCACTAGAAAGCCCCCATAAGCTAGCAGAAAGTCAAACATTATTTTCTTTATACATTTAAACAATGTGCTAGATGTTCTAAACCTTTCAATTACTCTAAATATACAGGAGACTCAAAACCCACACTTCCCACTAATTTATCTTACAAAAGCTATCAGAGCTGATTACTATAATAATAATCAGTCGCATATTTTTAAGTCACTGCATAAAATGAATGGTGCATGATTGCTCACAAATCATCAAACTGCTTTCTGAATATCGCTTTATATTCTATTAATGTTCGCGAGTCCCTAAACATACAACCTGCTATTTTTAGGATTTGATGTTCAAGAACAGCCATTTATTCTCCTTTGAGGAAAGCGACAATTTCTGTAGGGTTCAGGACTCCTCCATCAGCTCTTTGCAAGACCCGGTGCAATCCCAGCCCATTTCCTCTCTTAAAGCTGTGTCCCAGGGCAAAAATAAAAATGGGGAGGGGGAATGTTTGCTATATATATAGCTACAAAGCTGTTGAAAAGCTGAGCCGTTCCTGACAGAGCTTTGACAATTATGAAATAAAAGATGCTATCCATGCTGAAAATGTGAGCAGTCCTACAAAAGGCTGGAAAAGGGTACACATTTGAAGATAAAGTTAGAACTGACTCCCAGGTGAGAGAGAGAGCAGCATGTTATTCAAACCAGTGCTATTTTCCAACTTTCTAAAGTCTATTCTAATTCATTCATGGTTGTACATTCTCTCCTATCCCCTTCTTGCCCCCTCCCTCAGTCCACCTTGCAATGCACCTCTTGTTACCAATGGTCATTAGTTTCTCACCTTTGAGGATGATATGAGTCAGAACAAAGCTCAACACAAGCTTGAATGCACCAATTACTGAGGTTCATCGTCACAACCGGATTAGTATGTCTGTGCAATTTTCATTTTGCATTATTGCTTGTTTCCACTATTTCTCTAAGGAGCTCCCAGTTGTAAAACACGTTTGGAAGCAGGAGTGATATCCATTTCCTAAACCACATGCCCCTGGAAACTAAGAACTTGAAGAAATAACGATAGCTATGGAAAGGCATTAAGTCTTTTGTTCATAGATTTGCTATGAGTTGACCTTGACTCGACAGCAATCAACAACAACAACAACAAGGCACTCTTCACCCTACCATTCTTCAACGAAGCAGTGCAAAAAGAGATTGTTTTGTTGTTGTTGTTGTTGTTATGTGCCGTCGAGTCACTTGCGACTCATAGCGACCCTATGTACAACAGCCCTAAACTCTGCTCTGTCCTGTGTCAATCGCACTGTCTCTGACACTCCCATCCCAATTATCCCTGTCACTGAATCAATCCACCTCATAGAGAGCCTTCCTCTCCTGCGCTGTCCCTCCACCCTCCCAAGCATGATGTCCTTCTCCAAGGACTGGTCTCTCCTCACAACATGTCCTAAGTATGTTAGACGGAGCCTCAGAATCCTTGCCTCCTAGGAGCCACCCAGTGTAACCCTTTCCAGGATGAATCTGTTTTCCTAGCAGTCCATGGTATTCTCAGTACTCTTCTCCAGCACCACAGCTGAAATGCATCAATTCTCCTTCTATCCTCCTTAGTCATTTTCCAACTCTCTGATGCATGACAAGAGATTGTGAAGACCATGGCCTGTATCAGATGCACCTTAGTCTCCAGAGAGACATCATTGCTCTTCAGTACTTTGGAGAGGTCCCTAACAGCAGACTTTCCCATGGCAATGCACCTTTTAATTTCCTGGCTACTGGTGCCGAGAGTGTTGACTGTGGAGCCAAGCAAACTAAAGCTGTGAACAATCTCAATGTCTTCACCATCCATCCTGATGCTGCCAATTGGTCCAGTGGTGAGAATCTTTGTCTTCTTGACATTAAGCCTCAATCCATATTGTAGGCTGCAGTCCTTGACCCTCTGCAGCAGGTGCTTCAGGTCCTCCTCAGTTTCAGCAAGCAGGGTTGTGTCATCTGCATAACGCAGATTGTTGATAAATCGTCCACCAGTCTTGACACCACATTTCTCTTTATAGAGCCCAGCCTCCCGGATAATCTGTTCTGCATACAGGTTGAAAAGGTATGGAGATAGGATGTATCCCTGGCGTACGCCTTTCCCTATTTTGAACCATGCAGTGTTCCCTTGAGGGGGGCAGAAAACAAGAAAAACAGATAATGAAACATTTCAGGTATATTTTCTTGGATACCTTTACAAAATAGTACTCTAAATGCATGACGTGCCATGTTGTTATTAGTTGCTGTCAAGCTGCTTCCACCTCCTGGTGGCCCATGTGTGCAAGTTAAGACTGTGATTTGTAAGGATTTTTGAGTGTGTGACCTTTTCAGAGGTCACAACTTCAAAGATACCTCTTGATAGGTTTGAACTGCCAATCACTCGCTAGTGGTCACACACTTACTCTGGGACTCTACACTTGAGTGTACAACTCATTTAGATTTTGTTGCCTTTTCTTAGAGTGGTGGTTATTTCTGCATTTTCATAACTTCTTAGGGAGCTCTGGTGGCCTAGTATATAAAGTGTGACACTGCCATCCCAAAGGTGGTCTGAACTGAGCAGCAGCTCCATGGGATAAGGATGGGTACTCTCCTCCCGTGCAATTTAACAAGCTCTGAAAACCTGCTGGAGGATTAGCAATCACTTGTTGTTAACAACAGTAACAACAAATCGTTTGTTTCATTTCCCCATTAAAAAAAATCAAAGACATGAGGCTTAGTAAGCTTCATAATCATGGCTTTTATGGGTCAGATCTCTAATAATGGACCTTCATTTGTCTCCTTCCTGATTCCCCTAAGAGTACTATGGGATGACACTACTATTAAATCCATTTTCAAAATCATACAATTGAGATATAGAGTGACTTTATTGAAGCAGCTACAGATCATCAAGTTGAGTTCAAACCCAGGCACATGGGCTCTAAACATCAGAAATACATGAGCAGTGGTTGTTGTGATGTGCCATTGACTTAGGCACATAACACAGGACAGACCCTGCTCTGCACAGCTCAGAGCAGGTGTTCAGAGGCTATAAATCAGACAAGAAGAGAATACCCATATTTCTCCCTTGGAGCAGCTGGTGGATTAGAACCCGCTTCCTTTGGGTTGACAGCAAACCCTTACCACTGAGACACCAGCGCTCCCCTCGCTGGTGAAATACTGCTTGATACTTGTAGCTGGGAAAGAGGGAAATCAGCTACAACTCTTTAAGGTGTAAATGTCAGCTGTAGTTCTCGAAACTGAGTCTAAACTCTTTTCAAAGCTAATTTTACCACCAGCAGCAGGAGCATTCGAAGTAATTTGTTTTTATCTCGTTCCTCGTAAAAACGCAAGGTGCACTTTCTCAAGGTTACATGATGTGTGATACCACACGAGAGATGGGAAGATCCAGCTGGCCTGTCGTGAGGCTCACGTTGAAAACAATTGGAGACCTGAAAATATTGTGACTCCACATTGTAATTTTTTTTTTACTCTGATGTATTGAAAGTTTGAATACATTGTTTTTCACAGAAGCACTTTAACATTTTCGTTTTTATTGTGATGCTGTGCTTTGTCTTCTCAGAGAACGTAGGTCTTTGGAGTTTTGGTAGCACATTGAGTAAAGCGTTCAGCTGCTTACCCAAGTTCAGGAGGTGAACCCCACCAAGTTCCCTTATGGTAGAAAGATGAGGTGCATTTCTTCCATAAAGAGTTCCAGCCTTGGAAACTCAATGGCGCACTTTTCTGACTTGGGACTGACTCGATGACAATGGTTTGTGGACATTCCCTCCCTCCCCCTTGTCTGGTGGCATGATGACACTCTTTGGGATTCATAGGCTCGAAATACCAAGTTTGTGCTCTTTTTTAAAAAAAACTTTATTTCATTTCATTATTTTTTGTGTGTACCGTCAAATCAGATCTGACTTGTACAAGAGGAGATTGTTCCTCCTTCTTCAGCAGAGCATCTGGTGGATTTGAACCGTGCACCTCTGAGATTGCAGTGCAACTTCTTGCCACTAGGCCACCAGAGCTCACCCAAGTTTGTGCTCTTTATCCTGCACATCCATTGGGAGCTTGATCTACTAGAGAGGCATGGCTTTGGGGGTAACAGAGCAACTTGCTCCAGACTCTGTCACATTGTAACACGGGATAGATTTAAAGAAATAAAGACAAAAATGTCTAGGTCTCATTTTCTAATAACAGTGCATAATAGTAGATAGACCCCGTATAATAAGCCCCGGTGACATGCTGCTTAAGGAGTTGGATGTAAGTTGATGTAAGTGGATGTTTTGACTCCACTAGCTCCTCCAGGGAGAAAGCTGAGTCGTTTCTCCCCACAAATATTCAGAGTCTCAGAAATCTGAAACTGCCTAGATGGCAGTGAGGGGGGTGTGTGTGTGTGTGTGTATACATATACATATACATGTACATATACATATACATATACATATACGTGTATATTTATATATACACACACACATATATATACACACACACATAAACATACATATACGTTCATAAATATATAAAACCTATATAATGAAGAGCGCTTGGCAAATATTCTGAGATAAAAAGAAGGCCTTGTGATAAATTGTTAGACCCATTCTTGCAGAACATTTCAATGAAGCATTCTCATAATTAAGAGAGTTTTGATCATTGTTTTGAATCCTGTCTAAAAACAAGGTGTCTGTCTGCTTGGACTTCAAGATGTAAATCTGTCTCCTTTCTCTAAAATTTTCCTAATTTTATTCTGGTATAAATAGCCGTTATAAAATGTTATATTCATTTTGAGACAAAATGTGTATACATCGTGTTTCATTCATGAACGTTGCGTTTCACACATTCCTTCATTCATGTTGTGTTTAAGATGATCGTTTCCATGCATTGTGTTTAATAAACTTAATTGATCTATGCTCACTATCACCCCATCTTTTTTTTAAAAAAGAGACCAAAAAAAATTATCTTTTAAAGTATTATGTGAAGCATGGTTCTTGCTTTTTTTCTTCTGTGGTTGAGAGAACCAGCTTATAGCTGCTCCTGCATTGAATTTTCAGAGGCTGTAAGTTGCATGGAGGGAGATTGCCCATCTTTGTCCAGTGGAGCAGCTGGTTGGCCAAGAAACCACCCGACTTTAAGTTTGCTGTGCAACTCCTTGCCCATTAGGCCACCAGAGCCCTCCTCTTTTTATTTATTTTGTTGTTGTTGTTGAGGTGATAAGACTTGAAAAGGTCCCTAGTTCAACTTCAGTGGAATAGTTTTCAGGCTTATTAATGCAGAATAAAGTAGCTTGATTTGATATTGAGTTCCTTATAATAACCCACAGAGAACATGAAATGCCAAATGGGAGAAATCTTATTGAAAGAAGGAGTGCACTTGAAGTTTCCATAAACTTTGTGTTGCTAGGAAACAACTTTACCATCATTGCAGAGTTTAAACTCGGGGCATCTGCTTCATTTAAAGTCTGGCTTCCAGGCAGTATAGATTGCATTGAGCATTGGGAGAGAAGGCGGGGGCGGGGAGGGAAGCAAAACCAATTACTTTCTAAAAACAACAACAATGTTGAAAGTCTTGAAAGCAGAGAGTCTTATACTATACTTGTAATTATGCCCTTTGGAAAACAGTGGAAGCTGCTGAAGGACTTGTCTACTGATTCATACAGCTGAGGTCCAGAGTAGAAAGCAGACTCAGGTTCAAAGATGTAAAGAAATAGAGAGATTTTAGTCATGATGGTATATGAGTATTTGAGGAGAGACTGAAGGGAGATGCAGGACATGCATTTTAATTAGTTCATATGCAGAATTAATATACTGTTGTGTCTTGAGTCTGCTGTGACTCATAGTGACCTATGAACAATGTATCAGAATCTTGCTTTATCTTGTATCATCCTCAAGATCTCAGCCATGTTCAAGTTTAGTGTTTACTGTATCAGTCCATCTTGTTGAACGTCTTCTTCTGTTTCTCTAACTCTGCATCTTTTCCAGCTTGGTGACTTTTCCAAGGACTGGACCCTCCAGATAATTTTGTAACGTATTTAGGATACATGTTGGAAACTTTGTCCTGCACCTTTTCTGTTTCTGACATTGTAACTAGCCGATGGGCTTTCTCATCCCATGCCATTTAGAGTCCCTAATAACCTGTTCAGGGGTTGGCTGTTAGTTCCAGATAGATAGCATATAACAACAGTAAAATAAGGGGGGGAGATACACACACGCACATGCGCATGCCAGGTATATATACATATATATGTCAGAGATAGATAGATAGATAGATATACACAGATACATATACACACATATACATATACACAGATACATATATATGTCAGATATCTATATCTATCCAGGGATAAACCCTGAAAACCTGCCAGAGGGTCATCTGTAGGTTGGTTCCAACTCTATGGTACCAGCAACATGATAGATAGATAGATAGATAGATAGATAGATAGATAGATAGATAGATAGATAGATAGATAGAAAGAATACATCTACTTATGTAATGCTAACATTTCTACTGTTCCACAGAAGAGAAAAATACATTTCTACACAAATTAATGAAATGCCATATTACCCTTGTCCACATAAAAAGCAAAGCATGTTACTATTGTGTATTTATAAGTTCAAACTCTAAGGAGCAGAAACGGGTTCTTTGTCAGTTTCAAGGCATTTCCACATCCTCACTGTGAAGAAGACTGTAAACATTAAAAGGAGGGCGGTGTGCCACAGAGCATCAGGGAAAGAGAAGTCTAGAAGAGAATTTCACACCTTTTCTCATTTGTTCACACCTTTTCAGTAAGTCCGTCTCATTTGCCTGAAAAGAGCAAGATTAATCTGTACAACCTTTCTCAAGCATCTCATGTTAAGGTTGCTTCTTAAAAAAAAAAAATCAAGTAGATGACATTTACTTTCCCCTCTGAAGTGTCAGTAATCTTTGGTTCCTTGTGAAGATTCACCTGACCTGCTCCGGTCACTCTGTGAGGAGTCCACGTTAAGGCAGGTGGCACACCCAGAGCTGCTGTATGCAGATGCTTTACTTGTGCGGTTCCCTCTTGGGCCAGATATGTCCAGAAACAAAAGCAACGTGCTGAGTGTGTGGCAGCAAGTGACCTCTGTCCATCTCACCAGAGGCAAGAGTCCTCATCAACAGCAACAAGAGCACATAGCTGATCACAGTGAGTTCTACCTTCCCTTACATATTCCACATCCCTGACTCTGTAATTCCTATTAACCATGTTAGCTCCACTCCCTCTCAAAACACTCACTACTTAACTCCTGGCTTAGAGAAGTCCTTGCACTGGCCACAGAGAACCCAAAGGGAATCGTCACAGCTGTGGAATTAATTAGGGATGCAGCAGGTTGCATTTCAGGTACAGGAGCGCTCAGGGAACAGCTTCCGTTAGGACAGCCCCTCTTCAGGCGTGTTTACAGGTAGTCCTCTCTCTGACCCTTGACTTCATAGGTTGCTCTGCCCTGCTTGAGCAAGCAGTACAAAGCTCTCTTGGGGTGGTTAATTATGTGCTATGCCCACTCTTCCAGTAAAGCAAGGCCTGAAGGCCCTCTTCACCAGCTCCGTGATCAGCAAATGTAACTCTTTCAGCAGGTGCAAAAGCACCCACCTCCCCAGTGAGTATGCATCTTTCTCACTATGTGAGACAATCAACACCCTTGGTACCAGCAGTCAAGAAATCAGGAGATGTTTTGCATTGGGTAAGTCTGTTGTCAGGGACCTCTCCAAAATGCTGAAGAACAATGATGTCAATTTGAAGACAAAAGTGCGCCTCCTCCATCCCATGGATGACAAAAGAATTGCCTTTGAGTTGTGGTGCTGGAGAAGAGTAATGAATATCCCATGGGCTGCCAAAAAAACAAAACAAAACAAAACAACACAACCACGTAGGTTGTGGCAAAGGTGCAGCCAGAGTGCTCCTGGGGAGTGAGGATGGCAAAGTCTCATCTTTCCTACTTTGCGTGTGTAGCTAGGAGAGGCTATTCCTTGGAAAGGAACATCATGGTTGGAAAGACGGAGGGTCAGTGAAGGATTGGAAAACTCTTAGCAAGATGAACTGACACAGAGACTTTTGCTCAAGTGTGTCAGATGATGAGGAAGGCACAAGATAGGGCAAGGTTCAGGTTGGGCCTTCACAGAGTTGCTATGAGTCAAACTTGAGTTGATGGCACCTAATATCAACAATAACAAACAGGTTTGTCCTAAAAAAGGTGAGAACAGGCTCCTCCTTGGAGGCAAGGATTCTAAAGCTTCGTCTAACCAACTTTGGACATGTTGCAAGGTGGGACCAGTCCTTGGAGAGAGACGTCACGCTTGGGAGGGTGGAGGGACTGTGCAGGAGAGAAAGACCCTCGATGAGATGGATTGATACAGTCACTGGTGTAATGAAGGCAGGTGTGTCAGAGACAATGAGATTGACCCAGGATAGAGCAGGGTTTAGCACTGTCGTACATAGGGTCACTATGAGTCACAGGCAACTCAACAGCACATAACAGCAACAACAACATTCAATATTATTTTTAAAAGGAAATAAGGAGTGGTTTGTTTCTAGTACTTTGGATATGACAGCAGAAGAGATTAGATGAGTCCCTGGAGAAGAACATCATGCTTATCAAATAGGTGATGGGCAAAAAAAGACGACAACCCTTGATGAGAATTGCACTGTGGTAAAAATGTAGGACTAAGGGTGTCAACACAAGTGAAGATGATACAGGATCACACAGCGTTCTGTTCTCTTCTTTTGCATGTAGGGTCCATAGGACTAGCAATGGATTCAAGGACATCTCACGATGACATTAATAAACAGTTTAAGGTTTCCATATAAGCAGATCTTAGCTATGATTTCTGAAATTTTTTTGTGTCTCAAGCTTTGAAGGAACTCTGTGGGCACAGATGTTAAGACTTTGACTACTAACTGACATTTTGGTCTTTCAAACCCACCAGTAAGTTCATGAGAAAAAGCTATGGATAACCTCCTGTAATGATTCCAGAAAGAGCTTTGGAAGCCCTGCTGGGCACTTCTACCCTATCTTGTGTGGTCGTTATGGGTTGCAAATTCCTCAAAGCAATATTCTCTAGATATCAGAATATCTGCGGATTGCAGGTTATCCTGCGCTCTCAGGTCTATGCCTCCAAGAGAAACTCTCATTACTTAGTTTGCCCAGGATTTTTTGGAAAAGTTTTTCTATATTGGAGCTTTTATTGGTTTTTGACAATATGTTTCACCATGACATTGATGTATTTGCTTGGCAAATGCTTATTGTGCATCTACCATATGCCAGCCTTTGTGAGAAATGCAGGATCCCTAACAGAGGAGCCAACTCCAGTGTGCCTCTAATAGGAATTTTTACTGCAAAAAAAATTCTCCTCATTCGAAGGAGTGCCAGGATCCTCGAAAAGTCATCCTTTTCCATTTCTGCAGACGGTGACACACTGTCAGATGTGTAAATTCTGTGCACAAATACCCGCTCGCTCCCGATGTCAGGCTGTAGAGTGTGATTTGTACTTCCTGCTGTTTTGCTTCAGGCAAGGGAGGAGGTAACAGCCCAGATTTGAAAAATTAAACTAATTGCAGTAAATACCCGAGGTTCTCAAGGAATGTGTAAATATAGAAAATCAATTTTATAGTCGTATTATCCAATTTTACAGTGTGTAATAATATATTTATGAAGCTTCAGCTTCAAAAAAAGAAATAGAGATGATGAACATAAACAAAAATAAAGGCAAAGTAGGCTCTGTGCCCAGAAATTCAGAGCGGTAAACTATGTTCAGTGGAGAAAATATTGCTGAAAAGGAAGAATTTGCAGGGGAAAAAAATATAAGTTGCTGTGGAAATGCTCCTCTGGAATTGAAGAGTACTGAAGCTTAGATCTGAGAAAGAAAGTAAGAGTTGTCCAGGAAGAAGAGATTGGAAAATGTCTTTATGTATCAGTTTAGGACTTAAGAAGTTGCATCTTAATTGTCAGACTTTATTTGTGTTCAAGTCTGAACTAGAACTTAGCCTCTGGATTTCCTGTCTAGCATTCCGAATGGAATGTGTGTGAAGACACAAGAAGGTCACCTATGATTTTGCGCTGTTCAAAGATGAGTTTAAAATCCAACTTATTAGCAGGATTGAGACAGACAAAATAATGTCGAGAAATAGAGAAATCAATAGAGGTAACTCAGCCAATTGATTCTCTGCTGCTGCTTTTAGAAACAAACTCAAATGACAAATACAGTTATTGTGAACCCATTTTACCATGATATCTTTGCACAGCTAACGCAAAAATACATTTGATAAATTTTGTAACAATATTCATCCCCACTAAGTTGGAATTTTAAAATGGAATACTAAACATTGAAAGAATAAAATATTTCCTTCCGATCCAGCCAGAAATTCCTCATAACAGACCGTTCAGCAGATTTCCAGGAGGCTGTAAATTGCACAGGAGGAGAGTGCCCATTTTTCTCTCACGGACCAGCTGGAGGATGTGAATGATAACAGAGGGGCTGGTTTTGATTAGCAGTGGAACTGTTTATGGATTAACCAGCCATGTCCCCCTTATTGAAGCAATTCAAAAATCCAGGGGAAAAAAAATGTTATTCTCCCTAAAAAGGCCTAGTTGTTTATTTATGGAATGTGTTGTTGTTTGATATATAAATTATTAATACATCATAATAACAGCTTTGAATCATTACATGCCTCAAGTTCACTCCATAGAGAACAACCATGTGAAATTTCAGAATTCCCAACAGAGGTCTAAATATGCCTAGCAAGCCCAGATGGACCAGTATAATTAGAATATTCACTTTAAATGCTGGGTTGGTCTTTTTGGCTTAGAACATTGACATTTACTTGTTATACGTACATTTTCTTTCATATGTATATGTTGTTGTTGTTGTAATGTGCCTGCAACTCATATATGTTGTTGTTGTTGTTATGTGTCGTCGAGTCGCTTGCCACTCATAGCGACCCTATGTACAACAGCCCTAAATTCCACTCTGTCCTGTGCCAATCACACCATCTCCGATACACCCATCCCAATTGCCCCAGTCACTGAATCAATCCACTTCATAGAGGGCCTTCCCCTTCTGCACTGTCCCTCCACCCTACCAAGCATGATGTCCCTTTCCAAGGACCGGTCCCTCCTTACAACATGTCCAAAGTATGTTAGATGGAGCCTCAGAATCCTTGCCTCCTGTGCGGACAACTGATGCGATAAAGACGTACATGGAGACACGATATAAATTCGTAGCAGAGAAAAATGACAGAAAGGAGCAGAGTGTGTATTTAATCACATCTTTTGAATGGTGCTTTGAAACTTTGTATTAGATGCAAGCCCCCCACCCCCCAAAGAGCTTGATTAAAATGCAGATTCTAATTCTGGTGATTTCAAGAGTAGGGCTTTAGATTCTCTATTTCTAACCAGCTTTCAGATGGTAATTCCATGCATAGAGTACGAAGGTACTTCTGCTATTTCAACAAAAAGACTGACATCTAGAGAGCTAATATTTTCCCCTTGGTCCTTGTTAGGGTTTTGTTTTTGTGTTAGCGTTGAGTTGGTTTTTATACTGTCAGCAGTTATGTAAGAAAGGTTGCCCCTGTTTTAGCAAATGGTCAGCTGTGTGCTGCATCTCTTACCTTCAATCAACTCCACCATCATAAATCACAGCAAATAGGATTTGTTTCCGCTTGCCTAAAGGACTCATGATTGGCTTAAATGATTTCATTTTATGCAGACAAAGATGTTTCTTTGTTTCTTAACCTCATTGGGAAATGGGTCATTCTAATGATAAAAGGAATTTATTGCCGTTTTCCAGGAACAGAGATTCTGAATCAAAAGATGCACACTTACTCTCTTCTGTAATCATCAGGAAAGACTGTGAGGGTAAATCACATTAGAAAAAAATGATTTAAATTAGTGACAAGCACAGGAAATATTTTCACTTATCTTTATGAATTTAGAGGCTAAAGAATTTGGCATGCATGAATGCTGATAGAAAGATATGCTTCTCACTTAATTACCTTGTTAGGTTCTATAGAGCAGGTCATTGTCAACAATCAGTGTTAGATAAAATGAGAGGTTGACCACATCCTATAACAAAATGATCATTACACAACAGCCAATTATTATAATGAAAGGCTGCTGTTAGGGACCTCTCCCGGGTTCTGAAGAGCAATGGTGTCACTCTGGAGACTAAGGTGAGCCAGATACAGGCCATGGTCTTTGCAATCACTTGCTATGCGTAGAGAGTTGGACAATGACTAGGGATGATAGAAGGAGAATTGATGCCTTTGAGCTGTGGTGTTGGAGAAGAATATTGAATATACCATGGACTGCTAAGAAAATGAACAGGTTTGTCCTAGAGAGGGTTAAATCAGGCTGCTCCTTGAAGGCAAGGATTCTGAAACTTTGTCCGACATACTTTGGACATGTTGCAAGGAGAGACCAATCCTTGGAGAAGGACGTCATGCTTGGGAGCGTGGAGGGATGGCACAGAAGGGGAAGACCCTCTATGAGGTGGATTGATTCAATGACTGGGGTAATCGGGATGGGTGTGTCAGAGACAGTGAGATTGGCATAGGACAGAGCAGGGTTTAGGGCTGTTGTACATAGGGTTACTATGAGTTGCAAGCACATAACAACAAATATATAGTCATTATATAACTTCCAAATTGTGTTGTTATAACCCTTTCCACTAGGGCATCAGTTATGGGTCAGTCCTTACTTGACAGCAGAGCACCACCACAACAAACCACTTAGAATCCTAACTCAGTCAAGCTGGCAATTTACTGCAACAGTCACAGCCAGCATTACCCTCATATCATGCCTCAGTGTTTGTTACAACCAGAGGCACCTCCTCAATGACCAAAATAAGATTTTTTTTTAATTTTTACTATTGAAAAAAAAATATTAAAAGACCAATAACAAAATAGTGATTGAGTGAAACAGGGGTGTGCATGTGCATGCAAGTGTGGTGTGAGGAAAGACTTGTAACCTGAGAATGAGTCTTTTTTATTTTGTTCTGTGGAAATGCTAAACAGGCAAGCTCTGGTGGCCTAGTGGCAAGAAACTGTACTGCAATCCCAGAGGTGCACAATTTGAATCTACCAGATGCTCTGCTGGAGAAGGAGGGACAATCTCCTCCTATACCAGTCAGATCCGATTTGACAGTACACACACAAAAATAACAAAATTTAAAAAAAAAAAGAATTGCTGCACAAAATGGGCTTTGAAGATGGTGTACACATTTTCTTGTTCCTACCCTCCCCCCACCCGCCACACACATTGAGGTCTAGCTTGTACTGACTTTTTTTTTTTCTTTTTAGTGGGAGTTGAATGAAAATTTACACAGACGATTTATTTTCCATTTACTCCCTCAGGCATTTTTCTCTCTGACATTAATGGAAGTAGCTGTGATCACTATTGAGGAACTGGACTCCTTCCATTTTCTGTCATTCACATTTCTGTTAATCCTTCTGCCCTGTCTCTTCCTGCCTTCTGATCTTTATCCCTGGGAAAACACAGGCCCCCCCCCCTTTTTTTTTAATTTAAATAGCATTCAGTTTATTACAAATATTTAGTATTGGCTTCCCATATTTTCTCCCTTTTGTTTTTATCATAATTATGTTATCATCTAGATGAGCATCCTTTGTATAAAACCAAACAAATTAAACATAATAAACTCAAAGAAATGCTTTCAAAAATCTCCATATGATCAGAAGGATTCAGGTTGACTATGCCTTGAAAGTTTGTTTTAATTGTCCCATTGCCACAGTGCTTGTCAAAACCAGTTCTGATTAATCTCCTTTGTCATTGTTTCCTTTGCCATTCCCTATCACTCCTCCATGCGAGAGATTTAATCCTGATTCATAAGGAAAACGGGACGGCGTATTCTCTTAGCTACTTCCTGCTGAAAAGGGATGCTGTAGGTTTCAGGGTGAATATCTTCTGTCACTACTCTAAAGGGCCCCTTTGGCAATAGGAAACACGTAAACTATTGTGGAGATTGATTTTGGAATTTAGATGCACTGTTATCAATTGTGCTTAGCCGTACATGTTCATATCCTTGAAGATGTATCATGGAACTGTTGCAGCCTAGAAGACACAAATTTAACAAGTTAAAAGTACATGAGTCAAAAATTAAAAGCAATAATATTCCAAGTAGAGGTTCTAACAATGGCACAAATCAAGTTACAGAGGTAAGGTACTTCTTAAAATAAAAGGCCTATTGACTAGCACTTTGTCTGTTATAGTATAAAGGTTAGGAACCACAAGATATAGAGGCTCAACTATGTCAGTTATTGTTCTTAAGTCCTGGGCCAAATTCCATCCACCAGTGGGTTGTTTTACAGCTCAGAAGTCCACATGCAGGGCAGAGGTGAAGTAAGGAACTGCTTATGAGGTTGTCCGTCAATTCCAACAACTAAGAAATAGAAGAGTTGGGACCTCAGAAGGTTTTTAGGACCAAATAATAGGCTCTTGTGTCCAGGAGAAAATGAATATACTCACCAGTAATGTTAATGCTCACCCACGGCTCTTCTGGGAGGATCTGAATCATTGAAAGACAGCCCTTTTGATCTTGCCTGGCTAATTATTCTAAGGAGTGAGTTCTCCCTGGTGTTACTTGCTCATCCTCTAGCCCTAAAGGTTGAGTTACAGGCTTCTAAAAATGACCAAGGGTCTCAAGGTCCGCACTACTCTCTGTTGGACAAGTACGCCTAGACTTTGGCTGTGATTATGAGTCACATTTTTTGATCAATCTATCTAAGCTCTTCTCTTGTCATCCCTTTCAAAGAGGTCAATAGAAGTCACCGCTTCCTCCTACTCTCGGAGTGGTGCAAGTTTCTGGTGGATCATTTGTTTTTGGAATGAATATTCCTATGCATCTTAGCTTTCTTTTCCTCTTATTTGTTCCAGTTAAGGCAAGACTAGCAATTGCATTTTAGGAGACTTCTCAAAAAGCTTGGAAAAAGTCAGGCCCTGCTCCTCAAAGTAGGCTGCAGAACATTGTCTTCAAGGAGTATGCTGATTGACCTGATGTCCGTTAGCCTATTCTCTGAGGTCCCAGTAGCAGCTACTCATTTCTTCAAGATGTTGATGACTCAGAAATTTGTGTAAATTTCCCCCCTGTGGAGTTAGAAGTGCAACTCTCCCTGACTGGTCTTTTCCTACAAACTAGGCCACCAATGAAGGAAGAAGATGGCAGTTGCCTCACCCCACCACCCCCAAGCTTGATCAATTCCTGAGAAACCTGATAACATCTAAGCTGGTCATAACAAAGACCAGACCAGACAGTGGATCCTGATAAGGGTGTGAGCCAGATCAAAATAGCCCAAAGCTAACTTAATTAACAACCCAAATTCTGAGAAATACCATCTTAGTCCTCCCAAGGACCCCTAAAAGAAGGAACCCCCAAAAGATAGCCTCTAAAAAATAAAGAAAAGGAACCCTCCCCTAAACTGCTAGCATTTCCATCCTGTCCCCGTGCTGTGTGGCCAGGTCACTTGGCGTCCCTCTCAGACCATGTGGTAAAGACCTGTTCGTTTCTTAGGACCAGTTCCTTTCTTTATTTCTCTCCCTCACTTCCTCGTGCTTTTTTATATATCTAACAACCATAGAGCTGCCTAAATATAAAGATACATATATAGAGAGAGAGATACAGATAGATTGACAGCATGTACTAATACAAACATAGAACTATCATCTGCAGAACCTATGTGTTGTCATGGGTCTAGTCCTTACACCTGCCCATATCTGTTCACTGCCTGTCTGTATATTCACCTTCACTTTAATGTTGGTTTATTAATGCTGACAATGCAGGATTATGTATATAGTAGTGTTTACCTTCACTCACTGTGTCCCTTTTTTATATGAATTCTACATGTCACCTAACTTTATTTTACATACAGCCTTGTTTACTACAGAATTATTTCATTCCCTATTTTTAATTATAATGCACCTCCCCCTTGAAAATAAAATTCAGAGTTTAGATTGCAAAACCTGTTGATAAAAATCTCAGTCAAAAAGGGCAAATGCTATATGGTGCCACTGTTGTAGAATGAGGCTGGCATTGGGGTGGGGGTAAGACTGAGAAAAACTGGATGAAATATATTTACGGCATTGAAGTCTATGGGGGAGAGAATAGTCTAAAAGTATTATATTTTAGGGCATTATTTTTATCGTAGGA
>NW_006399761.1:10608039-10610964 GCF_000299155.1 Elephantulus edwardii
GAGCAGGGCCAGTAGATCGATGAATGGGAATTGAATGTCACCATATTGAGTCTTTCATTTTCTAATGGGCTTTGATATGGCGATTTTCATAAAGGTGTTATAAACAAAAGACAAGCTGAAATATATTGAAAGAAAAGATGTCTACATGGACTCAGACATAAAAGGCTTCAACAATTGCATGGAATGCTAATTGAAGATCCTAAATTTAGTTACTAAATTATGGGCACAAATATCATGTAACTACTTTTAAATTATATTGCCAGTGTTGACTGTTTATTGAATTATTGAATGATTACCACAAGAAAAAATGGCAAGATCATTAACTCAGAGCCTGGTTCAGGTTCAAAATGCCTGTGCAGCTGGCGTGCGTGGCTGTTGAGCCTTTTTCCTGCTTGAGTTCCCAGCTGCACACACTTTCCTCTGCATGAATTATGAATCTGATTCTGCCCTCACGTTGTCACCTTGCAGGGACTTGTACACGGCCAGCTGCGGCTGAGTCAATTCTGACTCCTGCTTTCTAGGATTTGCAGTGGCTAATTATTGATAAATAATCTAGTGATCATTCTTCTGAGGTGTGCTTCTGGGTGAACTCGAACTTCCAGCCTTTCAGTTAGGAGCTGGATCTGCTAAGTTTGTTTTATTTACTCTTCTTTTTTTATTTTTGTTTAATCACTTTGGTGTATGTTGTTGTTACGTACCGCTGAGATGGAACCAACCCATAGCAGACACGGCAGCTGGTTTTCGAGGCTCTGAATCTCACAGGAGGAGGGTGTCCATCTTTCTCCTGTGGAGCAGCTGGTAGAGTCAAACCTCGTGACTCTGGGGTGTCAGCTCATCCTGGATTTGATGAAGAAGTTCATAAGTGTCATTGTTGGTACTCACCATTGTCATTAGAAAGTGGTTGTCACTCCACTTCAATTTTTTTTTCACTGTTCTAATGCATTTATTTTCCTCTATGTAATTCATTTTCTTTAAAGTCTTTACTTCTTACATTTTCCATTTTCTGTCTCTTTTCCTATGTTTCTGTCAGGAAGGTTATTAGTCTGTATTCTTTTCTTTTATACCGGTTTATTTACAAAGTTTGTATACATTGCTTTTCATACTGGATCTTTCCCATTTCCTTCACTCCAGACCCCACCCACCAAATTGTTTGATCTTGTGATTATCCTCTCCCTCAAATCCTCGACCCTCTGCTCCCCCAACCCCTTGGATCCTCATACTCATGGTACAATAATTCTTTAAAGAATATTTGTCCTTATGGGACTGAGTTAGTTCACTCAGCATAATGCTTTCTGGTCCCTCCCAAGTTAGGTAGTAATTTACAAAATCATTACTCCTGCGTGCTGCCTAGTCTTCATTGTGTGAATGGACCATCATTTCTCAATCCATTCGTTTGTGGTTGGACATCTGGGCTGTTTCCATGTTCTTTAAATGCTTATAATGCTGCTATGAACCCTGGTGTACAAGTCTCTGTTCATGCCTCAATGCTTTTTTTCTTGGGGTATATTCTAAGCAGTGGAATAATGGAGTCATATGGAATTTCTATGTTCAGCTTTTTGAGGAAGCATCAAACTGCCTTCCAGAGTGGTTGTACCATTTTACAATCCCCCAACAATGTATAAGTGTTCCTATCTTGCCACATCCTCTCCAACATTTATTTCTTCCCGTCCTGTTAAACTTTGCCACTGCTGCTCGAGTGAGATGCTATCTCATTGTGGTTTTGATTTGCATCTCTCTTATTGCCAGTGATTTTAAGCATGTCTTCATGTGTCTGTTGTCCATTCAAATATCCTTCTCTGTCAGAATTCTTTCCATGTCTTTTGCTCATGGTGTAGTTGTATTATTAGCCTTTTTCTTATGGAAGCCCTATAGGATTCTATAAACTTTTGTAGGGTTACTCTTATATGCATTGTTAAAACAATATTTCTTTTTCTACCATTTACTCTTGGGAGGTAATAGGAGTTTCCTTCCAGAAGGATTTACAGTCTGATTAACTCAATGAAGACTGCTTGATACAGCAGCTTCCTCCCAGACTGTGCTGTGCTTCAGCCCATTGTTGTAGTCTATTAATCCTTCTTGGTGACAAAGTCCCTTTCCTTTACTGACCTTACATTTTTCAAACATATTTCCTTTCCCAAGGGCTGGCCTCTCTTGATAACATAAAAATGGTAGTTTGTGATGTGAAGTCTTAGTATGTGACTGGGTCTTATTATGCTTGTAGCTAAAGATCAGCCTGACTGCAGTTCTTCTACATCAAATTGGGTTGTTCTTTTGGTGATCCATGGTTTTTAATATCCTCAGCCAGCACCACAATGCAAAGGCATTAATTGTTCTTCTGCAGCCTTTTTTCTTTATTCATTGGCCAACTTTCACATGTATGTGATACATGCGATACAGTACAAAATAGAGCTTTGGATGGAGGCATACCTTAGTCTTTATACTAATAACCTCAATATTTAACACTTTAAAGTAGTTCTTAGCAACTATGTGCTTTGGGGATTGCAGCACAGCTTCTTGCCAGTAAGTAGGCCACCAGAGCTCCCTTTTAAGACACTGGTGAATGTCTTTACTCTCCATATGGTTCACTCACCGCATTCCATCTTTCAGTCCTCCTTGAGACATCTCTAGACTGTACTAGGTACTGTTTTAAAAGCAGTTTTGCACTCACAAACAAGAAAGATTTCTCTCTTTCCAACTCTCAGATGTTTTCCATGTCTTTTCCCCTTGATAACATTCTGAAATTTGGTAAATTCCAGAAGGACTCAATAAAGGGTATGTAAATGTGTATTCTGACATTTTACATTAACCTATGAAACCAGAATGACAAAGGGTAAAATGTGTCAAGTATGAGATGATGCAGACAGGCGGGTTAGGATGCAAAGCACAAAATCCTGTCCCAACTAGAGTTCGTGTGTTTTCTTTCTC
>NW_006399761.1:10611133-10639125 GCF_000299155.1 Elephantulus edwardii
CCCTTCCCCTCTCCCTCTCTCTCTGCCATCAAGTTGGAACTGAATGATAACTGATCCTCCAGTGGGTTTCCAGAGGTTACAAATTGCATGTGAAGGGACTGCGTCCTGTGGAACTGTTGGTAGATTTGAACTGCGTGTCTTGGGTTGGCAGTGCAACTCCTTCCCCTCTAGGCCACTAGAACTCTCTCCGGAATTAGAGGCTTTAAATCAGGAACAAAATTGGGAGAGGATCAAAATCAGAAGTGACTTAATGGAAGATACTCCATCTCTGGAAGCTCTTTAGTGGTCAGTATTTTCCCATAGTCTCCTAAATGAAATGATTAATGAAGGTCATACTCCAGAAGAAATTCTCTCTCCCATCGTTGTATTTGTTGGAGGGAAAAATATTTATACACAGTGTCTATAATCAAGAGAGCATGTCCTCATTTGGATTTAGGATTCAAAAGTAAACACATTCTCCGGGGAGCCTAATGTCACAAGAAATGACACCAAGAGCACTCTGGTTTAGCAAGTTCTTGAAATATACTGAAGAAGCAAAACAGAACTAGTCTAAAGGTTTGGATTCTCAGCACAAGCTTGCATAGATTACTTCCACCACAGTCATAACTCATAAGAGAGGGCAGGTCTCCAGAAATGACAGCTGGTAGAAGCAAATCAATGGCAGTTGATTCTCAAACACTTTCAATAGTGAGATCACCATATCTTTTAAAAAGAATTTTTAAACTGTTTTACCTCAAAAGATTTTAAATATGATGAAGGGGGAAATAGCTTGGCAATATGGATGCAAAACAATAAAGTAAAATTAAAAACATTAAAAAGATTAAGTAAAGTTTTTTAAAAGTTCAAATTTGAATCCCAAATGAAGCTAAATAACACACAGATCGTTTTAAATAATGTTCCACTTTGTAGGCAGTTGTGTTGGCAGCACAAAGACAGTATATCTGGTGCAGTGGGAATCCACCAGTCAGCTCTGTGTGAGAAAGATGAGCAGTCTTCTCCTGTACATTGTCCAGCCTCCAAAAACATCCTGAAGGGTCAGGTATGAGTCGATTCTTTAATGATAGTAGTCAGTTTGATTTTTATTTGAAACAATCAACACACTTGTCACCAGCAGTCAAGAAATCTAAAGAAGAATTGCATTAGGAAAATCTGCTGTCATGGATCTTTCCAGATTACTAAAGAGCAACAGTGTCAGTCTAGAGACTAAGGTGCACCTGATTGGACTCACAGTCTTCACAATTACTTGCTATACATCAGAGAGCGAAATAATGAATAGGGATGACAGAGGAACCAATGCCTTTAAGTTGTGGTGTTGGAAAGGAGCATTGAACATACCATGGACTGCCAAGAGAACTAACAGATATGTCTTGGAAAGGGTGAAACCAAGTTCCTCCTTGGAGACGAGGATTTTGAGGCTCTATCTGACATACTTTGGGCATGTTGCCAAGAGAGACCAGTCCTTGCAGAAGGACATCATTCTTGGAAGAGTAAAGGACCAACGTAGGAGAGGAAGAACCTGATGAGATGAATTGACACAGTAAGTGGGATAATGAGGGTAGATGTGTCAGAGACAGTAAGATTGACTCAGGATAGAGCAGGGTTCAGAGCTACTGTGCATAGGGTCACTATGAGGTATAGTTGATTCAGTGGCACCTAACAACAGCATTTGTACTGGAAAGAAAATTACAAAAAATTTCATTTAGTTCCCCCAAAATACCTCATAATATATGACCAAGTGTAATTATTTATTTTGTATTTGAAAGTTTTAAATTTGTGAATTATAGCAATGTAACTCATTATACCAACACATCTCAGAAGAAATCTCATTTAAAAAAAACAAGAAACACAAGCGCTTACTAAAATTTGAGAAGGCATCAGGAAAATGAATTTGTTATAAGAGGAATGAAAAGGACTTTCCAAAACAAAAGAAATCTTTCTAGAAACTTATAGCAAGTAGTATATATTGACATTGAAATGTTATAAAATTTCTCATTAAAATCAGGAACAAAATAAAAAATCAAGCAACGACCATTGCCACTAAATATTATCTCAATATAACAAAGTGAAAATTCAACTTCAATGCTAGTAAATAAAGAAAATATTATTTTAATACTATTAAAGACATTTCAAAAAAATATCAGAAAACACAGGATTTTTAAAATTTTCACTCAACAGAGAACTACCAGAAGTCCAGGCTGGTTTCAGAAGGGGTCGTGGTACTAGAGATATTGTAGCTGATGTTAGATGGATCTTGGCTGAAAGCAGGGAATACCAGAGGAATGTCTATCTGTGTTTCATTGACTATGCAAAGGCATTTGACTGTGTAGATCATAAAAAACTATGGCTGACTCTGAGAAGAATGGGAATCCCAGAACACTTGATCGTTCTAATGCAAAACTTATACTTGGACCAGGAGGCAGTCGTCAGAACAGAGCAAGGGAACACTGCATGGTTCAAAATTGGGAAGGGCGTACCCTAGGGATGCATCCTATCTCCATACCTTTTCAACCTATATGCAGAACAGATTATCCGGGAGGCTGGGCTCTATGAGGAGAAATGTGGGGTCAAGTTTGGTGGACGATTTATCAACAACCTGCGTTATGCGGATGACACAACCCTGCTTGCTGAAACTGAAGAGGACCTGAAGCGCCTGCTGCAGAGTGTCAAGGACTGCAGCCTACAATATGGATTCAGGCTCAATGTCAAGAAGACAAAGATTCTCACCACTGGACCAATTGGCAGCATCAGGATGGATGGTGAAGAGATTGAGATTGTACACAGCTTTCGTTTGCTTGGCTCCATAGTCAACAGTCTTGGCACCAGCAGCCAGGAAATTAAAAGGCGCATTGCCATGGGAAAGTCTGTTGTTAGGGACCTCTCCAAAGTACTGAAGAGCAATGGTGTCTCTCTGGAGACTAAGGTGAATCTGATACAGGCTTTGGTCTTCCCAATCACTTGTTATGCATCAGAGAGTTGGACAATGACCAAGGAGGATAGAAGGAGAATTGATGCCTTTGAGCTGTGGTGCTGGGGAAGAGTATTGTGAATACCATGGACTGCTAGGAAAACAAACAGATTCATTCTGGAAAGGGTCAAACCGGGTGGCTCCTTGGAGGCAAGGATTCTGAGGCTCCGTCTAACATACTTTGGACATGTTGTGAGGAGAGACCGGTCCTTGGAGAGGGACATCATGCTTGGGAGGGTGGAGGGACAGTGCAGGAGAGGAAGGCCCTCTATGAGGTGGATTGATTCAGTGACAGGGATAATTGGGATGGGAGTGTCAGAGATGGTGTGCGATTGGCACAGGACAGAGCGGAGTTTAGGGCTGTTGTACATAGGGTCGCTATGAGTCGCAGGCGACTCGACGGCACATAGCAACAACAACACAACACAAGTAGCAACATTAAAAAAACTACCATACACTTTAAGTTTGTTTTAAAATGGGTTCTCAGATAATATAATTATAATAGAATAAAGTTATCATTTCAATTTATTATACAGAATATTTTTCAACATAGTGTAGGAATTTTCTAACTATATCAAGTTAAACATAAATAGGATCACTATGAGTCGTGCTCGACTCAAAGGCAACCAACAAAAACAACTAAATATGTATAACTATAAAAATATTATGTATGTCCTGAAACAAAATGTCATGTTGTATGACCTGAAACAAAATATAGGAATTTTAATAATAATAATATATAGTAGGCTTAGATTGCCCTAAAAAAAGTGAACAACAGAAGAAATAAAACAAATACACAGAGTGATCTGAGATGTTTATTGGGTCACATAAAATGGTACTACTTACAATACTTTTATTTCAAGACACTGATAAGCTTAAATAAGAAATAATATCTGAGCATTATTAAAGAAAAAGGGGTTATCAATAATATAGTGGTCACAACAGCATTGCAGCATATGGCATTGGCAAAAGATGACTGTCTAGAATGCATAATGAATTCTCAGTAATAAGATTAAATGAATAACCTAAAAGCAAATGGTCAAAAAATACATAAAACAAATTCAAAAAAGAAAAATATACTATCAAGTCAATTAATAAACTTACCAAATATTCATTTTCTTGAAGAAGTAAAAACTAAAACCATACTACTATACCATTATGTGTGGGGTTTTTTTTTAAAAAAAATAGAGAAATCTTAAAAAGTCTGAAAATAACATGTGCTCTGATTAGTGACTTTATCTAATACATATAATTACTGACAAACTTTATGAAATTTCAGTTACACTTCCAGGGAAATACTCACGAGAAAAAAAATCAGTATATCACACTTGATCCACGAGTTTTCACAGCAGTGTTGTTGGTGAAAACAGAACAGTTACAAGAAGAAAAGTAAAACTGTGATAAATCGAGTTAAGCAGAAGATCAGCAATTAAAGAGCCTTGAATAAAATTACCAATCACATTGGCCTAATGGGAACAAACACAAAATTCCAGGAAATAGTATCAGAATATACAGTCTGTTCAAGAATTTACAGAATAGTCTTCAAAATTAAAAAAAAAAATCATAAAATTGAAATCAAGGGAAAGTGATATTAGAAGTTAAAAAATAAAAAAAAAAAATCACACCCTTGGTTCTTTGGAAAGATGTGCAAAATTGAAAAGGCTTTATCTGGACTACTGCCAAATAACTGTGGAGTTGTAAATGACTTCATAGTTGACCCTCCAGCAGGTTTTCAGAGACACTAAATGGACAGTAAAAGGGAGATTACCAGTCTTTCTCCTATGGAGCTGCTGGTGGATTTGAAGGGCATACCTTTCTGTTGGTAACCCAGTTCCTTAACACTTGGGCTACCAGAGTTCCCTAACCAAGATAAATGAGATAAGACTCAGATAACTAAAACCATAAATTTATAGACAGAATACTGACATACTTAACATAAGTAAGGAAGAACATAGGTGTGTTATGAAAGACTTTATCAGAACAATTTATAGCTAACTAGAATTTCTCAAGAAAGCACACATTACCAAAATTAACTTAAGAAGAAATATAATTTACGTAAACTTCTAACAAGTAAGGAGATGGGACTGCTAATTTAAAAGCTCTCCACAGATAAAACTGTCCCCTTTGCACAGTGAATTCTATCAGATTAAAAAACAAAACACCAAAACTACAAAACTTTAAAAAAATAATAGAAAAATCTCTTAGCTTCCTGGTGCCATTATAACCGAGATATCAAAAGTGGGTGACTTTGTTGCTGTGTGCTGTCAATTGGATTTTCCCCCATGGGGACACGTTAGGGGAAAGTGGTCATGTACTATGGGGTTTCCTAGAATGCAGTCTTTTTTTTTAATCGGATGATCAAGTTGTTTCTCCCCACATGTGGCTGGTAGGTGCTGGTCACTGACCCAGTCTTTATCCATTGTGGTACTCAGAGCTCTTTGTGGATATCTTAAAGGACATAAACTTAATATTGTACAATTAAGGATGCTTCTTCTTGTTCTTGTTATGTGCCGTCAAGTTGCTTGCGACTCATAGCGACCCTCTGTACAACAGCCCAAACTCTGCTCTGTCCTGTGCCAATCGTACTGCCTCCAACACACCCATCCCGATTACCCCAGTCACTGAATCAATCCACCTCATAGAGGGCCTTCCCCTCCTGCGCTGTCCCTCCACCCTCCCAAGCATGATGTTCTTCTCCAAAGACCTGTCTCTCCTTACAGCATTCCCAAAGTGTATCAGGCAAAGACACAGAATCCTTGCCTCCAAGGAGTAGCTTGGTTTAATCCTCTCCAGGATGAATCTGTTTGTTTTCTTGGCAGTCTGTGGTACCCTCAATACTCTTCTCTAGCACCACAGCTCAAAGGCGTCAATTCTCCCTCTATCCTCCCTAGTCATTGTCCAACTCTCTGATGCATAACAAGCGATTTGCAAAGACCATGGCCTGTATCAGACACACCTTAGTCTCCAGAGAGACACCATTGTTCTTCAGTACTTTGGAGAGGTCCCTAACAGCAGACTTTCCCATTGCAATATGTCTTTTGATTTCCTGGCTGGTGGTGCCAAGAGTGTTGACTGTGGAGCCAAGTAGACTAAAGCTGTGAACAATCTTAATCTCTTCACCATCCATCCTGATACTGCCAATTGGTACAGTGGTGAGATTTGTAAATTCAGAATATGATTGAAAGGGCTACCTTTTTTTCCCTATCTCTGCTTGTAATAGTCTGTAATCACGGGTCCTTGACAGTGCACATGGGCTATCTGTCTTCGTGTACTTGTACTGGCTTTTCTCTGTGTCTGGAAGAAGACATTACATTGTGAAAGGTGGAGTGTCAGAGAAAGAGAAAGATTGTCAGCAGCGTGGACTGACACAGGGATTCTGACAATGGTTTTGAACATACCCGGAATCTCGAGGATGCCTCAGAATAGGGGCAAGGTCCAAAACTAGTTTTCAGGGTTTGTGATGTGTCAGAGTTGACTCAGTAGCCTCTAACAAGAGCAGATTGCTTTTGGTTATTACAGAATCTGCACTAATAGAGTCTCATTCACATAACAAAGGAAACCATGTCATGAATTATAAACAAGTTTTGGAGCGTAATACCGAGTGAAAGGAGCCAATCATAAAGGAGAGACTACCGTGTGGATTCATTATTTTTAAATGTCCTGGATCAGAAAACCCACAGGGATAGCTAATAGATGTTGGATGTCTACAGTGGGGTATTTTAGAGGGAGATGCTTAAATGACTGCCAACAGGTACTGGATTCTCTGAGGGGAAGAGATATGACACTAATATTTTTAAATTGATTATATGTGTTACACAATTCTGTGACTAGATTAAAGCTATTGAATTATACACTTGAAGAGGGTAAATTGCATTATGTGTGAATGATATCTCAATACTATTATAAGACAAATAATACTAACGTACAATGGTAGAATAAATTGTCATATATTCACACAATGATTTTTCCATACAACAGAGAATTCCTACACATACATAAATGAAAAAACCTCAGTAAATGTAAAAATAAAGTCACAAAGATTATAAGTAGTATATTTTCATTTACATCAATGTTAATGGCCAAAATTAAGCGTTACAATGCCACAGGGATATTAACATGCAGAACATTTATTATTTAAAGCAATAAAATAATTAAAACAAAATCAAGAATTTTTGTTCCTGCAGAGAGAAGAGATGAGAATACATTTGGGGGAGCAAAAAGTAAGAAATATTTGGAAAAGTTAATTTCTTATGCAAAATTTTATATATGTGTCTGTGCCTGTGTGTATATGAAACACTCATTTACTATTTTGTTTTTATTAGTAGTATTTAAATGATACCTACACTTACCATTGCAGATATTATTTATTAAAGTGTTATGTTTCATTATTTGAATACAATAAAGTTTTACATGCATATATTCACTTGCTGTAAGGTTATTAAATTAGACATTTCCGCGTATGTATTACATAGAATTCTAATCCTCAAATGCACTTCAAGATCAAAGCGCCTGTATAAAATAAATTTAGAGAAGCCCAGTACTGCCTAACATTCACAGACATTCACAATACTCATTAACACATTAAAGATTTGGGGGCGGTACTACATTAATCTTTTAAATTTCCTTAACTCAACATATCCCGAAGGTATATTGCCAGTGAATCCAGCTGTCTGAACACTATATTAACTTCTTAAGGAATAGTATATTAAATAATGTAGAATGATATATAATTTTACATGCTATAGGATGTGATTCTCCATCTCCAAAATTTGAAGTTCTGAGTACCAGGAAGGAATAGCAATGACATTCATGCATCAGTGGGCCTGCTAGTGAAAAATGTACAAACCTATGCACTATTCTACAGTCTAAGGTTTGGACATTTATTGTGTTGGGATATATGGTTCAAAATGTGAACAATTACATGGTCTTTGATTAAAAAAAAAATACAACAGCAAAAAAGAAAATTAGACCCAGTTTACATAAACGACCAGTAATCTGTTGTTTCTGTTGACTTGACTTTTCTTTTTCTTATGTGCTGCTTTGTTTGTTAGACTTCTGTAAACTTGAATTAGAAGAAAATAAAATGTACTATGAGACGAATAATGATATATGAAGGGGGAGGGGAAAGAAATTGTCCCAGATTTTCTTTTACTTGGATCCGTAATCAAGACCTACGAAGGCAGCAGCCAAGATATCCCATGATGTTTGAATTTGGCAAGTCCACAACAAGAGAGAACATTTAAAAAATCTTTTCGATGAAGAACAAAACAAAGATAAAATAATTGTGTATATAAACTTAGATGCTGGTGAAAAATCCTGAGTATGTCATGGATTATCAAAAGCAAGAAGAAGAAGAAAAAGGAAAATTAGTCTTAGAATAATTCCAAGCAGAATTATCCTTAACAACAGGGACAATAAATATTGGGCTCTCTTACATTGAGAATGCTGTCAGGAAAGAGGAACTGATGGGGAGGAGCATCTTATTTGGTAAAGTAGAGGGCCATGGCCAGCGAACATGAGAGGAACGATCAGAGTGAAGGACAGCCAGACAGTAGACTCAGGTATCCCAACAATCACGAAGAAGGATGAGGAACAGGGAACGCTGGATTCTCTTATACATAACGTGTCATAATTGACTCCATGGCTACCAAAAGTGTCTGATTTTATTTGGTACTTGAAGGTTAAGTTAGCCACCAAACACTGTCACTTATGAAATATTTATGATGCTCTCAGTCTTCTGAGCTGTTTCAGAGTTTGGCTATGCTATAAAGATTATTTTGTGTTGCCTTTTTTCTTTTTTTAATTTTTTTTAATTTATGTTGTTTATTTTTAATTTCAATGAACATCTACAGAGAGTTTGGGATTCCATTCATTCATTGTTGCACCCTTCTCCCCGCACAAACCCCTCCCCCCTCCCCCCCCTATTTCTCTCCTTGAAAAGCAAAAGAAAAACTCCCTCATTGGTACACAATCCCCCCCGCACCTCCCCAAACCCCACCCCCTACCCCCAAATATAATCCACTCTACAACCCTCATTGCATACTCCTACGATAAAAATAATGCCCTAAAATATAATACTTTTAGACTATTCTCTCCCATAGATGAAATCTTTTTTTAATTTTTAAGGACAGCTCATTTTCCCAATGTTTACATGTTTGATGTTAAGAAGAAATACTGTCTTGGAAGATGTTCTTGTGGTTGTGCCATTGTGTCAAAATTGACCCATCGCTGGTCTTTCATTGGATTTTCAGAGGCAGTAAATCTGTGTGGAAAAGACGTTTCATTATTTCTCCTGAGGTGCTGTTAGTGGTTTAGAACTCCCTGCCTTTGGTTTAGCTGTGCGACTATCCAATAGGCCACCACAGTGTATCAGGAACCCTTTTTCTTCCTACCAACTAAGCAGTATATGTATTTGAATTCACTGTGCCTGATGTCTCAGATACTAAGACTGTGTTATCTAGAGGGGCTAGTCCCTGGAGAATATCAGGCTTGAAAAAGCAGACTGTGAATGAAAGGAAGACCTTTTCAAAAGGAAAAAGGTAATTGGCATGAAGATGGTACCAATAGGTTTACACACAGCAAAGAATGCAGGATGACTCAGGGTTAAGCAAGGTTTCATTCTGTGATACATAGGGTTGCTATGAATTGCAACCAACTTGAGGGACCCTAACAACAATGTGATGTCATGAAGACCTGGTAGGATAGTACCTTATACGTTTGTCTGCCAACTTAAAGGGCAACATTTAGAATCCACTAGTTCTCTAAGGAAAAAAAAAACAGAGACTTGTATACCAGTGTTCATCGCCGTGCTATTCACCATCGCAAGAAGATAGAAACAGCCCACATATCTAGTCACAGTCAAATGGATTGACAAATTATGGTACATTCACACAATGGAATACTATACAGCACACAGGAGCAACAATTTTGTAAATTATTACCCAACTTGGGAGGGACTGGAGAGCATTATGCTGAGTGAACTAATTCAATCCCACAAGGACAAATACTGTATAAAACCATTATTGTAGAATGAGTATGACAATCCAAATGGGGATGGAAGCAGAGGGGAAGGGGAGAGAACTGGAAGAATCTGATCTGAAAAACAATGTATTTGAATTTTGTAAAAAAACTAGTATAATTTTTTTAAGAAAAGAATAAAAAATTTTTAAAAAGTATTTAAAAAAATGTAGTCTCCTCTCCTCAGGATTTACAGCCTCAAAAACAAAATGTAGAGATGCCAAAAGTCACAATTGACTTTAATGGTAGTGGATTAAAATGGTATTGAGTTTAAAACTGTAAAATATCAGCCACGTTACCCTGAGTTGTATCCCCTGGCAAAATTATTGGTTTAGTTCAGACATTTTCTTCTTAAGGAAAAAAACAGGGAAAAAAGTTGCTTCTAAAAGAGTATTTCTCTTAAAATTTTACCCTACAAAAATTCTTTTAAACCTTCATCTTGCTCTGTTTTGCTTTACGTTCTGTGGACTTCACAAATCAACAGTATGTTGTGGGGATTACCCTTTTGTGTATCCTTCCAGATTAAGCCACCTGGAAATACAGATCAAACGGTGCTCCACTAGTTCCAGGGCCAGGATTTTTAAGCCAACATGTAAGTCTCTGAACATGATGCAATGCTGTCCAAAAACTTTCATATTTATGCCCGAGATTTCTGGGCTTCAGTTATGGATGATTCACCGTAAGGCCACCAGTGACTCATAGCCAAAGTGTCTTTATTGACTTCTTTAATTGTTGGAATGAGCGATGTTACTGCAGATTCCCTGAGCAGAGAGAATGCTAATTGATGCCCCAGGGGGTGGGCATAGGAAAGCTGGTCTCATCTGTCACTGATTTATTTACCTGGTTCTTTAGCCAGAACTATAAATCCTAAGAGCCGTGATCTTGTTCAATTCATCTCTAGATTCACCCAGCAATAATGCAGATTGATGAATGAATTAATTGCTATTTAGAACGATCTGAATTATTGCAGTACCCTGGAAATAAAGACCACAGTTAAAGAAGAAACCATGGTAATGTGCTGTGGCCTAAAATCAATGCTAATCACTCCTTATTAAAACTGCATGCCCCCCTTAGTCCCATTGAGTTTTCTTGAGGCAAATTATCCTATTAATCATAATATGTGCATTCCATCCCTAGATGTCTGTGAATAGGAAAGAGTCTAGGGCTGTAAATAATCGAAATCAACTCAAAAGAAATGAGAAAAGAAAAAGAAATCATTTGTCTGATTTGCAAAAGGCCATGATGAGTTATTGTTAAATCCTGGTTGTCTGTGTCTTCGGCAGTTGGTGGTTTAGTGGGTATGGAATCAAAATACCAACCCAGAGGCAATCAGTTTGAATCCACTAACTGCGCTGTGGAAAAAAGACGATCATCTTTTTTCAGTCTCCTTCCCTGAGATTTACAACCTTGGGAAACCCTTTGAAGGGTCAGGTAGGAGTCAATTCCAGCCCAATGGCAGTGAGTGAGTGGGTGTTTCCAAGGATGAGCACCAAGTCTGTGAGCTCTCTCTTGACAAGGCTAAGCTGTTAGTCAGTCATTACTCTTCTGACGTTCTAGACCTATCCCCTTCTCTTATCCATGTTTCTATCTTGTTTCTGTTCTTACTGTGTACCATCAGGTCAGAACTGACCCTCTAGGGGATTTTCAGAGTCACTTAAACCATACAAGAGGAGACTGCCCACATTTCTCCCATGGAGTAACTGGTAGATTCGAACCTCTTACCTGTGAGTTTCCAGTGCAACTCCTAATCACTAAGCCACCAGAGAGGCTCTTTCTTGCACCATCCTCACAATCCCTATCATGCTTAAGTCACTGTGCTGTCATGTTTGCTGTCACTGTGTCAGCCCGTCTTTTGAAGGTCTTAGTCTTTTTCTCTGACCCTCTAATGTTAGAATGATCAGATTTTTTACTACTCAAAAATGTTCTAACCGTTTAAGATCTTAAAAGTAAATTATAAATGCTTCGGTAGTTCCAAGATTGTTAAAACAGCTGTAGATGAAGTTTCATGTTGATTTCTAGTAACTGGCAGAAGTTATCTTCACAAGGAGAATTCATCTGCCTGGACAAATGGAGCTGAAGGGGATCTGTATGGGCATTTGAAAGTTTGTGGGCCCTAAAACATTATGGTTCTATCTCAGAAAGTGAGTCCAGTGTTCCACGTTACCTCTGTGAGAGAAACTATAACTGCCCTACACAATTTAGAACTGCTTTTATCTTATTGTCTCTGCTAACGTTATTACTTTTCTCCCAACATGCCTAGCTTTTTTGTTTGGTTTTTCATCAGCACCTAACCAAATTCCAACCTTAAATTATATCTTCTATCCAGGAAACTTTACCCACAGGTGTTTTAACAATCTTGGAACACCTAAAGCATCTATTATTTACTTTCAAGATCTTATATTGTCAGTAAATTTCTGTGTAGAGATCTGTCCTTCTGATATCAAGTAATTTAAAAAACAGAACCTCTTTCTATCTTTGTGTAGTTGCCATAGAGTAAGACTCGGGGAACTACATTATCAGCAGCCGTGAATGAAATACAGTCAAAGTATTCCTAAATTTTCAAGATGAGGCCAAATATTAATTACTGATAAAGCATGTCTTCATTTATATTAATATATATCATATTAATGCATATTACACTAATTTTTTAAAAATAGTTTATATTATATATATATTTACATGTATTTATTTCTTTCTTTTTGAAGAGGAGATGAGGCATTTGCTTCAGAAAGTCAAGGACTATAGTCTTCAATATGGATTGAAGTTCAATTATTTTCTTGCTCTGTTCTGATAACTGCTTCCTGATTCAAGTATTGGTTTTGCATGAGCACAGTCAGGTGTTCTGGGATTCCCATTCTTCTCAGTGTTAATCACAATTTGTCATGATCCACACAGTCAAATGTCTTTTCTTAGTCAATGAAACTCAAGTAAATATTCCTCTGATAGTCTGCTTTCAGTCAAAATACATCTGACATTGGCTGCAATGTCCCTGGTGCTACAGTCTCTTCTAAACCCAGCCTGTATTTCTCATAGTTCTCCGGTCATTTATGACTGTTCCAGATATTTTTGAATAATCTATAGCAAGACTCTGCTTGCATGTGACATTAGTAATATTGTTTGATCATTTCCACACTCTGATGGATCACCTTTCTTTAGAATGGGAATAAATATGGATCTTTTCCAGTCAGTTGACCAGGTAGTTGTCATACAGAATGTAGGCACAACCTACTGAGCAGACCTAGGATAGCTTTTGTTTGTCAAAATATGCCTATTGACATTCCATTAATTCCTGAGGTCTTGTTTTTTTTGCCAATTCTTTCAGACTGATTTCCACAGTGGTTTCCCCATTTTGTGTGCCAACCAGCAGTATTCAAAGGCTTGAATCTTTCCACATTTTCATTACCATCTTTCTGACTGCTGGTGAACCTGAGCATCTCTTTGTGGTTTTGCTGACAATTTGAATGTTTTCTTTGTTGACTGTCTCTTCATTCTGTCTGCTCCTTTTGTGATTGGATTGTTTGTCATTTTCTTGTTGTGGTTATTATTATTTAAATTATGAGACAATATAGTGCTCTAAACTGTATTTATCTGGATAATTTCCTCACTTATCATTTGTGCACAAAAATATGTGCAGCTTTACATCAGACATCTGACATACTTTGGGTATGTTGCAAGGAGGGACCAGTCCTTGGAGAGGGACATTAGGTGTGGGAGGATGGAGGGACAGCACAAGAGGGGAAGACCCTCGATGAGATGGACAGATTCAGTGATTGGGATAATGAGAGAAGGTATGTTGGAGACAATGAGGTTGTCACAGGATAGAACAGGGTTTAGGGCCCTTGTACATAAGGTCGCTATGAGTTGCAGGTGACTTGATGGCACATAACAACAACACCACCACCAACCAAAGGTTGATTATGAAAACCATAAACAAAGAATAGGTTAGGAATATAAGAGTATATAGCAAATTGTTGTTGTTACATGCTGTCAAGCTGTAATTAACTGATAGCCAACCCTTCAGTGAATTTTCAGAGGGTACAAATGAGAGACAATTTCCCCTCTTTTTCAGGAATAGAAGCTGGTGAATTTGAACTAATCACCTTTAGGTTGGCATTGCAACTCCTTATCTACTAGGTCACTAGTGTTTCTGATAAAGGGATATAGAGGAAGAATAAACCATATGATACTATGTTAATGTAAACCCTGGAATTAATAGGCACTTTGAAAATAAAAATTCTGTTTATTAGCTTCTTACCTTAATACTTCAATTTTTATACAAAAGAAGGAAAGTAAACAGGATGGAATAAAAGGAGGGACAAAAAAGTTTAGATAGACAGATATAGGTGCAAAACAAGGCATTTATCATGTCTTTTTTTTTTATATTTACTTTGTTCATTAAATATTCATTGATTCATCAGTTACAGAGTCTTGCATGTTAAATCCACAGGCCAAGACTGAACAAGTGTTAGTACATGGTGTTTTGTCTTTAGCTTGACACAGCAAAGAAAAGTGGGAACAGAGTAATGAGGTATCTTTTTTTTTTCTTTTTTTTGTTTTGTTTTGTTTTTTGGCAGTTCTAAACTAAAAATGGGTCCTACAAAATAAAATTTTAGAGTGACTGTATGCCATCTATGGACTTAATGAAACATTTCACCCAACAAGAAATACATTTTTAACAAAAAAGTAATGTAGGGATGCATAAAACACTAATTACCTAAAAGAAACTGTGTGTGTGTGTGTGTGTGTGTGTGTGTGTGTGTGTATAATGTGACTATCCTGTAACCTATTGTTTTCATAATCATCCAGCTAAGAAAAATAGCAAACTATTTATGGGAAGTCTCAGGTCAACATAGTCCAAGTGCTTAGTCAGCTGCTGTCGTTACGTGCCATTGAGTCATCTGTGACCCATAGTGAACCTATGTACGGCAGCTCTGGACTCTGCCCTGTCCTGAGCCAGTCTCACTCATTCTGAGATACCTACCCCTATTGCCCCAGTCACTGCATCAATCCATCTCATCCGGGGTCTTTCTCTCCTGCGCTTCTCTTCCAACCTTCCAAGCATGATGTCATTCTCTAAGAACTGTTCCTTCCTGGCTACAAGCCCAAAGTATCCCAGTAATAGTAATCCTAGCCTCCACAGAGAAACTTGGTTTCACCCTCTCCAAGACAGACCTATTTGTTTTCTTGGCAGTCCATGGTATGTTCAACACTCTTCTCCAGCACCACAATTCAAAAGCATTGATTCTTCTTCTGTCATCCTTAGTCATTGTCCAGCTCTCTGATGCATCACAAGTAATTGTGAAGATGATGGCCTGGATCATATCTGTCTCTAGATTGACATCGTTGCTTCTCAGTATTCTGGAGAGGTCTCTGACGGCATATTTTCCCAATGCAGTTCTTTTTTTCATTTCCTGACTGCTAGTGTCAAGAGTGTTGGTTATGGAGCCAAGCAAGCTGTAATTATTAACAACCTCAATCTCTTCTCCATCTATCATGGTGCTTCCAATTGGACCAGCTGTAGGTGTCCGTAATTTCTAACATGAACCGCTCCATCCATGGCTCAGTTCCCCAATTGCTCTACGGTCCCTGGGTTCAGACTCACGAGGTTTCCCAGAGACCCAGACTCATTAGAGGAATGACTCACCTGATTTTGAAGAAATTGTTGATCCCATAGGCTGTCAGATGTGGCACAGCTAGATGGCAGCTGGGGATGATACAGGCTGGTGGTGTAGAAACCGGTGAGCATCGGGAAGCTATGTCCCAGGCAAGTGAGCTTTTCAAAAGAAAATACGCACCTCATGTTTAGGTACCCTGAGCTTATATAAGCCTCTAGTAGCCTGGGCTTGTATCCCATCATAATCCTGTCTCCTTAATACAATAATTACTTCAGCACAAAATAAACAGTTAATCATTGGTTGGAAAAGACATCTGAATGATGAACTACAGAATCTCACACCTATTATTTTAGACAGAGGATTATCAAATGTAAGAGAATAAATATAAACGTCAAACTCAATGCTGTCAAGTCAGAACCAAGTCATAACTGACCCTGCAGTGGATGGTGGAGGGACAGCACAAGAGAGGAAGGCCCTGGGTAAGATGCACTGATACGGTAACTGGGGCAATGGGAGTAGGTATGTTAAAATCAGTGAGACTGGCTCAGGACAGGACAGGCTTCAGAGCTGCTGTTCATAAGGTCGCTATGAGTAGCAGGCGACTTGGTGGCACATAACAACAATAACAAATCTCAGAGGAAGAAACTGCATAGTAGGGGGAACAACCCCGTTATATGAGGAGCTGTCCCTGTTAACCCCATATGAAGTGCCCCCTGCATAATCTAATACACCAGTAATTCTGCATTTGAGGGAGACATGAAAGAAACACCTTCAGAAACCCCATGGAGGGCCAGCTATGACTTGGTTTCAGCTTGGTAGAAACAAAAGAGATGGTTTTAAAGTCCTAAAATCTCAGTTTGTCAGAATCAGTGTGTACATTGTAATAAGACACCAGAGAACATTAATAAATAAATGTTTAAAAAGCACCTGGGGGAAAAATAAACACAGCAGTTTTGAAATAATATTTATATTATTTCAATTAGAAACCCAGAAATAATCATTCACACCATAATAAGTTCCTACATCCAGCAAACATTCTCTGAAAATATTTATGAGCAAGAAATGGTCGGAAGAAACAGAGGTGATACCAGAGTTCATCTGAGTTGTAAGTAGATCAGACATGTAGTCTGAGGAACCCAAGTTGAGAGTATGCCAGTGTATTTAAATATCCCAGTTCAAATTCTGGTTTTGAATCCTACTTTTTCCTTGTCTTTGGGCAAATGTAATCATTTATCAATTGTTTCTGTCTCCTGTCCTTTGAATATGAATAATAGCATTGCTGCCTTATGCAGTTGTTGTCAGAATGAACTAAGGTACTTTTTTGACTGGTCTAAGTAATTTCTGGCACATATTATGGGTTATGAGTGGGTTTAATGTTATTATTGGGATATATTGGAGATAACAGCTACTATCTAAGAGGTTATGAATGTGAGGAAGTTTGTCAGCCTGCAGGGAAAAGCAGTTTAAATAGAAAATGGAAAATCTTACAAAGATACATCAAGCATGTTCTACAGAATGTTGTTTTGGCTTAAAGTATATTGAACACCATAGGTCCTGCCTGCACCCATGTAAGCTGGTTAATAAAAGCATATTTATTTACCAAAAAAAAAGTATATTGGAATGTTGAACAGCACAGAAATTTAAGAAAGATTTTATTGTTTACTGTTTATCAGGGCAAGCAACTTGAAAGATAAGCAGGGATGTATACAAAGTTGACCAAAGTATACATGTTTTATGCATTGAATAAGCTATAATTATTAACACAGTGTGACACTGTGAGGTAGCTTTAAGATACTGTGTGCACAGAATAATTAATATTTCTACATTCTAATCCTAAAATATTCTAAAATTAAACATTTCTGATTTCTAGTCAAAGAAGGAAAAGACCATTATCCTAAAACCTCAACCCCATACCTTATTTTTAGGGGAGAAACACAGCAGTATTATTTATTGTTATCTTCATTCTTCTTAATTTGAAAATAAATGTTGTCATCCATTTGGTAAAAACTATCTTACGGAGGAAAATTGCTGACGTTACAATCTGGTCCCACTATATTTTTTAATATGTGTGTGTTTGAATAAGTTGGGTCTGCTGAATATTCCTGAAACACTACTTGCCACATGAAGTCAGATAACAGTAATGGAGAGAAATGCAGAGTGCTTTTTACTTCTGATTAACTTCTGAGAGCCATCCTTTAAAATCTACACGATCATTGTAGAGTTATGGTTTCTCAGTTGTTTGCTATAAGATGATAGTAACACTGTAGAAAGATCAAGAGCCAGGTGGGGAGGGCCGGGTCTGCCCTTTGTCAGTGTAACATAGGAGAACTGTCCTCATCTACAGCATCAATAACACCACACCAATTCAGTGAGGTCCAACATGTCCCCCATGCTCTCATGCCTCATTCTGTTGTTGTTGTTGTTATGTGCCATCGAGGCTCTTGTACATAGGTACAAGAGCTCTAAATGCTGTTCTATCCTGTGCCAACCTAGCCATCTCAAATGCACTTATTCCCACTGCTCCAGTCACAGAATCGATCCAGCTCATCAAAGGTCTTCCTCTCCTTCACCGCCCCTTCACTCTGCCAAACATGATGTCCGTCTCCAAGGACCAGTCCCTCCTTGCAACATGCTCAAAATATGTCAGACGAAGCTTCAGAATCCTTGACTCCAGGGAACACTCTGGCTTCACCCTCTCCAGGACAAACCTGTTTGTTCTCCTAGCAGTCCATGGTATATTCAACACTCATCTCCAGCACCACAGCTCAAAGGCACCAATCCTCTTTCTATCAACCCTAGTCACTGTCCAACTATCTGATGCATAGCACATAATTGCAAAGACTATAGCCCGGATCAGGCGCACCTTAGTCTCCAGCCTGACATCGTTGCTCTTCAGTACTCTTGAGAGGTCCCTCACAGCGGACTCTCCCAATGCAATTTGTCTCCTGATTTCCTGGCTGCTGTTACCAAGGGTGTTGACTGTGGAGCCAAGTAAATTAAAATTGTTGACCATCTCAATCTCTTCACCATCCATGCTGATGCTGCCAATTGGCCCAGTGGTTAGAATCTTTGTTTTCTTGACTTTGAGCTTCAGTCCATATAGGAGGCTGTAGTCCTTGATCTTCTGCAGCAAGCGCTTCAGGTCCTCCTCAGTTTCAGCAAGCAGGGATGTGTTGCATGCTTCATTCTACTCATCTCAAAACCAATCACACTGGTTTGCTGGGTCCAAAATCTAATGGGACAACTCACAGACCACAGAGAACCATATTGGGGAAATAAAAATATTATAATCCAGGTTAATGACAGAATACAGTCAAGACAGCTCCAGAAATGTACACACAAGCACCTCAGCCTTGAGCTCCTAGTGTTTCCAAGTTCTCAGTGCCAGTATTGGCTCTCCCTTCCGATTGTCCAAGAGATTTCTCAGTCCTGCCAATACTGGCTTCCCCTCCTCCCCATGTCTCATCTCATGTCAGTTCTCCATTTCAGCCATGGCTGCTGCGGACATCCCAAAGGCAGTCCTATATTTTTCTGCCTCCTCTTCAATTGTGTGAGGAAGGTCTCTCTTCTCTGGCTGGGAGGATTCTATCTCTGCACCTAAAACTTTTCACTTTGTTGATGAGACTACCTAATCCTCTTGTAGATTGTTAACACTGTCCAGTCTCCTTGTGAAACAGTAGATAGCCAGTCCCTTTGTGAATAAACCAGCATAACGCATTTGCATAATCCGTCATCCATGCTAAAAAATCCATACTGAAAGACAAACTTCATACACACTGATTTAAAATTTGTTTATCTGTATTGTATGTGTTCATTTAAGTCTCATTCTGATTTGTATTATTTCATTCTTTTGTGAATTAGTATTTATCTCTAAACCAAATTAATTGCACCTCAAAAGTAAACATACTTTCAAAGGAGGAAACCTCTCAACTAGACCCTGATTTCCATATGCTTGGTAAAGTTTTGTGAAGTTCATGTCACTTTAATCTAAATGAATATGGTTAGTCACGGTGGATGGAAAAAAAATAAATACCTAAAACAAGACTGTGACTTTTGATGTCTGAGGGTTTTTATTTATTTTTTTTAAAGGTGTGTTATACAGTGAGGTGATCATTCTAATTAATTTCTCTTAGGATTCAGGAATGCCAAGTAAGACAATACAGCTTAATAATAATGTGTCAAGCATCAGACAATTCTCCTGAGGATAATCTTTGTAATTGTGGCACTTGAGTTTTCCTGATGTTAAATTGCACTGCCAAAGTCAAGTTTTGGCAGGTAGAACTTTGAACAGATGTGACTGCCTTTGCCTCAAAGTAGAGGCACAACATGGAAGTAAATAACCTATAACTCTGGCATTCCTCAGGGACTTGCTTCGATCTATTGGGGAGCAAAGACACGACAGTATTTGCAGTTATACTTCAGAGTGTAGTACAGTAACAAATGAATCTTACTATACATATTGGATGTGAGTGATGGCAGAGTTGTTGTTGTTAGATGCCAATCTTTGTGGTATTTGTCCATTTTGTGACTAAGCTTTTTCACTCAGCGTAATATCCTCTAGACTCAGACATGTTGTTTAGTTTTTTATGTGTTCTTTGCTGTTTTAAAGTGCTGTCTTGTATTTCATTTTGTGAATAGATGTCTTCATCCATTCATTTATCGATAAGCATTTGGGCTGTTTCCATTTCCTTCCTGTTGTGATAAATGCTCTGAGGACATAGGTGTACACATCTCTGTTTGTGTCTTCGCTCTGATTTCCTTGGAGAGTATATTCCTAGTAAAGGAAAAGCTGGGTCATACGGGAATTCTATAGTCATCTTTTTAAGGAAACACCGAAGTGCCCTCTCTAGTAGTTGGATCACTTTACAGTCTCACCAGCAGAGCATGAGAGCTCCAATATCACCTTATCCTCACCAACATTTTCTCTCTATTCTGTTGACTGTGCTAGTGTTGCTGGGGTGAGATGCTCTTTTACTCTTTGTGTCTGCCTCTCTCTGATTGCTTAATGATTTTAACCATTTCCTCCTGCATTTGCGGGGTATCTGAATATCTTCCTTGGTGAAGATATTATCTTGTCCTTTGCCCATTTAGTAACTGGGTCAGCAGGTTTTTATTTCTCATCAAAGCATTGTAGTAGTCCATCAATTTTAGTTCATTATGACTCCCTTGTCTGAAATGTAATGACCAAATATTTTTTTCCCCAGACTAGGGTCTTTTCACCCTATAAGAAAAGCTTTTTGATGCACAGAGAGATTTTATTTTCAGAAGACCACATTCATCGATTCGATCCTCTTTGTTGTGCATTATTTGCTAGGTTTGCAAGCCTATTCACTCCATAGGCTAGGACTTCTAAATTTAATGCTTAGTAATAATATCATTTTTTTAATTGTTGGTGGTGGTGCTGATTGCCTTTAAGCTGAGCATGACTCATAGCGACCCTATAAACAAAAGGTATAGAATAATTTTATTTTGTTTTTAGTAGTATAAAATTATATTTTGAGTATAAAATAATTTTTTAAAGTTGTTCATATGTCATCTAATTTTTCTGTTCTTAGCCCAGAAATAATGAATAAAAAAGAAGTGGAGGGGAAAGTAAACCCTAAGTGTTTCTTACGGACAGCACCTTTCCTGTTGTAGTATATATTTCCCAAACCTTTTCTAAATTGAGGCATTTAAATCATTGGACAATACTTTTTTTAAACTTAATTTTAACTCCATTTTGTTGTTATAGAGAGGCTGTAGAAATAAATCCTGCCTATCAATACTGAAATTCAGCAGGGGAAAAAAAGATAAATGTTTTCTGTATTCCTGGCAGGATTATAACACTATTGTTTATAGTGCCTAAAACTGAGATGTTAAAATAAATTTAACTGTCCATACTAATAGTTTTCTGAGACTGTTTTCATCCCAAATGTTAAGTTTGCCTTCCAATCTTTGGTGGAAAAGGAGAAATTATATTATTTTTTAAAATGACGTTTTAGAAGTGGTAAGTCCTTATGCAAAGGATCATATGATATGAGATAAAGAAAGGATGTTTTCTTAAATTGATTCCAAAATAAGGTAGAACACTATGCCAAATCTCAAAGTTGTTAAATACTTTTAATAGGGTGAATTTTAGGATATTAACTTTTTTAGGCACTTTCAGAAATTTTGAAAGTTAACACTTATTCCACAGTAATGAAACTCTTTCCCATGTACCCCCAAAAGAAAAAATATCCCCCCCCAAAAAAAGTACTTTGAAAGCGCCATCATTTGCCTGAAAGTGATTCACACTTCAAGAAGCAGCCAAGGAAAATTAAATTGACTTGAAGCTACCCAAATGTTGCTTCAACTGAATCGGTGTGTGGCAGAAATAATACTATGAGAAGTAAATCCATTTTCCATTTTAGAAAGACAAGGCTTTTGTAATGAGATGGAGTGCAGTGAGTGGCATTATCATATATTGCCACTGAAATATATTTCCCTGGTGATTTTCCTCCCCAAAAAGTATGAAATTGAGATAGAAAATAAAGCAGGTGATACTGTAGACAGAAAGTTGGTGAGTATATATCTCCCCAAGATGTGTGACTGGATTAACAAGCAGATGGTTACGTGACTGATGGAACTGTAGATCCCATCTTTCAAGACCGTATGGTTCAAGTAATGTAGGCCTATGTATGTCAGATTCCTTACTGGATTAAGTGCAGAGGCAAGCGAAGCAGTAAATACATGGAGAACGAGAAATGCTGGTGAGAAGGCATGGGTAATTAATGAGCTTTGATGACATAGTACATCATGTATCAGTCTGCTAACCACAAAATCAGTAGTTCAAATCTACCAGCCAATATACAAGAGGAAGATGGGTAGCCTGTTCCTATCAGGTCTTATAGCTTTGAAAACATGATGTTGTTGTTGAGTACCATTGAATCACAACCAACCCATAGCTGACCCTCCAGCAAGTTTTCACAGGCTGTTAATCACATAGGAGGAAATTGCCTTTAAATCCTATAGTTGGAATTGTATCGGGGGTATGTATGAGAGAAAGAGTGTGTGTGTGTGTGTGTGTGTGTGTGTGTGTGTGTGTGTGAGAGAGAGAGAGAGAGAGAGAGAATGAACAAATATAATTGTGTGTTGTCAAAAGCCTTTCTCATTTCTGTAAGAAATTCCAAACTTTTTGATGTCATGCTCATTGCTTTGAAATTGTTTGAAAACCCACTAATAGTGTCTTACAGTCTCATTTCCAGCAAGGCCAAAATCATTTCAATATGATTAGAAGGAAAAGCAATCACTCCACATGGTTCAAAAACAACAATGCTCTTTTGTTGCTGCTTTTGTTTTCCAATATGGCAGACACCAAGTTAGGTGCTGTTTTCAGTGAAAAGATGAATAAAGAGATAGAATGGCTTTCTTTTCCCATCTTCTTAAGTAAAATCCCCAAATGCTGAAATATGACTCATAATAACCATATAGAATGGAGTAGAAATGCCCCAGAAGGTCTCCAAGGCTGGAAATGCCACAGAAGCTGGCTAACTTGTCTTTCTCCCATAGAGTTTTCTTGAATTCTGGTTCCACAGTTAGTGCTTCTGCTGTTAACCCACTTGACCACTTGGGCTCTTTTCAGTCTTTTAATGGCAATGAATCTTAAAGGGGATCTTTATAAAAAAAGATGGCTGCCTATTGGTATGCTTATTCTATCACAATCTAGCTATTAATCATTTGAATTATGATGTATCTGTCATCTCCAAGGTGCACCCTGGTTTCACCTTCCTCAAGACAGACCTGTTTGTTCTCCTCGTGGTCCATTACTCTTCTCCAGCATCACACCTTAAAGGCATCAGTTCTTCTGTCATCCTTAGTCATAGTCAGTGTTTCTATTACAAAACAAAACACCAAACAATAAAAAATAAAAACATTGAAATAACATTAATAAATCACTATTAAGAATTATGGTGTATGGAATCTTTTATATATAATACTAAAATATAGCCTTTTTATCTGGTTTTTTTCATTGTTGCCTTAGGTTCAAATTAGAATGATGTCTAAATTATAATCCAGTCTATGAATTTACCTTATGCCTTTTTTTCTACAGTTAAATTTACTCAAACCTCAAAAAGTTGTGCCTTCATTTTAATTTCATTTCTGAAAGAAATGACAGATTTTATAATCCTGAAAAACCGAACTACCAAGCGTACACAGCCCATTATTTTGGGACCATAAAAAACTGTGTAGAAACACTGCCCACATAAAAAGACATATAAACAGCCTATCATTTCTTAGAAAATCACCAGTTTTTCTCCTCTTCCCAATTGTATATATTGAAACAGTTGGAAAATGAAGCCTTTTGGATCACTCTTATCCCTATCTTTCTAGTATTGCATTGAGATTATTATGAATTTCCCTTTAATGTGAATGGAGTGGATATCATAAAGCATGTTACTTAGCCAGATGTTATACCCAAGTCAACTTCTCCTCACAGGCTATGCAAATGAACTCACTCATACAAATCTGATAAACCACAAGTGCTTAAAAGAGAAAAAGTAAATTTTAGGCTACAACTTTATCAGGGAAGCTAATACCTTTATAAGTGTTACATTTCATAATGCCTTTTACATTTGCTTTTTAAAAGAGCAAACATGCTATTGTTATAATCCACGTTACATAAATACATTATATTTAGCTCAATTAATCAATACTTGCAATATATTTTCAATAAACCATTATTAATCAATACTGGTTAAAAGACTTTTTTTAATTTATTACTGCAAGGCTATAGATATAAATTTCATTTAAATTTAAATAAGAGGGAGGGGGGCAAAATCCAATGTAGATATGTGGTTGTTGAGTAGTTAAAATAACAGCAATAAATTAGAAAAAAGAAAATCGTGACATTTTAAAGCCCTGTTTATCTGAACTCTTGGTTACAAGTGGCAGGGAACTTGATTCCAAGTGGATGTGCAAAAAGATAAGTATTTGGTTCTCAAAACTAGAAAAACATGAGAAGGACTGGTTTTAATGTGCTTTGGCTCAAATAATACCTACAGATTGTGGTGTTTCTCCCTCCAAATCTCTTGGCTCTTCCTCAGCTCTCCTTTCCCTTACAGTCTCATTTTCATGGAAAAATGAGTTCCACCATTTCACACACTCATCCCGTGACCCTCAAATCCTGTAAAGAAAGAATGATTGCCCTCCGAGAAGTCCCTTTAAAATCCAAGTGCATTTAAATGACTTCTTTCTTCCTCCCCTTTGCCTCATTGGCTTTGTTAATTACAGAGATAATGCACTTGCTTTTCTTTTAACCAACAATCCTTGACCATTTTAGACATTGGCAGTTCGAATTCATTAGCTTCTAAGGTCGAAAGATGAGATGGTTTCGTGCCATAAAAAATTACAGCCTTGGAAATTCTAAGGAGGGTCACCATGGACTCAGAATCAGAGAGTTGATCTTTCTTGGTTAGTTCTCTTTAAATGAATTTATTTCTTGGATGGGAAAAGATGGATGAAAGCTCACCCAACACCTGGAAGGTGGAGAGTTGTATTCGACCCGGAAGCAACCAGAAAGGCAGGGATAGTTATATACTTTGGAAAACTCGACAGTGCAGTTCTCAGTGGCATGCAGGGTCAGCAACATGAGTCAGAAGTGACTCACTAGCAGTTGATAACAACATCTAAACCAGTGCAGCTCACCCAATATTTACATAATAAAATGTGCAAAGAGCTAGTCTAACACTAAAAGGAAAAGGGTCGAATTTGCTCAGCATTTCTTCAGCTGAAGGAATTGAAGAGCAAATTTAAGCAATCCTTAAGGATGCTGTGGGGAGAATGTTGAATGATCCAGAAAGCATCAAAAGAATATGAAAGGATCCTTCCCGATCTAGCAAGGATCTGAAAAGATTGAGTAATGATGCTTAAAGCCCAATGGTAATTGATTTTATAAAACATAATGCAGGAGAATGATTGTATGAAGCACAATATGAATGAAGAATAGAGTGAAATGCAATGGGTGTGAACTTTGTGAGCAAGCCAATATTAAATTAAAAAAAATATATAGATATGAAAAGAGAATACAGAGTCACTGTACCAAAAAGAACTGGCTGATGACACAGAAGTATTTTATGAAACAAATGACATTCAAGAGGCAATGGTGATGGAGGAAGTTCAAGCTGCTCTGAAAGAAGTGGCAAATAAACAAGGTCCCAGGAATTAATAGAATGCCAGTTGACATCATTTCAACAAACACATGCAGCCCTGGAAATGCTCACCAGATTGTGCCATGAAATCTGGAGGACATCTACCTTGCCTACTGACTGGAACATCCTAGAACACAACTGAGTTTGGAAATTTTTCGAAGTTAAAAAGGAGATCTCTTAGACTGGAGCATGAGAATGATGCAGAATCTTCTAAGGTAAAACCTTAGAGAGTTTTCTAACTTACAGTGAGATATTTGGATGGTATTCTAGGTAAATGGTAAAGCATTGGGTGCTCTTCACCAATTCTGTGACAAGGATATTTTTTATAAGATGCTGAGTGAACTAACTCTGTCTCATAAGGACAAATACTGCATAAGACTATTACTGTAAAAATAGAAAGATACCTAGTAAGATGTGTACAAATGTCTAAAGTGGGGAAGAGATGAGGTCACAGTGTCACAGAGTTTAGTGGGCAGAGGAAGTGGATGAAGGAATTACAAAACATCCAGAGGGGATCAGAAAAGTTGACGTAATAGTAATCATAGATTGATAGTGATTCACTTCATAAAACACAATGCATGAGAATGATCATATGAAACAAGGTGAATGAATGAATGAATAAATAAATGTGTGAAGTACAAGGTACATGAATGAAACACGATGTTTATGAATTTAGTATGGAAACATAAAAAAAGGTTTTAAAAAGGGGGGGGAATACCCAGCACCTTTAAACAACAACAAAAATATAATTTTGATTGCTGTTTGGGAAATAGAATTCTATAATAGCAGGAAATAGTGGAAACAAGATTTCCAGGCCATTATTTCATTTCCCTAGTTGGTAGAAGAAACAATTCAGACTGGAGTGGTAATGGTTAATACCGAACCAAATGGAAAATGTCATCTTGGCTTCTGAGTCCTGGCTCAGTAATGGGGTAGGGGGAAGTTCCACTTACTGAGCTGAGACAAACTGGACAAGAGGCAGGTTTGGACGAAAACCCAGGAGGTCTATTTGGGCAAATTATATATTTCAGATGCCAATTGGTCAGCCAAGTGGAGAAGTTAATTAGATTTTTAGAAAATTGTGTCTGAAATTCCAAGCAGTCTGGGCAGTAAAGTCACATTTATTGCAAAAGAGAATCATAGAGTGCTGTATGAGCAGGGGCTCTATGAGCAGAGGTAAGAGCAATAACCATATGATTTTGATTGGTGAACTGGGGCAAAGTATCAGAGGCGAGTAAACAAACTTGTTCTTGAAATGTGAGCAGATCAGAAATGGGTGAAGAATACTGCAGGCTGCATTATAGGTAAAGACCAAGAGAAATTGAAGCTCACGTTACCATGTTATTCATGAAATTCTAAGCGATGCAATAAGTAAAGCAAAAGGAAAATGTGGAAGATTGTGAGACACATGATTGTAGAGGGATTTTAAAAAGAGAAGAATTAGACTCTGTTCTGGAAAACTTTATTATAACTTTGGATTTACTGCATGGGGTGAAAACAACTGTTTTTGGAGGATTTTTGATGGGAGGATTGTGATGAAGAAAGGAGTGAGAGGTAGGTGGAGACAGTGCTCCAGTTGGGAAGCTTCTTGTAAGGTAGTGGGAAATGGCTACAGAGATACAAAGGACCTCTTAGAACCAGCCCAGGGCTGCCTGGCAATTAGCTGTGTTACTGGTTGAACTCTGGCTGCCCAAAATGTGTGCTGTAAATTCTAGCTTCAATGCATATGGTTACTGTCCCAATTGTGAATGAGTTGTCTTACATAATTCACAACAACTTACAAAGTTAGTGAGACAGCTTTAATACAGGGTGCATTTTGCGTCACACTCTTTTGAGATACGGAAGAAATTAAGCAAGCAAGTTAAGAAGTGTGGGTGGGAGAAGACTCATGCCAAGTTATAAGAAGAAGATCTTCATCCAAAAGCAGAAGTTAAAGCCATGAGGACCTTATTCAACAGATGATGGAAAGCTGGAGAGAGGTCTTGTCCCAGACTCGCCATCCTGAATTCTGATTCCTATCCCTTCAATCTGTGAGGAGGAGATCTGGTGGCTCAGGGGGTAGGGAGCTGCCTTGTCAATCCACACGCAAAGATTTCAGGGTGGGGACCTCTACATGTGGAGTTCTCCTCTGCAGCACGGGATGACAAAGCAAAATATTACAATGAAATGTGCAAGGAGTTGGAGTCAGAAAATCAAAAGGGCTGAACTCGCTCAGCATATCTTAAGCTC
>NW_006399761.1:10640780-10646075 GCF_000299155.1 Elephantulus edwardii
AACAACAACAACAACATTCATTATCTGCAGCTGCAGCAAGAGGTTGTCATGAACTTGGTGACTTACAACAATAGAAATGTCTCTTCTCAGAGTTCCAGAGGCCAAGTGTCTTAAATCAAGGCTGCCAGGAGAGAATCTTCTCTTTCCTCTTCCTGATTCGAGTAGTTTCAGGCATTTCGTCACTGTGTTTGCGTAGCTCCAGTGTCTGCCTCTAGCTTCACGTGACCCTTTCTTCCTCTCTCTATGCTGGAGGTTTCTGGGTTGTTTGTTTTTTTTCTTCCTCTCCTCTTGGTTTTTGATAGGGACACTTAATGGAATTTAGGGCCCAGTATCTTGAAATCTTTTACTTTGTTTTCCTTTCTCTCAAACTCATTGCTTTCAAGTCGGAAACAACTCAGAGCTGACCCTCCAGTGGTTTTTCACAGGCTGTGGGTTGGATAGGAGGAGATTGCCCATTCTTTCATGGAACAGTAGTGGAATCGAACAGTTCATCTTTGGGTTGGTAGCATGATTTTCAACCCATTATTAGGCTACTAGCGTTTCCTTTTATGTTTTCTTCGAAGTAAGATAATATTCTCAGGTCCTAGGGTTTGGAGCATGAGCATTTATTTTAGCAGTCACGGTTCAACATGCTTCACAATCAGATCAAATATCTTATTAGTATTTTTACTGTTGCTCTTGTATACTGTAGACTCAGAACTGACCCATAGCTGACCAGCCAGCAGGTCTTCAGAGGCAGTTAATTGCACAGGAGGCACTTGCCCATCCTCCAGTAGTACAGCTGGTGGCCTCAAACCACAAGCCTTCACATTGCAGCACAGCTTCTTGCCGCTAGGCCACTTTTTGTAGACTTTTAAATTTTTATTTACTTTCTCTTTACTCTCTTTGAAATGTAAGCTCAACCAAAACAGAGGACATTTTTCTTTGCTGCAACTCTACTCTCCAGACCTAAAATAGTTTATAAACCCTAATACTCACCCCATACATGTTTGTTGGAAGAATTGCTCCTGTTACACCTTTCTGGTTCTGCTAACTAAATCTAAAATCCCTGGAAACCTGGAGCTGAGGATACAAAAAGTGATTTAATAATTTTATCCTGCCAGACTTGGTTTCTCAAAAACTTACCCTGGAGAATCAGCAGATCAAATTACTTTAGAGGGATAGTTTGTTTAAGGGTTCATGAAATGTCCAAAGGGCATTGTAATCAAATCCTATGTTCCCACTGACAGTCCGCCAAAGGTCTGAAAATCTCACATCACTTGTTTCATTTGTAAGAACCTACTAACTTGACTTGATAAGCAATCTCAGAATTTTTTTTTATGGCAGGTTAAATTATATGCTTTAATACAATTTGTTTAAGTGACTGTGCTATTTTTATTATTCTGTTTAAAATATATTATTTGACTTTCATTTGGCCTTAACTATGTAAGTGTTACAGAACATTGAAATCATATAAGCTTTCATCTTTAGTGTGGTCTTAATCACAGAGAGGAATGAAAGATTACATGCAAAAATTTGGTCAGTGGTAGTGATGGTATCAGTGATGAATGACTCTTAAGTGAAAAAGTAAAAACTACACTAGTAATTTTAATCTGCATGTAAATGCCTTCTATGAAAACAGTAACACAGTCTTTACTTCATTGTGCTTAACTCAGATCCAACATAAAGCAATGTCAGGGTGCTATAACAGTAACATAAGGCTCAATATTAATAACAGCTGCCTATAACAGTGTTAACACTTTGCAATTTCATCTCATTTTCTTTTCACAACAATCCACCAAGTTGTTGGTATTAATTTTCTATGCAGAAACTAAAAGATACAGATGTTTTAAAGTATTAAAGTAAGTCATAAAATGAAACGTGGCAATCTTATCAAGCAAACCTGGGCCTGTCTTCTTTAAAGCATCTTGATTCTTGTACCTGTGATATTGTAGAGGAGGATTTGACACCTTTTTCAATGGTCAGTGAGTGTTTATCTGTTCCAGTTATTGGAAAGCATTCCAGTAAGTGTTCTAGTTATTGGAAAACAGTCAAATAACTGTTCTAGTTATTGCAAAACATTCCAATAGCTCTTCTGGTTATTGGCAAACATTTCAACACAGCACACTAGTTACTTGCAAGGCCAAATCACAGGACTGGAATTCAAAAATGTTCCATTATTGTGTCACAAATTTGGGAAACCTGTTCTGATTTACACTCCTGTGGTGTAGTCCTTGGCAGTTGCCTACGTGATGCAAAGACTGTGCCTGTTTTGTGGTTCACGTTCACCAGAATCCCCACAGCAGAAAGTGGCATTATCTCCTCCTGTGTAATTTGAAGATTGGAAATTCCAGTGGAAAATCAGTTACGGGTTGGTACTGACTCTATTGCAATGAGTGGAGACATTGAGTTTGAAAATGGCCATTTATAAGACAAGCTCAGATGTAAAACAAGAAATATGTGAAAGGAGTACTTATTTATCTTGTAAATTTACTGTCCAAGGAAATGTAATGGGTAGAGTAAAGGACAACTAACAGAATCTGTTTTATTTTAAATATTTTCTGTTAGCTGTTTTCTAACATATAAAGTCAACATTTGCCAGACTCCCTATTTATAAATTAAAATAATAATCTATATGTATATGTATATGTATATGTATATTGTTGTTAAGTGCCATCAAATTGCAGGTGACTCATAGCGACCCTATGAAGGAGAGTCCTTGATGCTTGGGTGTCTTTCATCCTGTCTCCAGGCTCATAGGGTTTCTGGAGGCAAGCTATTATGGAAGTGGATGCCACTCCTCCTTCCATGTATATGTATATGTGTATATGTATATGTATATGTATATGTGTATGTGTATGTGTATAGTTGTTGTTGTGTAATATTGAGTTAGAAGCAAACCAGAGCTGACCCTCCAGTGAGTTTTGAGAGGCCATTAATCATACAGGAGGAGATTGCCCATCTATGTATATATAGAGTTTGTTCAATATTGTCTTATCTCTAAAGAGTATCTTCTTACAGGCTTTAAATTCTTAAAGACTATCAATATGAAACCACATATTAGTATTGATTCCCCACATTCTTGAAACAACCTGCATTATACAGATCACTCAACCTTGTTTGCTGAAACTGAGGAGGACCTGAAGTGCTTGCTGCAGAGGGTCAAGGACTTTAGTCATGCATATGAATTGAAGTTCAACGTCAAGAAGACCAAGACACTGGGCCAATTGGCAGTATCATAATAGACAGAGATGAGATTGGGATTGTTAACAATTTTAACTTGCTTGGTTCTACAATCAACACTGTAGGCACTAGCAGTCAGGAAATCAAAAGATGAATTACATTGGAGAAGTCTGTGGTCAGAGACCTCTCCAAAGTGCCTAAGAGCAGAGATGTCAGTCTAGAGACTAAGGTGTGCCTAATCCAGGCCATGGTCTTCGCAAATTCTTGCTATGCATCAGAGAGCTGGACAATGACTGAGGATGACAGAAGAATAATTGATTCCTTTGCATTGTGGTGCTAGAGAAGGTTCTTGAACATACTATAGACCTCCAAGAAAACAAATAGGTCTCACTTGTAGAGGGTGAAACCAAGTTTCTCCTTGGAGGCAAGGATTTTGAAGCTCTATCTTACATGCTTTAGAAAAGAGGCCAGGAGGGACCAGATCTTGGAGAAGGACATCATGCTTAGCAAGATGGAGGAACAGCACAGGAGAGGAAAACCCTGGATGAGATGAATTGATGCAGTAACTGGAGTAATGGGGATAGGTGTGTTGGAGTCAGTGAGACTGATTCACGTTATGAAGAGCAGGGTTCAGTGCTGTTGTACTGAAGGGTCGCTATGAGTCAAAGGCAACTTGATGGCATGTAATACCAACATTTATTAATAATTAAATAATAAATATTACCACAGATAAAGAGGTTTGTTGGGTTTTGGTTTTTTCTCTTTTTTTTTTTTGTTTTTTTCTCTTTTAGAAGAGAAAGAAAGGTCATTGAAAAATTTATAATCTTTGTTACATTGTATAGTGACCTACTAGAATATTTACTCTTAATTACTCATAACAAGTGTTAGCTTTCTGATGTAAATGAATGACTAAATATATATTAATTTGGGATATTTTTAATATTAAGTGGAATGAAAATACCATGTGGTACTTAGGATTGAAATAAGAAAGTAATCAATAAATGCAAAACTTTCCTACCTTATTTTTTTTTCTTTTTTTTCCCTACCTTAATTTTTGTTTGCTGATGTCAAGGTCATTATCATGGAGTTGGAAGTAACTCATGGCTGACCCTCCAGTGGCTTTTCAGTGACTAAATCACAATTGGTGGATTCAAACTGTCTGCCTTCGAGTGGGTAGCACACCTTATTACCCACTAGACCACTAGAACTCCAGGAACTAATGCTAAATAGACATATTTAGGAAATGTAAAGAAAAACCAATTAATGGAAGATTCATACACCAATCAGTTAAGTCAGTAACTATTATGTTTCTAATTAGAAGCATGCATGCTTATGACACCAATGTCTCATTGGTTAATGTCTCATTTACAGTTGCCATGCAAAATATAACCTTGACGAAAATGATTATGAGATCATCCTATTCAATCTAAGACCACATGAACACTGTTTTAACTCTTTTAAGAAACTTCTGGAATACTGGCAAACCAATGTAGAGTCCAGGTTCAGAACCCAGACCCTCACTAGACTGAGGTCGAGTACCAGGAGCTGTAGGCCCTTTAGGAAGTTAATGTTTTTGATAGTCTATGTCTTGAGTTGTCAAAGACTCCCATCACCATGCATCCCATGGGGCTTCTGATAGGATTTAAAGAGATCTTGTCTTTTAAGCAATTACTCCAATATCTAGCTCACAAGAAGCACTCAATAAATGGAGGATATTACTAATAATAATAAAAAAATAAATACCTTGAACTGTTACTCCATATGATAACCAGAGTGATCAAAAAGAAAAAGTATTTGTTCTCACTTACTTCTCAGTACCACTGAGATGGGACTGACTGACTGCTGGCCCCCCATTGGGTTACTCTAGAGGCTGTTAATAGCCCAATAAAAGACTCTCAATCTCTCCTTCTCCAGTGGAGCCTCTGGTAGATTCCAACTCTCAGGGAGGTATGCTGTTTGGGTTAACAGAACAGCTTTCTATGTACTAAGCTTCCAGAGTCTGGGTTCTCATACAGAGAGCTGGTATTTTCCTAGATCTCCATAATCAAAGATGCCTCTGTCACCGAATGCTAAAGGGTGTGACAGACACAGATAGCTAGCTACAAAATTAAGGAAAATGGAGGCTTTTTTTTT
>NW_006399761.1:10646780-10698566 GCF_000299155.1 Elephantulus edwardii
TTACCCTCTTGGAAAAGTAAAAGATTCTTTCATTATTTTACAAGCCCTCCCCCAGGTCCACTCCACCATGTAGCCATCGCTCTAGACTCCTGTCATGACCGAAATACCTAATCACATATCTCTTTTAAACAGTTTTCTCCCTTCTCTGTTTCAGAGCAGCATACATTATTGAACCCTTTTGCAAAGCATATTTAAGAAAAATATGTTATTGTGTTCCATAGAGTCAAAACCAGTCCACAGTTTACCCTCCAGTAGGTTTTCAGAAGCAGTTAATCACATGGGAGGAGACTGCCCATCCTTCTCCCATGGAGCAGATGGTGGCCTTGAACCATGTGCCTTTGAGATTGCAGCACAAGTTCTTGTGACTAGGCCATCAGAGTTCCCAAGAATAATATGTTGTTGTTGTTGATTGCCATTGAGTCAAGCACGACTCATAGTGACCGTAGGAACAAAAGGCCTGAAGCCTTCCTATAACGATCATCATTTATCGAAGTTCATAAGAGTTTCCAGCGGCATGTTGTTTAGGAAGTGGATGCCACTTCTGCTTCCAAATTTTAGAGATAACTGTGGATAATAACACAATAAATAAGTATTTATAAAAGATCATGTTTAAATGTATACTTTACATTTCTACAACCAGCAACAAAGGATATATTCAAGGAATAACTCTCTCAGTAATGACTGAAATAAAATAATGAGACAGGAGAAAAACCAGAAGGTATCAAAGGACAAGAAAACATTAGCGACATTATTCCTTGTAAACACAAGGTAGACACTAAGTATATAGTCTTTCATGGTTACATGCTTTTATTAACTGTAATGTAACATGCACTGGTGCACTGGTGGGGCGAGGGTGGGGTGTGGAATATCAGTCAGCACAAAAACCTGCATGAGTATAAGGAAGTTAATCTCAGGGGGAAAATATATGTATTTAAAAACTTAATATTGTATCATTTCATTTACAAACCCTTTTGAGAGAACAGAATGATTGATACAGCAGATTAGTGGTTTTTTTGGGGGACACATGTGAGTGTGACTTAAAGGCTGCTATTCTCAATGAGTTCTAGTCAACCACTTGCTCCACTGCAGGAAGCTGGGCCAGTGGAGGGTCAGCTATGACTCAGTTCCATCTCAAAAGCAATGAGAGATAACGTGACTTAGAAGATTCTTTTAAAAGATGCATGTAAAAATCTGGGCTCTGTGCATAATAATCATGCCAGTGACCTGTTTTGCATAATACATTATAGTTGTGTGAAATGTTCACATAGGGGAAGATTGGGGGCGGAAAATAATACAGGGATGACCATGTACATTTCTTTACCACTTCCTGTGTTCTATGATTTCAGAATGTAAAAGTTTATAATTGTTTGTGCTGTAAATTACCGAGGTACTCTTACTGACTCTACAGCAAGTTTTACAGTAAATCACAGGAGATCACCCGTCTTTCTTCCATAGAGCAACTAGTGGATTCCATTTGCTCATTTTTGCATAAGTAGTAAGGTCTCCTTACCAATTAAAAATGTTGCTTTATTAAATCCTAATAGAATACTTTTATTAATGACCAATTTTCCAGACAGTCTCGCTATTCTCCAGGCAAATATTGCCCCAAGCTTTTTGAAAACTCATTCAAAAATAAAAATATTTTCATGGAATGGATAAATTTTTTCCTCATTTTTTAAAAAGGTGTGAGTCCACATGTATAAATATGGTTCTCTTCATGGATGTAGTTCACCTTTTATTTATTCTCAGGTCTTGATCTTTGCTTTCCCATCTGAAAACAAGGGGAAAAGTGACTATAATAAAAAAAAAAAGTGATTATAATCAAAACCAAACTAACAACAAACATACATCGTAAGGACTAAGAGTTAAAAATATTTGTGGGGTACACATGTTGAGGGAGAATTTAGAATGTTCAACTTTGAGGGAAGCAACATAAATATCTCGGCTAAAATCCCTATGCGCTCCTTTTTTCTCCCCAATATGAAGATATTTCCTGAAATCTGAGCAGCCAGCCAGTGTGAAAGCAGAGCATGCAGTTTGCGGCTGCTCTGTCACTGTCCTCTTTGAGAACCGTAGAACTGAGGAAGAGCTGAGAGGTTGGCAGCTGGGATCCTGTCAGCAAGCCGTCTCTTGCTTGGCAGGCAATATTAAAAATGGTTATTGCCTTAGGAAGTAAAGAGTTGCCTGAAGGAATCGGCCTGGAGGAAGCCACCACGCAGCCCTGTAAAATCAATAGCGTTGCAGAGAGGACGTGATTTAGTCAACAGAGAACCTTTGGAAACTCAATTCAGAGTGTTGTAGCTGCAGTGAAAGTTAGAAGGCAAACAGACCTTTAAAAATGTCACTAAAAATTTCAAGTCCTCATGCTTATTTTCAACAGAGTGTCTATGGATAAAGGGGCAAAGACTTAAGTCAGTTCTTTCACTGCTCTCCAATATTTCCTTTTATGTAATAACACCTACTCTTATAGTGACTGGAACCTGGTGACCTAGTCCATAAGTGGTTGTCCTGCTAACACAAAGGCCACGTCTCACTATGGTTTGAGTCCACCACAGATCTGAGTGAAAAGATGTATTGTCTCCCCCTCACCCTGCCCTCCCTCCCCCTGGAAGAGCTGTGACCTCAGAAATGAAACGGAGCATTGCTATGAGGCGAAATCAACTGGATGACAGTACACGGGTGTTAAATTTCTAATCATTCTAAACCAAATCAGATGCCCTCCAACTCATAGTGATACTCTGTGGATTTCTGACGCTGTCACTCTTAACAGATAGAGGCTACCTCGTCTTTCCAACAAAGAGAGTATTTGGGTATTACTGAACACACCCTTAAGAGCTCCTGAACTCCCTTTAGGTCTTTATTTGCAGGCTTGTGTCCTATTTACTAGCTTTTCACACCTATTTGTCTAATTTAGAATCTGACCTTGAGACATGACCTGTCAAATGGAAAACCAGAAAAATATGGAAGCGTTTAAAGGGTCATCATGTTACTTGAAAAACTGTAGAGAATTCAAAACTGTGCATAAAAACGGAAACTACTCAGTGAGGCAAAGGGATGCAGAGGAACTTAATCCTTGCCTGCCCTCCCCGCCAGAGACCATCTCAGTGCTTCAGTCTGCTGTTAAAACCACTGTATCAGTCCCCCCTCTTTAGATTCTTCCCCTCATTCTCTGACTACCTACCTCTTTCAGCAGGCTGTCTTTTTCCAAGAATTTGTCTCTCAAAAGATTTATACACCAAGTATGTTAGATGAAGTTTCAAAATCCTTGCCTCTATGGAGCACCCTGGCTGCAATTCCTACATGACAGACTTGTCCCTGGGCAGTCCATGGGGTGTTAACTCTTGTGCAACATAATTAAAAGACATCGTCTGTAATTCTTCTCAACTTTTAGATGCATAGAAGGCAATCAAGAATGCTGTGGCTTGGAGCAATTCTTCATGTGTCTGTTAGCCTTCAAATGTTTCCCTCCATAAAAAGATTTTCCAGAATGTTTGCCCACTTTGCAATTGGGTGATCAGTCTTTTTCTTGTTGAGGCTCTGTAGTATTCTGTAAACTTATAAGAGCCATGTCTGAGATGGCATTGCCAAAAGTGTCTGACCAGTCAGTAGGTTTTCTTTTCACCCTATTGGGAAAAGTTTTGATGCATACAGAGACTTAATCTTTAGGAGGTCCCATTCATTGATGTTAGCCTCTCCTGGTTGTACGTTTCCGGCTGTATGTCAGCCTCTTGATACCGTAGTGTAGGCCTCCTAAGTTTGGTCCCATCATGTCTTTTATGATCTCTGTGGTTTGGGGCTTTACCCCTCTCTCTCTGATCTACCTTGAGTTGATTTTTGTGTATGGTAGAAGAAGTGAATCCTGCTTCAGCTTTCTGTAGATAGCAGTCCAGTTTTGCCAGCACCATTTGTTGAAGAGCTTGTTGTTTCCCATTTGATGTTTTATTTCCTTTTCAAATACCGGTGACCGCAGGCAGATGAATTAATGTCTAGGTTCTCAATTCTAATCCATTCATCTGTGTCTCTGTCATTGTACCCATACCATGCTGCTTTGGTTATTACAGCTGCATAGTAGCTTTTTAGATCTGTGAGTGCTATGCCTCCCACTTCATTTTTTTGTTTTTTGAAAGTGTTTTCTTTCTTCAGGGTCCCTTTCCTATCCAAGTAAACTTGCTAATTGTCTTCTCTATCTTTAAAAAATTAATTTAGTATCTTATTGGGACTGTAGATTGCCTGTGGCAGAACTGTCATATTCACTTTATTGTTGTTGTCACCATTGTGTTGGAACTGACCCATAGCTGACCTTCCAATGGACCTTTAAGATCAGTTAATCACAGAGAAGAAACTGTCCATCCTTCTCCTGCAGAGGGGCTGGTGGTCTTGAACCACATGCATTTGAGACTGGAGCACAGGTTCTCTTGAATCTTTTACTGATGACCAGGGGATATATTTCCATTCATTTAGGTGGCCTAGTTGCAAAAAACTGTGCTGTTCCTAACCCTATGTTTAAGACTCTATGGTACACGATAACAACATTGTTTCTTACAGTAGTGTTCTGTCATTCTCTTTACAAAGGTCTTTTGTGTCTCAAGTTAAGTTTAGTCCCAAGTACCTCAATTTGTGGTTGGCTAGTGTAATTGATTTTGCTTCCTTAGTTTCCTTATTTGCATTTTCGTTGTTACTATAGAGAAATCCCTTGGTTGTTTTTTTCCCCATACCTTTTCCACCTGTATGCAGAACAGATTATCCAGGAGGCTGGGCTCTATGAGGAGAAATGTGGGGTCAAGACTGGTGGAAGATCTTTCAACAACCTGCGTTATGCGGATGACACAACCCTGCTTGCTGAAACTGAGGAGGACCTGAAGCACTTGCTGCTGAGGGTCAAGGACTGCAGCCTTCGATATGGATTGAGGCTCAATGTCAAGAAGACAAAGATTCTCACCAGAGGACCAATTGGCAGCATCAGGATGGATGGTGAAGAGATTGAGATTGTTCATAGCTTTAGTCTGCTTGGCTCCATAGTCAACAGTCTTGGCATCAGTAGCCAGGAAATTAAAAGACATATTGCGATGGGAAAGTCTGCTATTAGGGACCTCTCCAAAGTACTGAAGAGCAATGGTGTCTCTCTGAAGACTAAAGTGTGTCTGGTACAGGCCATGGTCTTTGCTATCACTTGTTATGCACCAGAGAGTTGGACAATGACTAAGGAGGATAGAAGGAGAATTGATACCTTTGAGCTGTGGTGCTGAAGAAGAATATCGAGAGTACCATGGACTGCTAGGAAAACAAATAGATTCATCCTGGAAAGGGGTAAACCGGGCCAGCTCCTTGGAAGCAAGGATTCTGAGGCTCCCTCTAACATACTTTGGACATGTTGTAAGGAGGGATCAGTACTTGGAGAGGGACATAATGCATGGGAGGGTGGAGGGACAGCGCAGGAGGGAAAGGCCCTCTAGGAGGTGGATTGATTCAGTGACTAGGGTAATCGGGATGGGAGTGTCAGAGGCAGTGTGATTGGCACAAGACAGAGCAGAGTTTAGGGCTATTGTACATAGGGTCGCTATGAGTTGCAAGCGATTCGATGGCACATAACAGTAACAACATCATATTGATCTTGTATCCTGCCACTCAATTGGTCAACTAAACCTAACTGTATTTTTGTTAAATACATCAGATTATCTGTGTGTACTATCAATCATCTGCATATAGCAAGAGTTTTACCACCCCTTTGATGCTCTGGATGCCTGTAATTTCCTTATTTTACCATATTTCCCTAGCAAATACTACCAGTACAGTATTGAATAGGAGTGGTGAAAGTGGGAATTCTTGTCTGGTCCTTATTCACAAGGGAAATGTCTTTACTCATTCTCCATAGAGAAAGAATAATATTGGCTCTTAGTTTTGCATATACATTTTTTACTGTGTTAAGGAAACTCCCAACTATTAGTATTTTTCTGAGTGTCTTAGTCAGAAAGGGGTTTTGGATCTTGTCAAAGGCCTTTTCTGCATCAATTGCTAGGATCACGTGGTGGTGGTTGTTTCCTATGTTAATGTAACAGCTTATGTTGATTGTTTTTTGTACATTGAACCATCCTTGCGTACCTATTATGAATCCCACTTGGTCATGATGAATTATTTTTTTATGTGCTGATGGATTATATTGGTCAGGATTTTGATAAGGACTTTTGTGCCTATATTTATGGTAGACATTGGTCTATAGGGGTTTTTTTAAAAATAATTATTTTTTGGTGATGTCTGCCTGGTTTTTTTATTATGGCTATGCTTACTTCATAGAATTATCCTGGGATTCTTCCCTCATATTCTATTTTTTTTAAATAATAATTTAAGAAAAAGTGAAGGTAGATCTTCCCTGAATATTTGGTAGAATTCTGCCTTAAAGCCATCTGGTCCAGGACTTTTTTTGCAGTTGGAGACTTTTTATGAACTACTCAATTTCTTCCACGATAGATCAGTTCAGCTATTTTATATCTGTCCATGTCAATTTGAGTAGGTGTGAGTTTTAAACAAATTGTTTATTTCCTCTAGATTTTAAAATTTATTGGAATATAGCTTTTCATAGTAATCTGATATTAATTTTTCATTTCATCTGATTCTGTTGTGATATCACCTCTTTTTTGAGTTACGTGTGTCTTCTCTTTCTTTTGTTAAGTTTGCTAAAGGTTTGTCTATTTTGCTGACCCTTGCAAAGAACCAGCTACTGGTCTTACTGATAGTTTCAATTGTTTTTCTATTTTCTATTTCATTGATTTCAACTATTGTCCTTATAAATTCCTTTCTTCTAGAGGCTGTGTGATTAGATTGTTTTTCCTTTTTCTATTTAATGGAGGTGTCATTTAGGTAATTGATTTTGCTTCTTTCTTTTTTGTGTTTGCCTATTGCTACGAACTGTCCTATGAGGAGTGCCTTAGCTCCTTCCAGAGGTTTGTTTATGTTTTATTTTAATTATCAGTTGTTTCAAGGAACTTTTATTTTATTTTTTTTATTATTATTATTTCCTCTATCCCTTGTGGCCTAGTGGCAAGAAGCTGGGTTGCAATTCCAAAGGCATTCAGTTCAAATCCACCAGCTCCTCCATGGGAAAAGCATAAGTAATCTCTGGTGTGATTAACTGCCTCTGAAAACCCACTGACTGGTCATCTATAGGTCAGTTCTAACTCTGTGGTACACAACAACAACATAACCTAATTGTGTTATAGCAGGATTTTATTTCGTTTCCATGTGAATGATCTTATAAACTTTTTCCTCTTCTTGTTTGTTCTTATTTTTATGGCGTTGTGTTCTGAAAAGATACTTTGAATTATTTCAGTGTTTTTTAATTTATTGGGGCTTGCTTTGCATTCTAAATATGATCAATTCTGGGAATGTATCATGTACCCTTGAGAAAAAAGTACATTGACTTTTATTTGGGTGCCATACCCTGTGTACATCTACAAGATCGAGTTGGCTCATTGTGTAGTTTAGATCTTTTGCATCTTTATTAGGTTTCTTTTGAGTTGTCCTATCCTTTGGTGAGAGTGGTACGTTAAGTAACAATAGGAACTACCACCAGTATTGTGGTGATGTCTATTTCTTTTTTTAATTCTTCAATAAAACTATTGTTTTATGTATTTTGAAGTTCAACTTTTGAAAACCATATGAATTTTAGAGGAACACTGTTGTATATAGTGCCAAAAGATGAGCCACTCAGATTGGAAGGTACGTAAAAATTGAGACGAAACAGATGCAGAGATCCATTATTACTTGAAAGATATAGATGTGAGTGTAGAAAACTTGGAAGTTGTAAAAAAAAATAATAATTAAATGGAGCACAAATACTGACATCCCAGGCATTAGTGAGCTAATATGGACTGGTGTTGATGATTTTGCATTGAAAAATTATATATTGTGCTAGAATAAAATATTCAAGAGGAACCATATTGTGTTTATAGTAAAAAAAAAATAAAATTAAAATTCATTTCTAGGTCTGTCCTGAAGTACAACATCATGCACGATGGGGTACTATCCATAGGCGTACAAGGAAGATCATTTAAAACATTCATTCAAACGTGCATGTTACCACTAAAGCCCACCATGAAGAAAATGAGGATTCCTACCAACCTTTGTTGTCTGAAAGTGATCAAATAAGCAATAAAGATACAGTGACTAGAAAGTGAAAATTGCATTTCCATGAGGAGAGATAATGTGCTGAATAGTAGGAGGCCTGCTTTGACAAGACACATAAAAAGTGTAGCAAACCATTGTGACTTATCCAAGAAAGAATAATGCACGCTCCATAGTGAGGGGACAGAGGCCCATAAAAGACATTGGAAATAAACTGTCATCCTCTCAATGATGCAATTGACTCTGCCCGTAAAATAATTGTGAGCACAGGGATGGTGATTAAGATGAGTTTATTGACTTTCAAAACAAAACAAATTAAACAAATGAGTGAGAAATTGGCCCAGTAGTTCTTTGATATCAGAGCAGCAATGAGACAAAACCTGTAATCATCCAGTCTGTATTGCTGTGACCTGGAATGAAAAGACAACCTCTCAATTCCTATCCTGCAGATCATCAAATAAACAAGAATAGCAATGCTGTTTGAATGAATTGATGACAACTCATGTACCTATATCAGAAACTCTCTCTCCTAGACTCACCTCTTGGTCACTTCTTACAGAGCAGAGATGATAGTTTAGCCCTCATATGCTGTTAGTAGGAATGCAAAAATCACTTTGGAAAACAGTCTAGCAGTTCTTCAAAATACAACAATTGAGTTATTTGACAGAGTGATGTTACTTGTAGGTATCTAATCAAGAAAACCGAAACATGTATTTAAGAAAAGCTTGTATGTTGCATTGTACTGTGAATGTTCACAGAAGCATTACTCACAATAACTAAAAGCAAAACCAACTCATTTTTCCATCAACTCACATCCCTGGTACACCCTTCTGATCGAATATCTTTTTACTATTAAAGAAATGAATTATTAATACATGGTATAACATGGATGAATATTTGAAAATATGCTGTGTATAAGACACCAAGCTTAAAAGGCTACACAAGATATATTTCTCTTCATATGGCATGTTCAACATTGGGAATTCTTTACATATATATAAAAAAAAAAGAGCTTGCATTGACTTGTTGGTAGAGTGGATTAAGCACTGGGTTTCTAACCTAGAGAGCAGATGTTCAAACTCAGCAGCTATTCCAAGGAAGAAAAGTGAGAATGTTTGTTCCTGTAAAGATTGTTGTTGCTGTGCCTCAGTACAGCACATTGACAGACCAGTGCTGTACCACTTAAAATAATGTCTGTCCCAAACATAATTAACAGCAGGTCCTCTTGACTCTAAACAAGAGGCTTCCAGTCCATAGCTCATTGTTAGCCAAATCCAGCAAATCCAATCCTATAGAGAAGTTTTACCTCATCTTGTAGAGTCTGTATGAATTAAATTGACTGGATAGTGGCTGAATAAGCTAAGGTCAGGATCTAGAGGCTGGGACTATGGGGACTTTAAAGTGTATGAGTATACGTTTTTAGAAGTGATAAAAAAATACCTTAAATTGATTGTGATAATGTTGGACTATAATTATACTAAAAACCACTAAATTGTACACATTAAAACCCGTTAATGGTATGACATGTGAACGATATAACAATAAAAGTGCTAAGTAAGAAACACAGCTTGTGAACAGTTAACTTTTAATGTTTTACCCTAATTTGGGTAAAGAGAAACACAGTTTCCCCAGCACGGCAAATGCATTAAACGACAGCGGTGTCAAATGTAGCCAAGAAGATTCCATCCTTTAGAAATGAAAATGACTCACTGACAATACCTAATGTGATAATGCCTGTCTATCAGATAATAAAAGACAGGAAAGAAATAGACTATCTCACATTCTGATAAAAACACTGAATTATAAAGATACTAAGATTTTTCTGCCAGAGACATGCAATGTAGAAAAATGTTGGATGCTGCAGATCAATCATGATTTTGTAAACAGCTTCAATTATGATTCACTTTCAATGCCACATTAATTTTTTTGTTTTGATTCATTAAAAATATGTTTCCTGCACTCTCAATTAAGTTTCCAGTGAATACATAACAAAGTAAGAATTCTGAGACCAGAATTTTTTTTAAATGAAATGAGTTAATTCCTAGTTAATTACAATAGAGGTATAACAATTTATTGGGTGAATAGATAATATAAATGTATTGAAACATAATGAATACTTCTCTGAACTTCATTACATTTTCATACACTCATTTCTATTTAATTATAACTAAATCACCACCATTTATTGCCAAGTAGAAACACTTTGAAATAATAGCCTGGTTAATATTGAATTAAAGTGCAATTCTTTGAAACTCTCTACATAAAAACAAATGAATTAACTAGGTATAAATGTGTCACTTTAAGTACTAACAGAGTTACTGTAATTATATCATTATTTCAATATTATGTGCTGAAACATTTCAGCACTTGTAGATTCAAAACAAAAAAAGAGTATTATAAAAGTTAATTCTGTTATCCTAAGGGATTCTCTGCCCCGCCCCGCCCCCATCAGTAAAACATTTTTCCATAGACCAGTAGTCATTTAAACAATTTTGTTTGGAATAATTCTAGCATTTGACTGAAAGACGTCTTAGGAGATACAGATTTAAAAGAAATTTTAAAATCCCAACTTGATGCCGGTTGAATCTGTCCTGATTCCATTAAAAATTGTCTAGTGGTGACTTTTTAAATCTCTGCTGTTCTTTCTACACTGGATTTTCCATTTATTTATCTGTGTCTTGTGCACATATTTCTAGCAACGTGAACTCACAGATTGTTTTTTTTTTTGCACTCTTCTCACTAATTTTTATTATTATTATTAATTTTAATGAAAACTTAAAGAGACTTTGGATTTCCATTCATTCATTGTTGCACTTTTCTCCCTGCCCACCCCTCCCCTCCAGTTCACTCTTCTCTTTGAAAAGTAAAATTCTTTCATTGTTATGCAATCCTTCCCATCAAGTCCACTCCACTAGGTAGCCTTCACTCTGGACTCCTGTCATGACAATAATACCTAATCACATATCCCTTTTAAACAGTTTTCTCCCTCATCTGTTTCAATGCAGGATATATAATTTATCCCATCTTTCTCAGTCTTTCCCAACCCCAAGGTCAGTCCTGTTTTACAACAATGGCACCATGCAGTATTTGTCCTTTATGACTGAGATACTTCACTCAGCATAATGTCCTCCAGGGTCATCCATTTTGCATAATATTGCATGAGTTCCTTGTTTTTTCAATGCAGCTGAGTATTCCATTGTGTGAATATACCACAGCTTCTCTATCCATTCATTTGTTGATTTTTTTTGTTGTTTTTTTTTAGTCAAACCAAAATTCTAAACCTGCATCTTCTGCTTTAAGTGTTCAAGTTGGCAGAAATGCAGCCCTGGAGAACCTTTCCAAATTGATTGGCATTTTCACCTGTTCTCACGCATAGTCCTTGAGCATTTCCTTTCCTTCCGAATTGAAATGTATTTCTGCCTTAATGATTTATACCAAATTTGAAAGGTAATATTTTCAGGGAGACCAAATTACATTTTTCGTAGAATAATATTTTGTGACCAAGATCAGAATTGTAGGTCATTGCTACTGGAATCTTCTTAAGGGGAGCATTTTGAGGTATCTGTGTCAATGTGGCTATACTTTTATGTTTGTATCTTCTCTACTCTTCTTTATATGTTACAACACCGTATTTATATAGACTATTCCAATTCCAAGACTAGGGTATATGTCAGTCTTATCGCTTTCCATATGTGAATTTCTTTTTCCCAGTAGTGAGAAATCTGCCTGTGATTATATCATGTTTGTGCATTCAGCCTTTAACACAGAGGAGGCAGAGACGGGAGTAGGAGAGGGGAAAGGGGAGAACAGGGAAGGAAGGAAGGAAGGAAGGAGTCAGAGAGAAGGAGGGAGCTAGGAGGGGATAGAGAGGGGGCGGACAGAGAGAGCAGGAGGGAAGGGGAGGGAATGGGAGAGAAGGAAGGAGGGATGAGGAAGGGGGAAGATGGAACTGGAGAGGGAGAAGGAGTAGGGAGAGATGGTAATTTCAGAATTGTGGCTCCATGTTACTGTGGGGTAAAGAAAAATTCCCTGATAACCATATATAGGACCTAGTTGTAAGAAAGTTGCTCTGCAGTCCCAAATGCATGGCTTGGATGCATGTTAAGGCATTGTATTCCCAGCACAAAGGTACACAGTTGGAATCCACCAGCTTCTCCAAGCTGGAAAGCTGGGCAGTCTCCTCCAGTGGGATTTGGTGCCTCTGAAAAGCCACTGGAGGGCCAACTACGAGTTAGTTCCAAATCAGTGATAAACAATAACAACTATCTATAACTTTATAGATAAATATTTATATTTATATCTATAACTTTATAGATTGAGATTATACACAGCTTTAGTTTGCTTGGCTCCATAGTCAACAGTCTTGGCACCAGCAGCCAGGAAATTAAAAGGCACATTGCCACGGGAAAGTCTGCTGTTAGGGACCTCTCCAAAGTGCTGAAGAGCAATGGTATCTCTTTGGAGACTAAGGTGCGTCTGATACAGGCCATGGTCTTCGCAATCACCTGTTATGCATCAGAGAGTTGGACAGTGACCAAGGAGGATAGAAGGAGAATTGATGCCTTTGAGCTGTAGTGCTGGAGAAGAGTATTGAGAATACCATGAACTGCTAGAAAAACAAACAGATTTGTCCTGGAAAGGGTTAAACCGGGTGGCTCCTTGGAGGCAAGGATTCTGAGGCTCTGTCTAACATACTTTGGACATGTTTTGAGGAGAGACCGGTCCTTAGAGAGGGATGTCATACTTGGGAGGGTGGAGGGACAGCGCAGGAGAGGAAGGCCCTCTATGAGGTGGATTGATTCAGTGACTGGGATAATTGGGATGGGAGTGTCAGAGACAGTGCGATTGGCACAGGACAGAGCGGAGTTTAGGGCTGTTGTACATAGGGTCGCTATGAGTCGCAGGTGACTCGATGGCACATAACAACAACAACAACAAACATCTATAACTTGAGGGCAATTATAGTTCAGTTCTTGAATTCTCACCTTCTCCTTTTAACTCATTGATTTTTAAACTCAACGTGCAGCTAGCAATAAGGCTCAATATATGTTTACAGGGTTTTTCTTTTGTTAGATTAATAGTAGATAGTCAAACTACTGTGTTCAAAAGGGAATCCCTATCTCCCTTGTGAATGAGTATCTGTTCATTTGAAATAGAGTTAAATTCCATTGTTTGTTTGTAATCTATTTTAAGTGTCTTTTATTCTTGTTAGAAAATTAAAGAAAATTAGCAGGAGTCAAAATACTTTTATATAGGAAGTCACATCAAATCAGTTCATTGAGAATCTTTCTTGCAAGTAGTTTGCATTTGGATTAATTTGCTTTAATTTATTTAACTAATCACTCACATATAGACATTTTACAATTACAATTAAAGCTAAAGAAAAAGGAAAAAACCAACCATGTACATATTCACTTTTGTATTTGTAGATGTGTATTTTAATGAGAAACCACTGAGAGCAGGATTATTACATAAAAAAAGGAATATGGGCCCCTTTATTTAACTGTTGCACAAACTCTCTTCATAATGGATATTCTATCTGTTCCTTTCCTTAGTCTTGTCAATAGAGCATGTTACAGAATCTTAACAATTTGTACCAATATAATATGTTGGAAATTGTACTTTGGTGTGGTATGAATTTGCTTTTCTCTTTCAGTAAATATACTCAAACATCTAAGGTCTACTTATTTGTATTTAATTTTCAAAATATCCACTTATATCTGTTTCTTTTTCTATTTGATTAAGGTGTTTTCTCTATATCTGAAATATTTCTTTAAAATAAGGTATTAGTCTTTATCACTTATAGATTCTGCAAGTATTATCCCAGATTCTTATTTATCTTTTGGCTTTGCTTTGGGTGTGTGGCCAGAACAGATGAAGACCGAGTTAGAGATTGGCATGGAGAAGGCAAGAAAAATCAATGCCTTGGCATTGTGGTCTGGGTGTTTAGTGTGGAATATACGATGGAATGCCAAAAGAACAAGCAGTCCTATCTCGGAGGAGCGACCAGAAGGTTCCTTAGAGACAAGGATGTAGAAACTTTGTCTCATGTTGTTGGGAGGGGAAAAAGGCATCTTGTTGAGAAATACAGAGGGCCAGTGAACGAGAAGAAACTCAGGGAGATGGGTTAGCACAGTGACAGCAAAATGGAATGGGCTTGAGCAGTGAGGAGGTGGGGGGATAAGGCAGGTTGAGATAGCTTCCAATCTGTTGTTCATACGGTTGCTGTGAGTTGTGGTTGACCATAGGACATCTAACAACTTGAAAACTTCATCTCTGGTGGGAACAGAGAAATTTAATTTGTTCTGCTTAATTTCATATACTTCATACTATAGATTGGTTCAGGTACTTCAAAAAGAAATAATATCAATTACTGATATTAGCAACAAATATAGCACTATAAGATCCACATTTACCATAATATACTTCCAATCTTTTCTACCATAATCATCCATAAATAAATTGCAAAGTAAGCTGAGAAAACAAGATAAATCTCAACATCAAGAAGACAAAAATCCTAATCATCAGACCAATGGCAGCATCAAGAAAATGAGATAAATCCCAACATCAAGAAGACAAAATTCCTAACCACCAGGCCAATGGCAGCATCATAATATATATGGAGAAGAGGTTGAAGATGTTAACAGTTGCATCTTGCTTAAATCCACAAACATCCTTGGCACCAGCAGGCAAGAAATCCACACATGAGTTGTATTGGGAAAATCTGTTGTTACGGTTCTCTATATTGTTCTGTGAAGGACTTCAACAGAGCAACAGTGCCAGTCTATACCCTAAGATTCACCGCATTCAAGCCATGGTCTAGAAGACCTTGTTGCTTGCTATGCATCTAACATTTGGTCCGTGACTAAGGATGACAGAAGAAGAGCTGATGCCTTTGAGTTGTGGTGTTGGAGTAAGAAGAGTACTGGACATATGACGGACTGTCAGGAGAATAAACAGGTCTGCCCTGGAGAGGGTGAAACCAGGTTGAAGTTTTGGAGGCAAGAATTTTGAAGCTCCATCTCACTTACGGTATGTGGCCCGAAGGGACCAGTACTTGCAGTATGACATTATGCTTGGAAGGATAGAGGATCGGTGCAGGAAAGGAAGACACTGGACGAGATGGATCAACGTTGTGACTGTGGCAATGGCATGAGGTATATCAGGAATGGTAAGGGTGGCTCAGAATAGGGCAGAGTTCAGAACTATTGCTCATAGCGTCACTGTGAGTCGTAAATGACTCTATGGCACATAACAAGAGCATTAATCTTATATTAAGAAATTCATCAAGAAACGCTGGGTCTCCTTGTATCACAAGTAAATAAGAATGCTGAAACATATGAGAAAATAGAAAAGACAATCTAAACTATAAATATACACATTCCTGCATTTTTTATGTTTCAAACAGATAGACTGGTGACCTTTAAGTTCCAAATTTCTAATATCTGTGTCCTTCCTCAGTCACTTTATTTCTAAAAAAGAATTTAGAAGCAATTTTTTTTTGTTAATTACCTAAATTTCAGTAGCATTGACTGCTACTGAGCAATCTTGTAGCAGTACTTAAGGTGTTGCAATTACTGTTGTTATTAGAATGCTGTCAAGTAGGCTGCAGCTCACAGTGTATGCATATAAACAACATAGTGAACCTTGCCCTTCCCTTTATCATCCTCACAATCACTGAAGTACTTAAGTCCCTGGTTGCAGTCTCTTCTTCAGTCCCTCTCCTGGGGGTGGGGGTGGGGGGGGGTCTTCCTCTCTCCTTCTGACCATCCACCTTTCCCAGAAGGTTATCTTTTTCAAAGGATTAACCCATCCTAACATGCTCCAAAGTATGTGGAATGGACTTTAACCATCCTTATCTCTAAGGAGTACCCCTGTTGCACTTCCTCTGGAAGAAGACTTGTTTGTTCTTTTGGCATTCCACGGGGCATGTAATAGTAGAAGTCATGACTGTCATAGTGGGAACAAGTTACACTTGGGTTTACTTACTTATTCATACATGGAGTCTATTCAGTCAAGGACCGCCTTGGATTAACAAGCCAGAAATAAAAACACCAAACAGAAGCACTCAAAGATACTCACTCAGATAATTAAATGCCTGATACCAGATGACTCTCTTGAGTTATTTACGTATACATCTGCAGTTAGGCTTAGAAATATTGTTAAAGTCTAGGGTTTTAGGAGTAACTTTAGAAGACAATGCCTTGTCCTAATTGTTAATATTCCCCAATCGTATGCCTCTGCATCTGGGATATAACTAAGGTACTTCAGAGCACAGATATCATTGTTTCCATGGTAATATATAATTGTTTTCTTCTAACAAATTAAAGAAAATAAAATACCCTTTAACCTCTCACCTTCAGGCTTATAACCTCTCCACTATGAATAAAGATATTTCCAGGGCTATAACATTCCACACCTTTTCCTCTGCATTAAACACAGGCACACACCACGCACACACACACATGCGCACCCCCCCCCACACACACACACACACCTATAAAAACGGAGAGACGTGTACCCATGCCAATACTTTCTCTTTTTATTCATCATTCAGGTCACTTAAATAAAGATCCGCCTAGGGCACTTCACATTGTGCAGCCAGCCACAGCCCTTATTTTTATCCAAGTTTATTTAGGCAAAACTTCACACACAGCTGAACGAAGAAGAAGAAGAAAGTAAGCTAAAGACAAACACTTTGCAATTCATGAGATGAGAGTATGGAAAGAATATCATGTTTTGTCTTCCCAATTGCAAGATAGATTGGAAACAGTTTTCTGAAAGTGGGACGTGGAGAGGTGGGAGGGATAGAGAAGACTTCAGACGCAAATGCCGCCTCCCTTGGCACTATCTGATAGGGGAAGGGGAAATGCTAAATGCTACTAAAATAGATATCGTTGTTATTATGTGCCATTGAGTCAAGTGTGACTCTAAGGGACTCTGTAAATGACAAATCTGACCCATCTGTATCTTTTGTCATCCTCCTCCTCATGTATCATTGCCTCTTCATGATGCATGGTTTCAGTCACTGTGTCAGTCTTTCTTGAAGGACGTTTTATTCTCTTTCCCTGACCCTCCACATTTCCCAGCACAACATCTTTTCCCAAGGACTGGCCTCTCTTAATAACATGCCTCAAAGTATGAGATGAAGTTCTGCCGTCCTTGCCTCTAAAAAGCACCCTAGTTAGAATTTCCGAAGTAATACATGCTTTTCCCCCCTTTCAAAATCTGTGTGACATTAATACGCTCCTCCAACACCATGACTCAAAGCATTGATGATGATTCTCCTTTTAAAAAAAAAAAGAAATTTTCTTTGTTGTTACTGAAAATATACACAGCAAAATATACAATTCAACATTCTCTACATATACCTTTAGTGACATTGATTACATTGATTTTTTTTTAAGTTGACCCACCATTCTCACCTTTCTTTTCTGAATTACCTTCCCTCATTAACATAAATTCACAGCCCTCTAAGGTTTGTTATTTTTTGATCAGCTGCTGTCAATTTGATCCCAAATAGACAGTTCTTACAAGAGCATAATACTCTTGATAGATTTTTTTAAGTGGTTAAGTCAAACTATGTTGTGATGATTATTCTTTTATTATTAGTCATTATCCAACTAGGAGATGCATAGGAAGTACTTGACCATGGCTTGGATCAGATGCACCTTAGTCTTTAAACTGATATCATTGCTCATTAGCACTATGGAGAGATCCTTAACAACAGCTTTTCCAAATGTAACATGCCTTTTAGATTTCCTGACCACTGGTATTAAGTTTGTTGAGTGTGGATCCAAGCAAAATGAAATCTTTAACAATTTCAGTCCTTTTTCATCTAACACAGCATCATCTACTTGGTCCAGTTGTGCGGATTTTTGTTTCCTTGATGGTGAAGGCTGTTGTCTTTAATCTTCTGCAGTTTGTGTTTTACATTCTCCTCATGTTTAACAAGCAAGGTTCTGTCATGTGTGTAACACAAGTTGTTGCTGAATCATCTATCTTGATGTTACATTCTTATGCGTAAAATCCAGCTTACTGAAGGATTTTCTCGGTGTACGTAACTAAATACATGTGAAGAAATGGTGCAGCCCCAGTGCATGCTTTTCTTGGTTTTCAAACCATGCAGTGCTCCCTTGCTCTATTCATGCAATAGTTCTTGCTTAATAGCTTCTTGGTCTAGGTCTAAGTTTGGCTTAAGCACAATTCAGTATAACTTTTTGTAAATTGTACTTACAAGGATGCCATTCTTTGGAGAAATAGCTAATCTATTTCCATTTCTAATTTAGTCTGTGATGAATACAGTGTTATAAAATATTTTAATCCAATGTTACATTTTTAAATCCATCACAAATATTTTTTTGGCCTCCAATGCAGTCTTTGTATTATTGTTGTTAAGTGCCACCAGTAAGTCGTAGGCGACTCATAGCGACCCTGCGAATGAAAGTGCTCGACACTTGCCTGGCTTTCAAACTTTCTCCAGGTTCATAGGGTTTCCGAAGACAAGCTGTTTACAGACGTGGATGCCACTCCTGCTTCCAAGCTTGTTTTAATCAGGGAGCTCCTATCTTTGTATTAGATTTTTTACAAAAGAGTTCCTCAAAGTGGTTTAATTTCTTGAAGATAGTGTAGCTGTACACACTTCACATAATCACCTGGGGCTACCAGAAGAGCCATAAATTTCAAATTGATATCACTGAGCTCATCTTTACCTCCTAGTTACAACAGCCTCAGCTGTAACCTTCATCAAGGATCTTCCTTGTTCTGATATGACAACTAAGATTCCGCTAAAATATTCTTCTAAAGACTTTGGCTTCATTTGACCAGAGCTTTACCACTGGATGATTAAAGAAGCAGTTTTATTAAATATATTTATATAAATAATGGCAGATAAAGTCATTTCCAAAATACCCAGGTGTTCAAGGACAAGGAAAGGTTCCTGAATCTACAGAGGTCTTGGCACAGGGCTTCTGTTACAGCTGATCTGAAACAACACAGATGGGTTGTGTGTGAGGTGATAAAATGCTCGGGAAGGTGAGGTGGCTCCTGAGGAGAGGAGCGGCCAGTGGCAAATAAGGCATTAAATTGGCAAAGGAAGTGAAAATGGGAGATCACAGACTTCAACCGGAGCCACTGAGTAGGTACAACTCCCAAGCGTCTGACATTTTTAGATGACTTAAACGGTTTGAACAGTTTACACAATATGGCAAATGTACTTATTACACAGATCAGTACTTAAAAGCCATTCATTTTGAATTTAGTTTTGGGTTTCCGTGAAAGAAAATTTTACCACCTGTCTCCTCATTTCCACAAAAGCAAAATGTTTACAACCCCTCTCCAAATATAAGACAAAAGACAATATCACAATAGAGGAGCACTGAACGATTATGACACATGTACAATTTCTCTTTAAATGCTGTTGGTTTGTGATAATGATCAACTCAAATGATGTTTAAACAGTAACCCAAATAGGCCCCGTGTATCCTTTATCTGATTTTCTGTGTACTAGCTCTCTTCTTGCTGCTGAGTCAGAAATGACTTATAACTGACCCTCCAACAGCTTTCCCGAGGATCACACGGAAGGAAATGACCCGTATTTCTCCGATGGGCTCACTGATGGATTCAAAACGTGAGAGAGGTGCCACGTTTGTGTTAGCAGGCAGCTCCTTTAAAAACTACCGTCCACTCTGGCAACTATGAGATGGGTAGTGACACAGTCAAGAAACAGAACAGTTACACAGTCATTAGGAGGACCCATCATGCACTGTATTTTAAATACTCAGAACATCAGATAGATCATACTGGGCCAGCCTGTTAAAGGAAGTATAGATGCTAAGCACCAAAGCAAGCATCTATGTTTTGTTTTGTTTTTAAAAACTATTTCCTTCAGCATCTATTATCCAGCATTCCTTGAAGAACTTCAGGTAGAGTGGCCTTCTCTTGTGTCAGGGCACTTCATTGCCCAAGAGCCCGGGCCCAAAACTAAGCCGTTCACTCTTGGCAATTATTTCTTGTTGCTACTCCGATTCCTGTTTTCAGCTTGTTTTTCTTTCACAAGGCCACGATATTACAGGCTACGTTCTGGGAAAATACTCCTTACATCCAGTTAGAGCAGTGCTGGAATTAAAGGGCATTGTGTTCTCCCTTCTAATTCTTTTACAACTATTTGGTTTACCTGGTCGGTGAGGAGCATTAAGTTAGTCGCTACATTATATCATTTCTTTAACCTTTTTTTGGTTTGTTTTGTGTTTTTGGTTTTTTTTTTTGAGGGACACAATTCAACCCATGACAGGGATGATGATATTCTTATTATTAATTATTATATTTTATTATTATTTATTATTATTATTATCGTCTGACAGACTTTGGGCATGTTGCAAGGAGGGACTGGTCCTTGGAGAGGGTCATCATGTTTGGGAGAGCGGAGGGACGGCGCAGGAGAGGAAGACCTTCGATGAGATGGATCAATTCTGTGACTGGAGCGGTGGGAATGAGTGTGTTTGAGACGGCGAGGTTGGCACAGGATAGAACGGCATTTAGAGCTCTTGTACGTAGGGTCACGATGAGTCGCAAGCGACTCGATGACACATAACAACAACAACTATCATTATTATTATTATTATTATTATTAATTATTATTCCAAGAGAGACTAAAATAATTATTCATAATAATAACAACAATAGCAACAGCTCTTTATAGTGTAGGGAGCAGTGATGGTCTCATGGTAAGAAGCTGCACTGCGCTCCCAAAGGCACACTGTTCAAATCCCCAGCTGCTCCGAGGAGGATGGACAGTCTCCTCCTGTGCGATTAACTGCCTCTGAAAACCTGCTGGAGAATCAGCTATGGGTCTGTTCTGTCTTGACAGCACACAACAACAACGTCTCCCATAAGCCATACACCAGATACAGTTTTGCTCCCATTCATTCTGACCCTCCAACAGCTTTCCCGAGGATCACTGACGTTTGGGTATTGCTGTACCCCCAAATCGCAGCAATAGTCCTGGTATGCACTTTCCTGAAAGCATGACCTTTTCCTTAACCTCCATCTCTGCCGCCATGCTTTTCTCTGTGCATAAGTTATTTCTTCTAAAAGTAACATCCATGCCCGTCTTCTCAGGTCAACTTCTTGAGCTAGTTTCTGAAAGTTTGATTCCCTGGACTCCTGCTTCTATACAGGTGTAACTTTAAAGCCACTCATCCGTTCTAAACTTTGCTCTGTTCATGGAATATAGCCTTAGGGGCGAGCTGTGCTATTTCCCTGAGTCAAACTCTGTCCTTCAGCAAAAGTCAATAGGTACTAAATGCAGACACCTGAGGACATGCTTTAACAGCCCGAAGTCACTCTGGCACCATATAGGCAGCTGTGCTGCTGTCATTGTGAGCTGTAGTGTTTGTACAAAATGACTATTAGAAGAGAACAGGATAGCGAAATAAAACAATAAATAGGTTTCTTCAGTGGCTCACGACAATACCAAGATGCTGTGCTTTAAGGGATACCATAATAATTCCCTTGAAAGAAAGAAATGATTCCCAGGGGGTGGGCGGACGAGAAACCAATGTTGATAGAATTTGATTAGAAAATTGTAGGAGCCATTACTAAGGCTCAAAGTGTCCATTTTCCTTCCTGGGAAGGTTGTAAGAAAAAAAGACAAGTTCAGTTAGTTAAATCTGAATATCTGAAGGGCAAGTGATAAGTCATCCTGCGATTTACTCATTAAACATTTTCTTAAAAAGACATTGTTGCTCAGAAGATTGAAAATTATCCCACATATAAAAATGTTGTCTTAGATTTGTCTGACTGATTTATAGGTAGTTGAAACTTTGCTTCCCTGAACCCCCACATCTAAAATCCCAGGTCTGTTGACCCAATATTGACCGCACACAACAACTCTTGTTGTTGTTTTGTGCCCTCGAGTAGCCTGCAACTCATAGCGACCCTATGTACAAGAGCCCTAAACCCTGCTCTATCCTGTGCCAGTCTTATTGTCTCTGACACCCCTACCCCCATGACCCCAGGACTTGAGAGCTCCACCTCAGTTACCATATCTGCTTGTCTAAGTGGACTCTACTGTACGTAGGGTTTTCAGGGGCCTGCTATTTCGGAAGCACACAACTACTACTCAATTAATGCCGTACTCTGGACACGTGCTTCTTCCATTCATTTTATACTACTAATTACTGAAGTAATCTCAGAAGCAGGGCAGGAGTGAGGTAAGAAAGTCATTGTCCTGTTTATAGCATCCATCACTCCACAGAACCCACCCCCATTTTGACTGTTTATATATTTGTCCATATAGAAGTATAAATGCCAGAGAGCTCTGGTGGCCTAGTGGCAAGAAGCTGCACTGCAATCCCAGAGGTATGCGGTTCAAATCCCCCAGATGCTCTGCTGGAGAAGGAGGGGCCATCTCCTTCTGTATCAGTCAGAGCTGATTTGATGGTACACACTGAAAATAATTAATAAAAAAAAAGAAATATAAATGCCTTCGTTACAGAACCAAAAGAATGCAAGATAAACACCCCCAGGAATGTGAGTCGTACTTGGGATGGAATGTATGCTAAAAGTGAATAGAGTAAAATTGCACATGCAGAATGAACCTTTGTAGGCTTCTCCTAATTTACATTACAAAACTAAGAAGAAAGAATGTTTTACCTTAATAACATAGAATCTACTTTCCTGATAGAGAACAATGGCTGTCATTTTGTAAGAATAATGGTAATGATGATGATGAAGAAAGGAAGAAGGAAAATAATATCATGGAGAAGAGATGATAATCATAAACAACAACCGCAAATAACCCTAAACTCTGCCTGGTAGAAATAGAAGTTGTGTAACTTTGGAAAGCACAGCAGAGAGTTAGCTTGCGTTCCGATTAAATTCGCCCATCATCAAGAAACAACGTTTGAGCTCGCTGGTCAGTATCAGGATTTGGAGCATGGCCTGTTCCTACACAAGTGATATGGCTTGGGTGGTGTCTTAACCCAGGGATATAATACACACATTCCTGGAAAAGAATGCCTGAGAGTTAAGCTTTGCTTTTCATACTAGATATCAGATCCGTAAGTTGAAAATACAAAGTTGGAGTGAAACACAGCCATCAAAGTAAGGGGAGGTCAAGGCCTCAACATATGAAAGCCGGGGCCAGTCTCAGTCAAGGGACAGAAAAGATGAACCAGCGCTGTGGTTCAGGGTCACGTGCCAGGAAGAGGAGCGGTTTCCTCAGCTTGCACAGTAAGTTCCCCGCTTACTTGTGCTCATGGCTTTTTCCAGTCTGTCACCGCCTCCTAATTGCACGTCTAGCTGTATGGATGACTGTTTCCATGAAGGGATTTAATAGAAAGAGGTTCTCTGAACACATAGCCAAAGTGGAACTCTGCTAACGCTCGTGGGGACGTTTGAATTCCAGACATCAAACATGCGTTGGGTTCAGGGCCTCGTTGTGACTCATATGGACACTAGGATTCATCTTTATGAAGAAAAGAAAAATTATGTTTGATGACTGCACAGGCACAAATATTTTAATACGGTCGTACTAAGCATTTTCTTTCATGCACAGATTTGATTTCCTCTGATTATAAAAGAAATGGAAATGTTTTAGTGCACCCTTAAAACGATTGCTTATTGGTTCTCTTCCTGCTGTGCCTGACGGATGTCAGCCCTCGTGATGTTTGCTTGACTGAGAATCCATTTCTAGATTTTATAGATATATAGATAAGTGTGTATGTATGTGTGTGTGTGTGTGTGTGTGTGAGAGAGAGAGAGAGAGAGTGTGTGTGTGTGTACTGCCGTCCCACCGCACACCAGAAGCAGAGGTCCTCTGTCTAAGGCTCTGTTGTTGTTGTTGTGTGCCGTTGAGGCTCCAACCACCCCATAGCAAACCCTCCAGTCTGTTTTCAAATGATACAGAAGGAGATTGCTTATCCTTCTCCCATGGAGCAGCTGGTAGACTCAAACCCTGGGCCGCTGCAATTGCAGCGCTAGGTTTCTCTTGGCTTTGGGCCTTTATTTATGAGCACAAACTCTTCTTAAATGAAAAACCTAACTACGTAGAAGCCAGCAGGATGTGAAGTCATTCTTCAGATGTGTTGCCTGTCCCTTACTATGCCTGATTAGACAGCTGATCAAGTGGCTTCTGGTGTAGATCTAATTTACTTTCAGATGTCTTCTCCTCACTCTGAAGAGTAGTTGAAGTCAGCTTGGCGATTAGCTTTGCTATTGGCTCTCAGGTTTACATTTTGGAGATAGGAGGCAGATACATTTTACTGAACTGTTTTAGATTTTTTGTCTCGAATTTAAATTACTCTAAATACTTGGAAGGAAGAAAGAGGGGGAGGGAGGAAGAGGAAGGGGGGATGTGTAATGTGAAAGAGCCTAATATGCATTGCCCTTACTGGCTATTGGCCCAAGTTCAAGAGTTAAGGTCATGTATGGGCTCTAAGCTAGCCAAACTGTTTGGGTTCAAATTCTGGTCATATCATATATTAGTTAAATGTATGTGTTTTCTACATTTTCTATGTGACTCACTTTCTCTAAACATACTATAACTCTTTGCTGGGAATCACTATTCCATCCTTAATGATCAAGCTTTCACAGATATCCATATACTGTATTCCATTACTGCATTTGTGTCTTTGATTTTGTTAGCTTCATGTGTTCAGTAAATATTAATTAAGAATTACGGTAAAACCACTATTGTTCTAATCGCTGCAGGTTCATTAGTGAGTAAAGCAAAGGAAGACTTCTATCATGGAGCTTAGATCCTAGCAGTGATGAAAAAAGACAATGCTGTTGTTGTTGTTATATGAGTCACCTGCAAATCATTGCAATCCCATGAGCTCTGAACCCTGCTCTTTCCTGAGCCAACAGCATTGTTTCCAACACACCTACTCCTCTTAACCCAGTTACTGAGGCAATCCATCTCATCCAGGGTATTTCTCTCCTCGCTGTCCCTCCACCCTTCCAATCATGTTGTCCTTCTCCAAAGACTGGTCCCTCCTGGCAACATGTCCAAAGTATGTTAGAAAGAGCTTCAAAATACTTGCCTCCAAGGAGCTACTTGGTTTCACCCTCTCCAGAACAGACCTAGGTATTCTTTTGGCTGTCCATGGTGTGTTCAATGCTGTTATTCAGCACCACAACTCAAAAGCATCAATTCTTCTATCATCCTTAGTCACTGTACTGTTCTCTGATGCATGGCAAGTAATTGTGAAGACCATGGCCTGGATCAGGCGCACCTTAGTGCTTAAATTAATGCTTTTGCTCTTTAGCACTCTGGAAAGGTCCCTGAAAGTAGATTTTTCCAATGCAATTCATCTTTTGATTTCCTGACTGCTTGTGTCAAGAGTGTTGATTGTGGAACCAAGCAAATCAAAATTGTGAACAAGCTCAGTCTCTTCTCTGTTTACTATGATGTTGCCAATTGGCTCAGTGGTGAGGGTCTTTGTTTTTTGTATATTGAGCTTCAATCCATATTGCAGACTGCAGTCCTTGAACTTCTGCAGCAGACATCTCATGTCCTCCAAAGTTTCAGTGAGCAAGGTCATCTGCGTAACACAGGTTGTTGATGAGTCTTTCACCAATCCTGATGCCACATTTCTCCTCATAAAGCCTCTCCAATGGTCTGTTCCACACATAGACTGAAAAAGTATGGAAAGTAGGATAGGATGCATTCTTGACATACACCTTTCTTGAATTTGAACTCTGCTGTGTTTCCTTGCTCTGTTGTAACAACTGCCTCTTTGCTCCAAGTATAGGTTTTGAATAAGCACAAGTTAAGTGTTCTGGGATTCCTACTCTGCTCGAGGTTACCCACAATTAGCTGTGATCCACACAGTCAATGCCTTTGCATAATCAATGAGACACAGATAGACATTCCTCGGGTACTCTGCATCCAGCCAAGATCCATCTAACATTGGCTTAACCAATTAAAAATAGGGAAAAAATTATTAAATCCACTATATTATTCTACTGATGTTAGATAATAAAAATAAATTGTTCTTGATTCCCTCATAATAATCATATGCTTGAGCCAATAGTTGCAGTTACTATGTTAATAAACCTTATCCAGGTTTCCCCCTTTTTTCTCCCTACTGTACCGAGCACTGTGTCCCTCTCCAAGCACTTCTTCTTTCTGAAAATGTGTAAAGCATGTGAAATTAAATCTCACCATCTCCGTTCTCATTTCTGAGGAACATTCTGATGTTATAACTCATTTCTGTTCTTCTGGCAATTTGTTGTTTCATGTATGTGCGGAAAAACAAAGCAGCTTGGTTTAGGTTCAACTTGATTGTTTTAAAGTGACGTATTTGTTTTTAATTCTTTTAAAGAGGACTTTTACAGATTTTTCCCAATGCAGTACAACAGTTAATATAATGACCCTGGGCATTCCCTATGGATCTAAATAAGCAGAAATTATTGAAAACATCATTATTTTATCCATTCATCATGATTTTTCTTATTGTTTTAGTTTGAGAATTGTAAGGTGGGTTTTTTTCAGGTTGAGATGTAACCCATATTCCCATATTGAAGATTATAGTCTGATCTTCATTAACCAGTAACTACTTCAAGACTTCTCCACTGTCAACTAGTAACGTTCTGTTGTTTGCATGTTATATGTTGTTGGTGCATCACCTTCCAGAATTGCACTGCTTTATTCTTCTTGCCGTCTACACTTTTAGATTATTATTTATTTTTTTAGGATTCAGAGTGAATATGAAAGTAATTTATATAAGGAAGTGTAAAATCCTATTTTTCAAGCAAGGAGACCTGCTAACTCTTTCGGAATGGAAGCAGATACTGAAGTAAATCAAGGCACATAGTTATATCAGCATAGACTGGCTATGGATATGAGAGAAGTAAAAACAAATAAAGAGTCCTCTACCTATGGTCAATTGCTACTTGACTAGGAAACAGAAACCATTAAAAAGGGAAATAAACAGCCTCTTTAACAAATGATGCTAGCAAAACTGGACATCAACCTACAGAAAACTTAAACAGAATCCACATTTCACTCCACACAGAAAAACTAAAAGTGGAACGGAGACGTAGGCATAAAAACAAACAAACACCATAAATATTGTTAGAGGAAAAAAAATTGGAACACATTCAGAAGCCCTAATCAATGGCATATTGGAGAATAGGAAGGGAAGAAATCACTCAGCATTTCTCAAGCTGAAGGAACAGAAAAACAAATTCAAGTCTCAAGTTGCAACACTTAAGAAGAATGCTATGGGCAAAATCTTGGATGATCTGCCAAGCAACAGAAGAAGATGTAGAGAATACACAGATCTGCTGTACTGAAAGAATTAGCTGATACTGAAATATTTCAAGAACCATATGATCAAAAGCCAATGAAAATGAAGGGAGAAATTTAAGCTACATTGAAGATATTGGCAAAAAATAAGGCCTCAGGCATATATGAGACTCCAGTGTTTCAAATGATAGATGAACCTGAATGGGCTCACCAGTCTGTGTCAGGAAATTTGGAGGACAGCTGCCTGGCTGATTGACTGGAATAGATCTGTATTTATTCCCATTCCCAAGAAAGGTGATCCAACAGAATGTGAAAATTATTTAACAATATCATTAACAAGTAAAATGTTGCTGAACATCTTTCATAAAATGGCTAGAACAATGCATAGACAAAGAACTACCAGATGTTCTAGCTGGATTTAGAAGAGGCTTTAACACCAAGGTTTATCCATTACTCATGTCTGATGGATTCTGTCTGAAAACAAAGAATACCAGAAGACTGTCCGTTTATGTTGTATTGACTGTGTAATGCAGTTGACTGTGTAGATCATAACAAACTGTGACTAACATTGGAAAGAATAGAAATTTCAGAACACTTAATGGTGCTCTTATAAAACTCATCCCTAGACCAAGAGGCTGTTGTGCAGACAGAACAAGAGCACATGGAATGGTTTAAATTAGGAGAGGTGTGTGTCAGGGTTGTATCCATAGTTACTTAATCTGTATGTTGAGCAAATTATTCGAGAAGCTGGGTCTTTCATTAAAAAAAAAGTGTGGCCTCAGGATTGGAGGAAACTTTGGTATGCTGATGACACAACCTTGCTTGCTAAAAGTTAGGAGAATTTGAAACACCTGATGCAGAAGGTTAAACACTGCAGCCTTCAAGGTAGATTGCATCCCAACATCAAGGAAACCAGAATCCTCATCATTGACCTGATAAGCAGCATGAAGATAGAGGGGGAAAGGACTGAGACTGTCAACAGTCTCATCTTACTTGGATCTACAGTCAGTATACTTGGTACCAGCAGTCAGGAGACCAGGAGATGTATTACGCTGAGAAAGTCAGGGACTTCTCCAAATTATTGAGGAGCCGTGATGTCAATTTGAGAATTGAATCAGGCCATGATCTTTTCAGTCATTTGCTATGCATCTGAGAGCTGGACAATGACTAAGGATGGCAGGAGAAGAATTGATACCATTGAGATGTGGTGTTGGAGAAGAGTGCTGAAGATCCCATGGACTGCCAAATGAGCAAAGAGGTTTTGGGTAAGATGCATCCTGAGTATTCCTTGGAGGCAAAGATGATGAAGCTTTATCGACCATACTTCAGGCACATTGCTAGGAGAGGCTATTACTTGGAGAAGGACGTCATAGTTGGGAAGGTGCAGGGGCAGCAAAAGAGAAGATGACCCTTGGCTAGATGGATTGGCATGGTGACTCCAGGAATATGAAGAATATGATAATGACATTGGGTAGGACGTTGTTCTCACTGGTGGTTCATGGGTAGGATATTGTTCTCATTGGTTGGCCATAGGGTCGCTCTGATTCATACTTGACTCAGTTGTACCTAATAGTCTGTGGCATGAATAGACTTGCAAACAGTGAAAAATGCACAACTAGCAGAGGATGAAATTGACAGAAGGGACCTTCTAAAAATTAAATCCCTGTGTACATCAAAAATTTTCCAACAGAATGAAAAGAAAGCCTGCAACCTGGATAATATATGGCAATGACGTATCAGACAAGAAACTCATAAATAAAAATTGCAAAGCAGTGCAATGCTTCCACAAGGAAAAATATTGATAACCCAGTTAAAAATGGACAAAAGACTTGTAAAGTCTCTACACCGAAGAGGATATTCAGATGGCCAACAAACATATGAGAAAATGTTTGAAACTTCTAGCAACCAGAGAGATGCAGATCAAAATGACAATGAGATACCACCTTATCTCACCAGCAATGGCAAAAATCTACACAACAGCAGAAGACAAATTTTGATGATGGTGTGAAGATATTGGAACTTGCACACACTACTTGTGCAATTGTAAAATGGTACAATCACTATAAAAGATAGCTTGGAGCATCCTAAAAAGGTGAATATAGAAGAAATTCCATATGGTCCAGCTATTCCACTACTAGGAATATACCCCAAGGAAATCAGAGCTGAGGCACAAATGGAAATACATACACTTATGTTCATCCCAATATTATAAAAATAGCACAAATGTGGAAATAGCCCAAATGTCCTTTAACAAATGAATAGATAAATGGGGGCTATATTCACACAGTGGAATTCTGGGCAGTACTAAAGAATTTGTAAAATAGTACACAACATGGGTAAAACTAGTGGATATTTTGTTAAGTGAAATAACTCAGTCACAAAAAAAAAAATAAACACTACAGAAGACCAGGACGGTGAAAGTAGAGCAAGTGGGAGGTGGAAGCAATGAGAGCAGAGATAAAATGTGCAATAAATAAACACTGTAAAGGACCAGGATCAGATTTCTCCTTTAAAGACTAATAACCTCAGACACCCAGTGGAGAATCACTACAAGCTGAGTTGACTCGATGGCTGTAGGCTTTGTTTAAATTTGGTTAAGTTCTGACCATCCTACTCACTTATCTCTAGAATCTTTCTGAGGAGGAAGTTCAGACGCCCTTTGATCTACAAGTGCAGTGTTTTAAACTGAAGAAGAGGAGGAACTGACTCTGGTCTGTTTCCTTCCTAGCCAGAGAAATTAAGAGAGCGACCGAAAAAGTGCCCTTGCTTGTATAAACTGCCTATTTTTAAAATCTCCCAGCAAGCTGCCAGTAAATGAGTAATTAGTGTTCTCTGAAAAAGTGAGCTTCTTATTCCTTCCCCGAGTATCTCATATGTATGCCTACTTATGTGTAAAGAAAGAGAAAGCAAAAATTAAGTATGCTAAGGCACTACAGATATTTCTGGAGTCCTGTGTTGCTCAGAATGAAAATGCAGTCATCCTTGGTAAAACGTATGAGTGTCTTTGTTGTAATCTGTCGCCAAATGAATATGAAGTACTAGCGGCCAGTATCTGCAACTAATTTGTACAAAACATGCATTTTTGAATGTTTAATCCAGTATACCTATATTAATTTCTGCTTGAAGAGTTTTATTCCACTATGATACAGCCAGGGCTACTATGAAAAGAATTACAAAGCAGGGGGATTGTATGAAAATGACTCAGCAAAGTTAGCTTATCTCTTGCACTAGCTCATTTGTTTAAAATATATCTGGAGAGTTATTATTCTTTATATCACAGCAAGAAGAGTGCAGGGCTCTCTGTTTTTCCACTTAACACCCTACGTAATTCCTGTGTGATTATTCGGAACCATTGTCATGTAAATAGAATGCCTTTGCTTCACAACAGCCTCTGGACTGTGCCAACTGAGCCCCCTATCTTTGCACTGTTATTCTGTGCTCACATGTTGACTGTTGTTCATAAAGACTCATGAGCAACAAAATAGAATCTCATTCTGTCCTGTACCATTCTCACCATCTGCATCATGCTTGAGCCCATTGTAACAGCAGCTCATCATTCTGTTCTGGTAGACAGAGGTCTCTTCCACTCTTTCGCTAAACTCCCACCTTTCAAAGCAGCATGACATATTTTTCCAAGAAACTGTCCCTCCTCACGACATGAACCAAGTGTGGGTGACAAAATTTTATCATTTTTGCCTCTTAAGGAGCACCTTGGTTGCTCTTTCTACAACACTTCTTTTAGAAGGTCCTGGGAGAGTCCGTATTCTTCTCTGCTACCTTAATTCAAAGACATTGATCCTTATTCACTCCTTAACTTTCAGATGCATAGAAAACAGCTGAAAAGTGCTTGGATGGGGTGCCCCTTAGTCTTTAAACTAGTAGTGCTGCTACTTAGTGCTTTGGAGTGGTCCTTGATAGCACATTTTCCTGATGCAACACATCTTTTTATTCCATTATATGCTAATTAATTCCCCCATTCTTAGTTCTCTACGAAGAACATTAACTTGGTCCACAGGCAGACGTGCCCATTAAATCTTCCACAGCAAAGATTCTATCCTAATCCTATTTAACTCCGTTCTCTTAGCACTCTCTACTCTCCCTGTCCACTCCCTACTGCTTCCTGTCTTGTTAACTTCCTGGTCTATTTGATCGTCCAAAGCCAATAAATCTAGAAATCTAGAACCTATTCAAGTAAGTTGTCTATGCAAATATGTATACATAGTGTTTTGTTGGAAGTTCTTGTATTTTTTCACTAGGTTTACTGTGCACAAGTAAGTCATAAGACACTGAGTTTATTGAAAGTTTAGACTTTATCTCTAATATACCTAAAAGATCCAAGAATACTTTTTGCCCACTAAAATAATCACATATCTATGCAAAGTTTTGACAGGATTAACTGAAAGTTATTATTGGTTCTTTTCTTTCAGAGTTGAACTTTTGACCATAGCTTGTCTATATCATATGAGAGAGAGCAAGATTTTCTTGTTGTTGTTATATGCCATTGAGTCCTTTGCAACTCATAGCGACCCTATGTACAAGAGACCTAAACACCGTTCTATTCTGTGCCAACCTCGCCGTCTCAAACACATTCATTCGCACCACTCCACTCACAAAATCGATCCATCTCATCGAGGGTCTTCCTCTCCTTCGCCATCCCTCCGCTCTCCCAAGCATGATGTCCCTCTCCAAGGATCCTTGCAACATGCCCAAAGTATGTCAGACGAAGCTTCAGAATCCTTGACTCCAGGGGACATTCTGGCTTCACCCTCTCCAGGACAAACCTGTTTGTTCTCCCAGCAGTCCATGGTATATTCAACACTCTTCTCCAGCACCACAACTCAAAGGCATCAATTCTCTTTCTATCATCCCTGGTCACTGTCCAACTCTCCGATGCATAGCACGTAATTGCAAAGACTACAGCCTGGATCAGGTACACCTTATTTTCCTAAATATCCAAAAGACTGTCCGTGCTTATATTTTGTGAGAGCAACATCCTCCTCCCCTTACATGAACCTAATAATTTGTTCTCACCTCTTACAGACTGGGAAGCCGTTTTGAGACCTTGGAAGTCAGGAAGTGAATTTTGGCCGTCATCTCATCAGGACCTCAGGTAGGCACGTCACACAGGCAGAAGGCAGACATGGCTGTTAAGGTAAGTCAGATGTTCACACTGATCTTTATCTCCGATGGACTCTCAGGAAACACAGAATCAACACAGTGCTCCCTCGTGTGATGGAGGGATGCAAGACCAGTCTCGTTGACCAGTGCCCTCACCCTCTCTGTTTGAAGGATTATGTGTTTTCTTGGTTTCTAGCGATGCCAGCGTCATTGATTTAATATTTAGCCATTTTCCCCACATGTGCCCCCATTTCAGAAGGGATCTCGGGTGGCAGAGGCCCATAGGGAGTTGGGCTAATTGAAAGGCCACATCTCTTTGGCAGTTGGAATCTACCAGGGATCAATGAAAGAAAGATAAGCCAATCTCTTCTCAGGTGACTTATAGTCTTGAAAACGCACCATGTGGAAGGTCCACTGTGAGTCGATTCAAACTAAAAAGTAATGAATATTGACACGTTTGTACCCATTTTAGGGAAAATGCTAAGGAATGGTTTTGAATGGATTTGTGTTGTTCAGTGGAGGATCGAGAGAGAGAGGAAAAGATAAACATTACAGTACAAAGAACTGGAGGGAGCAGTACATGATCAGAACAGACTTAGCCCTTTCTATGTCCCTGCAACCACCTCATTTGTTTCTAATGACTTTCCATGTTCTGTGGGGCCATCTCCACCTCTCCGAATCTAATAATCCAGGTGCTCATGACCCTCATAATTTGTTCCCTTCATTCTCGAAGATCACAATTGTAAATTTCAAGTCACCACTGCCATTTAAAAAAAAAAATCAGATGCACAGTTCTTTCCAGGAGTTTCTTTACTTTATGCAGCCTCCCAAACTTTTCACACTGTTTTCACATTGTCAAGTTATGTATTTTTTTTACCATGTTTCAAATTGTATGAGCTATTTCATATTTATCTAAGCATGCATTACTTCAACTTAAGACTTAAAAGTATTCCTGTTTGATATACCTCTTCATAATAAAGATGCTACTCACAAGAGAAGACTTTATTATTGTTATGTGCCATTGAATTGACAGCAAAATTGACCATATGCACAATATCTCTGAACCTGCTTTATCTTGAGCACATCTTACTTTCCCTGACATATCAACACCCCCACAAAACTATCCCCTTTACTGTGTCAATCTATCTCCTCCTGGGTCTTCCTCTCTTAAGCTGACCCTCCTCCTTCTAAGCATGAGGTCTTTCTCCAAGGACTGGTTCCTCCTGGGAACATGCCCAAAGTATGTGAGATAGAACTTCAAAATCCTTGCCTCCAAGGAACAATTTGTTTTCACTCCCCCCAGGACAAATCTCTTCGTACTCTTAGCAGTCCATTGTATATTTAGTACTCTCCTCCAGCACCACAACTCAAAGGTCCAATTCATCTGTCACCCTTCCTGTCTTAATAGAGTGCCTAATGTGTATCCAGACTGCTTCAAACTAAAATTCATTGCTGTTGAATTGGAATCAACTTATAACTAACCCTCTGCCGGGCTTTCTGTTGGCCTAGTGGATAGAAATTTATGCTGCTAAGTCAAAGGAGAGTGATTTTAATCTGTGGCCCTCAAACCTGGTTTTAATTGTTTTTGGTCAAATATTCTTCTAAGTGGTATAGCACTGGTTTGTCTATTTGCTGTATGGAGGTAGCTCATGATTGCTGTGATGCTGAACACTGTGACACTGATGTGTCAAATGCGAGAATGGTTACCCACGGTGGACAGTGTTTGGTGGAACTCCCTGATTAAAACAAGCTTGGAAGCAGGAGTGGCATCCACTTCTGAAATAGCTTGCCTCCAGACACTCTATGAACTTGGAGAAACGATGAAAGTTACACAAGTGTTCAGGTCTTTCGTTCATAGGGTTGCTGTGAATTGTTTATGACTCGAGGGCACTTAACAATAACAGTGGGTTTTCCGAGGCTGTAAATCACACAGACACTGTCCATCTGTCTTGCATGGAGCTGTTGGTGGATTTCAGCAACCGTCAAGGCTCCGCTAAGAGGTTGGTAGCACAATCCCTACAGACAGACTGTGCCCCAGAGCTCCCTGTGAGCAAAGTGCTTAGGATATTTCCAAATAGACAACATCACGTTTGCGTGAATGAGAAGGAAAGCAAAAAAGGAAAGAGAATATGAATGTATTTCTTTACCACATATAATATTTACTAATAGCATGTCATAAAAGGATCTTTCATGTTTTTTTAAGAAAAAATAGATAATTAAGAACATGTTAAGAAGGTTGCTTTAAATATATATAAAAACTATACAGTAAGACCGAGAACGGTGGGAATCTAAACCAATTTTCTCTAAATCGCCCTGTTTGACCAGTGATATTTCTGTATTAAAATGCATAAATAAATTATAATGTTTAGATGTGGCTACTTTCACAGCTTGGGGCATGAAGTGTCAGCCATTTTTCATTGAATTGTAATCAACAATAGACAAGCTACCACAGCTGCACACATCTGGCCCTGGGCATTTCTTTTCAGAGTCTAATCAGTCAGATTCTGACATATTTCCGAGGTTCTGGGTAACACAGAAACCTGGAAAGCTGTGTAAGAAAGATACGCTCTTTTCATGTTTACCTGCTTGTCTTTTCTTGTGACTTTTTTTATTTTTGGCTTATTTCTTATTATTTGTTTATTTTCTATTGCCACAGTACTGCCAATCGTCAAACAAAATCACCCACAATTTTAGTTAAAAGCTTTTTGAGCGTACCTCCTTCTATCACGGCTCTGCGTGTGATCCTTCAGTTTTGTAGATAAAATCACCCTAATTCTAGTTAAAAGCTTTTAAGCGTACCTCCTCCTAACACACAGCTTTTCTTAGCATAATTATAATCTGATTATTCTTGGGAATTTAGGAGAAGGATTAGAGATTAACTTTTTTCCTGCTCATTTGGTCCCCTGGGATTAAATAGTATTGTAAAGCTATTTTTTTCTACAAATGTTTCTCTGTCTAAAAATAAGAAAAAGGGGGGGCACCCCAATGTTTATCAAATTGTTGAAATTAGGAATGATTCTTTTTAAAAAAATTTTTACCTCCCTGTAATACGTTGTTCACTAAGTTCTTTCTAAAATATGAAGACCGCTTAGGTAGGAATGCAGGCTACTATCCACAGCCAAGGCCAGGTAGCTCTGGAGCTAAACCTGGGCTAGTATAGGCACAGGGAGTTCTGGTGGCCTAGTGGTAAGAATGTGCACTGCAGTCCCAAAGGCATAGGGTTCAAATCCATCCACTACACCAAGGGAGAAGGATGTGTAATCTCCTCTTGTGCTCTTTACTGCCTCTGAAAGCTCACCTGAAAGTCGTCTATGGCTCAATTCCAACTCAACAGTAAACAACAATATGGACGCAGGAAGATGCCAAGAGAGTTGTGCTACCAACCTAAAGGCAGGCAGTTCGAGTCCACTAGCTGCTCCTAAGGAGAAAGATGATCAGTGTCTTTCATGTAGATTAACGTCCTCTGAAAACACACTGCTGGGGCAGCTGAGTCAACTTCAACTCAACAGCAATGAGAGGGAGAGAATATGGTCACAGGTCTCAGCCACAATATCTAATCCAGGTGGTTGCTTTTAATGGAATCATTTATTTGAGATATGTGGCTATTTTTCAATTCATTTGAAACTCAAAAGGGTAGGAGTTGTTTATAAGCCATCAATGGCAACTATGTTTTTTAAACAATCCTACTGTTCTACATATTAAAAACCTCAGTTACTGGTTCCCACCACCATTAGAAAAGTAAGCATTAAGGGAGCTCTGGTGGCCTAGTGGCAAGATGCTGCACTGCAATCCCAGAAGTACGCAGTTCAAATCCACTAGATACTCTGCTGGAGAAGGACGGGGCAATCTCCTCCTGTACCAGTCAGATTTGATTTGACGGTACACGTAAAAATAATACAATAAAAAGAAAAAAAGAAAAAAAGACATGACAGGTTCTTCTTGAATTGTGACGTCGCTATTCTGGCCTTATGAGAGCCAGCAATCACATTTGGTTACACACCATTTATGCTTGTTCTGAACTGAGAGGGCATTGCACGTGTTCCTATACAATAGGCTAAAAGGAACTGAGTAAAAATGGAAAAATAGAAAACTTCTTCCTCTGTTTTATAGTGAGGACATGTCGAAAAGGCAACATTTGATGGATTGAGTAAAACTTATTAAATTTATTTCCCCTCTCTAATTATAATAATTATCCCAATATAATTATATAATTATAAGTAATAATTATATAGGATTGGGAAGTCTCCTCCTGTGTAATTAACTACCCCTGAAAACCCACTGGAGGGTCAGGTGTGGGTTGGTTCCAAATCAGTGGTACACAACAACAACATCATATAATTTTATTCTTTGAAAAAAAGAATATTTCGTGGTTAGTCAATTTTGCAGTGGTTCCAAATCATTACAACCACAGGTGTGCAGGGTGGAACTCTTCTGGGGTTTCAAAGGTGTGACATTTAAACATTCTTTGCACTTTTTAAAGTTGGGATATGAGTGACAGTTTAGAAAGCAGTTTGGTTCCCCATTAAACCATTCATACACATTTTGTTTTATATATTAGTTACAACAATCTAATTGAAATGGATCACTTCCAACTTCTTCCTCATTTTGCCCTCCATTGATCCTACCCTGCCTACCCTCTGGGTGGGATTTTTTTGGGAACTGCCATTGTTCTTTTCCCAGGACTCTGGATGAGTTTGATCATCAGCCTTTTGGCTCGTAGTCAAAGACTTAATCATTTACATCATCCACCCAAGTTATTCTTGTTTTATGCCATCAAGTCAGAACCAACCCACTGCTGACCCTCCAGCAGGTTTTCAGAGACAGTTAACTCCCCGAGAGGTGATTGTTCATCCTTCTCCTGTGGCGCAGTTGGTGGATTCGAACTGTGTGCAGTTGGGATTGCAGTGCAGCTTCTTACCACTAGGCTACCAGAGCTCCATGAGTGGATTTTAATTCATTGTGACCCTTCATGCTTCCAAAGCTATAAGCCTCCCAGGCAGAAAATGCCTCATCTTCCTCCCCTGCAACAACTGATGGATTTTAACCCCAGCTTTTGGGTTGGCAGCCTACCACAAAAAGCACTGTGACACTAGAGCTCCTTCTTTTTATTACTTCTTGTTGTTGTGTACCTTTGAGTCAAATCTGAGTCAGAACTGACCCTACCAGAGTTTTCAGAGACAATTTAGTCACACAGGAGGAGATTGCCCATGTTTCTCCTGTGAAGCAGCTAGTGGATTTGAATGGCATGCCTTTGGGTTGGCAGCACAGCTCATAACCACTAGGCCAGTATATTATTGTGTATCTTTGAGTTGGCCTTGACTCGCAGGACTCTACAGGACAACATAGAACTGCTCCATAGTGTTTCCTACGCTATGACCTTCAGTGGCTCATAGATTTAAACTGCTGAACGTTTCCATTAGCAACCAAATGTTTAATCAAAACATTGTGCATATGACTTGTATTGTCTTTCAATTAGACACCACTAGGATAGAGATAAGGAGAAAAGTTCCAGTCTTTTCCAAGCTGAAGGTAAGTCCAGGACTAGAAAAATCTAGGGAAGATAAAATGAAGAGAAACAAAGATTATCCTTATTAGTGGTTAGGTTTTAAAATAATTTCAAACTGATTCCTGTTTGAATTATCTGTCTGAGGTTACTACTTTTTGTACTTTACTGTGATCTTCAATTAACATTTCCACTAAAATTTTGGGCTCAAAACAGGACATTTTTTTTTTCTTGAGGCCCAAGTAATTAAAATTTCTTTATGTTGTATGGATAAATGAAAATCATTTTCTCTGCTTAAGAAGGGCAAATATACTTGACTGTTTTCCTCATCCCTTTTTTAAGAATGTTTCCTTGAAAGCACAGTCCACTTGGGACCTTAGAATACGCTTTGAATGTAGCTTCACCTCTCTAGGGATGACGTTCAGTCCCCCTTTTCTAAAGAGCAGTGATTGTTCTGTGGTCATGGCCAAGTTGCCTCTCGTTAAGTAAAAATATGCCTCCAAAATTCCAAGATTAACTTGAAGAAAGAAAAGAGGATTTCTCATGAGATTCTCAGGGCATGGTTAGGAAATACAGTTAATTTTCTTTCAAGAAGATAAGAAACTTCATTGTTCTTCTTTTTCTGTATTAAATGTGTAAAGTTTGTCTTAAATTTTCAGCTAACCATTTGGTAGCCAATTCTTATTAACCAGTTCTCACTCACTTGACCAGTTTCTTTTCACAATTACCCCTCCCCCTCATGTATTTCAAAATACTATTGCTTCACAAGATTTCTATAGCCATACTCTTTTAGAAGATCTTGGGGAATTTATGTTGCCAATGTTTTGGATACCTGGCAAGAATTTAACTACTCTTATGCTATACCCAGGGTTTCCTTTTGGTATCTAACATGCTTGTATATGTGTTTAAAATTTTGCATTATGTTATCACCCACTTTTCTGTATCCATATGGGAAGATAACTGACAAAATTGGAGGATTCTTTTCTCCCTGATGTTGTTCAACCTGTGATCTGAGGTTGAGAAGATACAAATATCTGCTAAATATTTAGGCTTTCTGAGCAAAAAGGAATCATAACCATATAGGTGTGAAAATACATGAAATGATTGAAAATACCATGGTTGGGTCAGGTGCACCTTAGTCTTTAAAGTGATATCCTTACCTTTTTACACTCTAAGAGCTATGCAGCATCAGATTAGCCAGTGGACTACATCATTTGATTTCATTGCCATTTCCATGGGCGGTGACTGTAGGTTCAAGGGTAATGAAATTCCCCACAAGATCCATCTTTTCTGCATTTATCATGATGTTAGGATTTTTGTTTTATGTTGAGGTGTAATCCATAGTGAAGGCTGTAGTCTTTGATCTTCCTCAGTAAATACTTCAAGACTTTCTTATTTCCAAGAAGCAGCTTGAGTCATCTGCATATTGTACGTTATGGAGAAATGCTGAATATTGGAAGTTATTAGTCTTCTATCAATCCTTCTGCCATGTTCTTCCTCTTTTTATAGTACAATTCTTAGGATCCTTTTTCCAGCACACGGTTTGTATAAATGTCTTAAAAGAATAAGCAAACTTCACCAAAACCTCTTTTGGGTTTAAACAATACAGTCTCCTTTTTGGTCTATTTCAAATTACCATCACCTTTTCTCATGTTCAGAACCTTCATAAGTACAATTAAACCTTCTGATAGTCTCATCCTTAGCAGTGGTATCTATAATTTGTTATGGTCAACAGTTGAACATTTTTGCATAGTCAGTAAACACCCAGGTAAACAAATATTCTGGTATTCTTTGCTTGAAACTACCACCCTTGGGGTGAATTTCAGTTAGGGTTGGAGAACAATATTGCACGAATCATGATCTTGCAGAACAAACAAATCTGTCTTTGAAGAAAACAGCCAGAATGCTCCTGAGAAGGCAGGCTGGAAGACTACATCATCCACACATTGGATGTGTCACGAGGATGCAGCAGTCCTGGGGGAGGACAGATGCTTAGTAAACTGTAGGCTTAGTTAAGGAGAGCAAGACTCTCAATGAGAGAGACTGTCTGTGCAACCGTGATGTCAAATACAGTCCCAACTGTGAGACTGGCACAGCACAAAACAGGGTTTCGTTTTGCCTGAGAATGTTTTGAATCAGGACCTAGCAACAACTAATACGTGCATGCCAGTGAGCCCAAACTGAGCAGGTTACTTGTCTAAATGAAAGACATATGTTCTAGAAGGGGAGTCAAGTGCTTAAGTTGCTGGTGAGATACAATATTGAGGTCAGATACATAGTCAGTATTACAGTATCAAGTGGGAAATATTCTGCATTTCATGGAAGCCAGCCTCCTCTTTTACAAATAAGAGCATTATAACTAAGTTAATTGTTAAGTGAGCATGTACCTCAGTTACAATTATGTAAGTTGCTGAAGGATAGAAATGCCACATTAAAATGGCTACAGTGGTCAGAGTATCCAGGGATCACAGCCTCTGTAGTTGCTACAGAAATGTTTCTCCTTTCTCTTGTCCTTATTTATTTTATTTCCCTGATAAAGATTAAAAATCAAGGTTGTGCTTATCCCCAAACTTTGATATTTCATGAAGACAGGAGAGAACACTAGGTGAATGAATATGAGGGAGACTACCTCGCTTTTAGAAACATTGACCACCTCAAAAGTGATATATGATTGGGTAGTATGGTTATGACAAGAGTCCAAAATGAAGGTTGCATAGTGGAGTGTACCCTGGGCGGGGGATTGTATACCAGTGAAGGAATTTTTCATTTACTTTGCAAAGAGAAGAGTAAACTGGTGGGCAGGGAGGAAAAAAATGCAACAATGAATGAATGGAAATCCAAAATCTCTGTAAATGTTCATTAAAATTAATAAAATAAAATTTTTAAAACCCCAGAACTCTAGTTCAAATTCATTGCCATCCAGCCAGAACCCACATAGCGGTCTCACTCAGAGGCTGTAAATTTGGTGGGAGGAGATTGCTCATCTTTGCCCCTCGGTGCTGCTGCTGGATTTGAACTATCAGAAGAAGCATAACCTTTGAGTTAGCAGTGCCACTGCCTGAGAACTAGGCAAAGCTTTGTCACCTGTCCAGTTATATTGTAACTACATTCCTTTTAAATGGATTGGTTCTGTTTGAATGGATTGCTTACCCTGTTACAGTGTTCCTTTTAAATAGATTGAGTGGTTGCTATAATTTTTTTAATTGAAATTTTAATGAAAGTTTATAGAGACTTTGGATATCCATTCATTGTTGCACAATTTTCTCCCTGCCCACCTCTCCTCCCAGTTTGCTTTTCTCCTTGAAAAGAAAAAAAAAATTGTCTCATTGTTATACAATCCCCTTCCCCCAACCCGCTTTACTGTGTAGCTCTTATTTTGGACTCTTGTCATGAAAATAATACCTAATCATATATTCCTTTTAAACAGTTCTCTCCCTCATCTGTTTCAATGTAATACACATTAGTTATCCCTTCTTCTCTTAGTTTGCTCCCAACCCATATGTCAGTCTGTTTATAACAGTGGCATTATGTAGTATTTGTCCTTTTGTGACTGAGCTATTTCACTCAGCATAATGTCCTCCAGGATCACCCATTTTATATATTTTATGAGTTCCTTGTTTTTCAATGGTGCATAGTATTCTTCTGTGAGAATATTCCAAAGGTTCTTTATCCATTCGTTTGTTGATGGGCACTTGGATTGTTTCCAACTCTTTGCTATTATGAACAAAGCAGCAATAAAAATGCTTGTACTTATATTTGCTTGGGTGGTGGTTATGCTTTCTTTAGGGTAAATTCTCAGTAGTGGAATTGCAGTTTGTCAAGTGGTATTTCTATTTACAACTTTTTGAGAAAGCGCCATACTGCCTTCCATAGTGATTGCACTGTTTTACACTCGCACCAACAGTGAATAAGGATTCCAGTTTCTCTACAACCTCGCCAGCATTTGTTTGCTGCTTTGTTGAGTTTTGCTGTTGTTACTGGGGTGAGATGATATCTCATAGTTGTTTTGATTTGCATCTCTCTTGGAGCTAGGGATTTTGAACATTTCTTCTTGTGTTTGCTATTATTTTAAATTGGTTTCCTTTACACGTTTTTTAAAAACATCACTGGATAAACAACAATACACACTTAATATACACACAATACAGACGATAATCACTTGGTGGTCTGGCTTTTCTGCCTTATTATCCAAGTTTCTTTTGCTTGACTCTCTTCTCTGTATCAAATAGATTTCATGGAAACCAAGGCGGGGGGAGCCTCATAAAATTTTCTGGGGGAAAAAAAAGCCTCAATAAAATTTTCTGAGGCATAGATCTTATTAATCTCTGAATCCCAGGCTTCTGAGAATGTTATATATTTCAAAGGAATATTCAATGCCTTATAATGAAGTGGTTTAAACTAAAAATCATGTTACAGTTTGATACTATATATTTACAAATAGGGCTTTAGTGATAAATCCTTAGCTCTGGTGGACTAGCTGGTGAAGAGTTGCATTGCTCACTCAAAGGTGACACGTCCCTGGTAGTTTGAATCCCACAGAAAGCTGCCTGGCAGAAAGACAGGGGTGTGTGTGTTTCCTCCGTTACAATTTACATGGATTTACATTGTAAACCCAGTTCAAGGTCAGTTTCAACTCTATTTGAATTTGAGGAGTGTTTGTGTTCTTAAGAGACCCTTTCACAAAAATAAGAAGCTGTATATATTTACCAGGCGAGGATTTTGAAGCTCCGTCTCACATACTTTGGGCCAGGAGGGATCGATCCTTGGAGAAGGACATCATGCTCAGAAGGCTGGAGGGACAGTGCAGGAGAGAAAGACGCTGGATGAGATGGATTGACACAGTAACTGGGTCAGTGAGGGGATGGGGTGTTGAAGTCAGTGAGACTGTCTCAGGAGAGGGCTGGCTTCAGAGCTATTGTACATAGGGTGGCTATGGGTCACAGGCAACTCAATGACATATAAAAACAACAACATATACATACTTATTTGAAGATATAAGTACTCCAGTTCCTGTCGGATCCAGTTTGTGGTGGTTGTTAGGTGCCATTGAGTCAACGACCCTGTGAACAACAGATCTGCCCCTTGCCCTGTCCTGACCAAGCCCTATTGTTGTTGAGGGTCTTGCTCACTTTTCTCTGACCTTTCCGAGCATGATGTCTCATTCCAAAAATCGATGCCTCCTGAGTCTGTGTCTGAAATAAGCAAGACAGTTTCACGCTCCTTGCCTCTAAGGAACACTCTGGCTGTACTTCCTTCAAGGCAGATCTATTTGTTTTGCTTTGTGGTCCACGGTATAGTCAATACTCTCCACCAATACCACATTTCAAAGGCATTGATTCTTCTCTTGCTTGCTTTATTTATTGCCAAAAACTCACATACACAGGAAGCAATGGAAAACAACATTGTTTGGAACAGGTGCACCATAGTCTTTAGACTGACATCCTTGCTCTTTGGAACTCTGGAGAGATAATTGACAGCAGATTTTTTTCCCCCACAGTGCAGCACATCATTTGATTTTTGGCTGCTGGTACTGAGTGTTGATTGTTAGTCCAAGTAAAATGAATTAATGTAACACTTCAATCTTTTTATCTTTCATAATGTTTCTTGCTCCAGTGGTAATGATTTCTGTTTCTGAGATGTTGAGATGGAGTTAATATTGGCAGCTCTTATTGTTGTTAAGTGCTGTCGAGTAGTAGACGACTCATAGTGACTTTATGAATGAAAGACCCAAACACTTGTCTAACTGTCATCATTTCTGCAGATTCATAGAGTTTCCAGAGGCAAGCTATATCAAAAGTGGACGCCACTCCTGCTTCCAAGCTTGTTTTAATTGGGGAGCTCCACCAAACACTGTCCACCATGGGCGACCATTATCACATTTGACACATCAGTGTCACAGTGGCTGTAGTCTTTGATTTTTCTGCAGCAAATGCCATCCGTTTCAATTTCTCTTTTAATGAGAACAAGCATAACCTAAAGAAATCTAGGTCCATGTGCCAATTACTGAGTCCTACTTTCACTCTTTGTCACCATGACAGTGGGCCTGAGTGTATCAGAGACAATGAAGACAGGACAAAATTTAGATGTGTTGTTCACTGGGTAGCTGTGAGTCATCCTCGACTTGATGACACTTTACCCCAACAACATTTTAGATTGAGAAACTAGTAATAACATAATGCATATCAAGTTGCAGTAGTAATCCAATGAGACTGCGTTTTTAGAGTTCATATCTGCCAGGGGCTCCAAAGGAGAGCAGTGGACCGACTCCTGTGTGATTTACAGCCTCTCAAATCTAACTGGAAGGGAGCTCTGGTGGCCTAGTGGTAAGAAAGCTACACTGCAATCCCAAAGATACAGAGTTGAAATCTACCAGCTGCTCTGTGGGCGAAGGCTGGGCACTCTCCTCCCATGCAATTAATTGTCCCTGAAAACCCACTGGAGGGTCAGCTATGGGTCGGTTCCAACACTACAGTTCAGAACAACAGCAACAAGATTTAACTGGAGAGCCAATGATAAGTTTGTTCTGACTGGATGGTGATGGGTTTTGAGCTCTCTTCCTTGGGAGTAGGACTTCTTGCTGTCTAACCTTCACCTTCATCTTAATGCTGCTTTCAGAGGACATGAACAGAGTTCTGAACGAGGACGTGATGAAGGAATGAGATGCTCTTGTAATTCACATTTCTGGAATTTAGCACCAGACACAGATTTAGAAATAACTCCTACTTACCCTTTGGTAGTACTGATGTTGTTATGATACCCTATTGGGCCAGAACCCACTCATAGCAGACCCCCCAGCTGGTTTCCAGAAACAGTAAATGACATGAAAAAGGATAACTCATTTTTCTCCATGAAGAAGCTGGTGAATTCGAACCGTGTGACTTTGGATTGGCAGTACAGCACTTTCCCACTAAACTATCAGCACCCCTACGGTAGTACTGCACCCCTTTAAATCTGAGCCATATTTCTATCACGATTTCACTCAAACAAGAATTTATGGGCATTTTTAATTCAGTGAAGCTTCAAAAATTCCCTAGAATGGAAATGAATTTAATAAGGGCCTCCTCTGCCTCTGAAATCATGCCTGACTTGTTCACCTCAGGCCACATCTTGTTATTGATTTGTTTATTACCTCTGCTGGAAGAATGCTGTCAATATCCCATCGCCAGAACCTGGCCTTCCAAATAGGGAGCTGACATTTTTATTATTATTGTAATGATTTAAAGTGAGGTTTATAATTTACTCATATTTTTGAATGACTAAGAAAATGTCCATATTTAAAACAAATATTTAAAATGTCCATTTTCAAAACAAAGCCTGGGTTTGTTTGTTTGTTTTTTTTTCTTGTTTTCTGTTTGCCTGAAACACTTGCCCATTAGAGTGGTAAATACTTCTAGATAATCTTTTAAGGAAATAAAAGGCAAAAAAGGATCTACCACGCCTTTTCAGTAGATACCAAGTGTTGGTCGCAAAAGGTAATGAGAACTTACCCACTGTACCCTGTAAGAAATGAGCATGATACAAGATATCATGTGCAGTTATAGAAATGGAAATAATTTCAAATTAGGAGTTTAAGCTTAGTGTTAGTTGAAATGAAATAAAATGAAAAATATGCCACAGAATTAAGTCTCAAAAACGACATGAGGGCTGGTGCTGTTGTTAAGGGCATTCATGTTGAGTACGACTCATAGCGACCCTGTGAACAACACATCTCAACACTGTGCTCTCCTGGGCTGTCCTCACCGTCACTGATGCACTTGACCCTATTGCTGCAGTCAGTTAATGTCAGTCCATCTCATTGGAGGTCTTCCTGTCTATCTCTGACCCTCTCCCTTTCCCAACATGATACCCCTTTCAAAGGAATAGCCTCTCCTAGCAACATATGCAAATGATGAGAGATGAAACTTTGTCCTCTTTACCTCCAAGGAGCACTCTGGCTGTACCTTCTCCAAAACTGTTGGTTCTTTGACTGTCCATGGAGTATTCAGTACTCTTCTCCAACACCACAATTAGAAGGCATCAGTTCTTCTGTTGTCCTTATTCACTGTCCAGCTCTCAGACACATAGCAAGGGATTGAAAAGACTATGGCCTTAATCAGGCACACCTTAGTCTTCAAGCTGACATCATTGCTCATCAGTATTTTGGAGAGATCCTTGGCATTTACAACATCTCAAACAAATTTGTTGTCAGTGATATTACACAGATAGGTTTCTTAACCTTGACTGAACCTTCAACTCTTCAATGCTATGTGGGTGAAAGATTGACAGTGTCTTTCAATCTGATTGTCAGTCTCTGAAAATTCACCACAGGGTCAGTTATGGGTTGGCTCCAACTCCACAGCCCCTAACAACAGCAACCAGTAACACTACAGAAAATGAAGTTAGAATTACTGGGGATGAGATCAAGATATTAGTGATTTTCCCATGAGATTTCTATCCAGTGATTGCAAGTGGCAACATGGATTATGACACAATTCTGTAACATAAACTTTTATCTTTATTCATGCAACACCTCTCTCCCTCTCTCTTTTTTTTTTTGTGTAACCTAATAGCCAGCATTTAAGCATAGTTAGTTCTTTCCTGTTTTAAAATGAAACAGAAAAACAACCTGGAACAAAAATAATAATCATAATAACAACAACAACAACAACAATGATAGTATTTACACATTGCAATCATAACTGATGATCAAATCATTCTATATCCTGACTGGAGATTATTATTTGGATTTCTAAAGAGAGTAGGTCTGAGAATTACTGAAAATTTATTACTATTTCCAGTTTAAAAAACAAAACAAAAAACTTCATTAAAATTCAAGATTCCATCAACCCAGCTGAGTGGGAACAAAACCCAAAACCTGTTTTTTCTTTTTTGTGAGAAACAATCAAATATTTCGAATGCCACAGAAGTTAAAACATCAGTGTAACCTCTTGGATCACCTCATGAGGATCTTATTCTAATATTATTAATTGAGTTAAATTATTAATTCAGACATGTGGCATTGATTTTATTTTAAAAAAAGAAAAGTTCAGGATGGTTTTCCTTTTAGAAGAAAAGATAATAACATATTCTGAGTATCAAGGAGAATACCTCTGTTACACACAGGAAAAATGCATTAATGGATTAAAATTTAATTATTATATTAAAAAAATACAATTACAGGATCTTTTCTCTTTGAAGCTTTTGGCACTTTACCACCTTTGGAATTAAGAGTTAATTAGAAGACTAAAATTAAAATGGTTGACTTAATACAAGTTTCATTATGTTTCAAAGGAGAATTCTCAGATCTTTTATTGATATTGTTGCTTTTGAATAATCTGATGAGTATAAACCTTGTTTTTATTCTTTAAAATATTTTCAAAGCAATGGTTGGCCTTAATTTGTGTTGATGCATTAACCATTGCATGGTGAAATAAAAACAAATTTGAAGGAATTACATTTTCAAACAAAGCCAGAAAGGCCCATTTAACTCACACTGTCCTATTCCAGGTTCCACTCTGTATCTTGTCTCATATTGTTAAATTCAGTTCACATTATGTCTTAATTGTTCATTTCAGATTTGCTTCCATTCACCTATTCCAAAGACAGGGGCTGAAGTTTAGCTCTGTAAGATATTCTTTGAATCCTCACAATCACCCCCATTTTCCATAGTCCCTTGATGCTGTTGTGGAGGAAAAGAAAAGAGGTTTAAAGTTAAAAATAAAGGAAGACAAGAAAAGAGAGAGGGCAGGAGAGATAAGAAAGAAAGAAAGAATATATTTGAACAGCTTCAAATGGGGAGGGGGGAAGATATACATCAAACAAAAACACAACCATTTCAGTCCTAATGAATAGCAGCATCAAGAAGCATTGACGTGTTGACTTTGAAGAGAAACAAAAGGTTGTGAAATGACATGAAGGTGGAAACTCAGTGGCACAAAACCTAGACAAGTCCCACTCGATAAACTGATGAGGCTCAGAAATCAAGAAAAGATTCTTCCAAGATGGGGAAGAACTGGGACCACTGAAAACTACAAAAGTAACCGAAAAGGCAAGAAGAACCTATATCCAAAGTGGACAAATTGGTAATGACGGCGTTTGAGGGCCAAACACAGAGAGGAATTTCTCTCAGGTACTGATAATCCCTAACTAAGGCCTTAAGCTTGCTCAAGAGGCTTTAAAGAAAAGAAAAGGAGAAAAAACCAACAAAAAAACCCCATGGCTATGTTACAGCATGGTGACCATACAATGCCCTAAACATATAACATCCTATTTTACAAAATGTATTGTGATTATTAAGCCTCGTGTGACTACAGTGATATGCCCATGCTCTTCTGACCACTTTGTCTTTCCAAATGGTGCCTTCTAGAATTTGTTCAGAAGAAACTGGACTAAGAGAGGGCAAGATGGGAGGAGGAAATCCATTAAAATTGATCTTGAGATTCCGCTAAAGCATTGCTGAGTCCTGTGTGATTGTTGTTATGTGCAGTTAAGTCCGAACCAGCCCTCCAGCAGGTTTTCAGAGGCAGTAAATCATGCAGGAGGAGATTGTCCATCTTTCTCCTGCTGGTGGATTTAAACCCTGAGCCTTTGGATTGGCAAGGCAACTCCTTTCCGCTAAGCCACCAGAGCTACCCCATGCTTATTTGTTTAAAAAGGTCTTTTAAGAATGCTTAAAGGCTACAATGTGTTTGATACAAGTCATAAAGTTGTGTCCTGTGCCAGTGAAATCTGGAAGATGAGTAAGGAAGACTGAGGAAGAATGGATGCCTTTGAATTGAAGTGTGAGAGAACACGGAATCTATCCCATCGATGCTAAAAGAGCAAAGAATCCGTCCAGGAAGCGGTGTAGCCCGAGTGCCTCTTAATGCTAAAGATTGGGAGACTGTCTGAACATACTTTAGGCGTGTTGTCAGGTGAGGTCAGTCGTTGTAAAAAGATACCATGCTTGCAGAAGTGCAGGGTTGGCGAAAGAGGAAGATCCCAGTGAAATCGATTAACACAGTGACTGCAACACCGGGCTTTAGAAAAAAGGAGTGTTAGACTGTGGCAGGACTGGACAAGGTTTGGGTCTGTTGTGCATAGTCCTGCTTTGACTCAGAGTGGATTCGATGGCACCTCTGTTGTTATGTGCCATGCAGTCAACTACAACTCCTCTGAACTCTGCTCTATCCTGGACTAGTCTCATTGTCTTTCACACATCTACCCCCATTACCCCAGTCACGGAATCAATCCATCTCATCCAAGGTCATCCTCTCTTGCACTGTCCTCCCACCCTTCCAAGCATGATGTCCTTCTCCAAGGACTGGTACCTTCTAGCAACATGCCCACAGTAGAAGAGACGGAGCCTCGAAAGCCTTGTCTCCAAGGATTAGCTTTCTTTCACTCTTTAGGACAGACTTGTTAGTTCTCTTTGCAGTTCATGGTCTATCAATACTCTTCTCCAGCTCCACAACTCAAAGGCATCAATTCTTCTTGTGTCATCCCTGGTCATTGTCCAGCTCTCTGATGCAAATCAAGTAATTGTGAAGACCGTGGCCTGGTTCAGGTGCACCTTAGTCTCTAGATTGCATTAGGAAGTCTAAACTTCAAATTCTGTAGAAATTCTAATCTTTATTCTTAAATATAAATTGATCTTAAAGCCACAGATTACAGCAGTACTCCCAGACACAGAAATGTTTCTGAATTAAGGAGAATGGCACAGAATCAATGTACAAAGTGATACTGAGGTGCACCATCCTTTCACCTTGCAGTAGAAATGCTCAGAAATGTCCAAATCTATGCGTCCATGTGAAGAATACAGGTATGGCTCTACAATCAATTTTGGGCAAGAAATGCTTTCATAGAAACTGTATGAGCAAAAATGCGGCAAACTTATCATTGGAAAGAAAACAAGTTGTAAAAAAATGAGAGATAATAACTTATTATATGTCTTTATGCCTTATCTCTTAAATTTGTAATTAGCTAAAGAACAAGAAATTAGCCAAAAGAGAGTTGAGAAGATTAGAAATGTTGGTAGTCTGGTGTGGTGAAGTGAGACAGCTAAATGTATTTCATAGTCAGTTGACAGTATTTTAGTCTTTCAGAAACCAATGAATATAATCTAATTTTTAAAAATTTTATTCTTTTTTTGTATGTGTACCATCAAATCAGCTCTGACTAGTACCTCCTTCTCCAGCAGAGCATCTGGTGGATTCGAACTGCCTACCTCTGGGATTGCAGTGCAGATTCTTGCCACTAGCCACCAGAGCTCCCTTGATATAAATACAAAGTTTTAAAATGCCACTTGAAACGGAGGGTGCTCTGGTGGCCTAGTACATAAGGAGCTGCCTCACAAAGCAAAAGGCAGTGTTTCTCAGGTAGTTTGAATCTTCCACCAGCAGCTCCATAGGAGAAAGATGGACAATCTCTTCCCCTGTGATTTGTTGTTATGGGCAGTTGTGTTGCCTGCAACTCATAGCAACTCTCTGTACAATAACCCTGATCCTGTCCTCTCCTGAGCCAATCACTTTGTCTCTGACAGACCTAATCCCATTTCTCCAGTCACACTGAGTCAATCCGTCTCATCCAGGGTCTTCCTCTCCTGCTCTGTGTGTCCACTTTTCCTAGCATGATGTCCCCAAGGACTGGTCCTTCCTGGACCACAGCCTTGGAAACCTCGTGGAAGGTGGCTGTGACTCACAGGCAATGACTTTGAAAGGTTGGGGGGCTTTTTTTTAAAGCAATTTAGAACAATGCATAGATAACATTAAGAAGAAACATTTTAAACTATGGGAAGTATTTTCTTTTTCTGGGAAATGGGGACCTCTGGAGAATTCCGAGGGAGGAAGGGCGGGAAGGGTATGGCGAGCTTTCATTACAAGTCTCAGAGTCTCATTTCACTCTTTCAACAAAACATGTAACACTTTGATTAAAAGAAGTAATGAGTAGATTGCTTTGATCAACAAAGTTCAGGGCTGTCTTCTTTAGAGTTTTACACTTCACAGCATTTAATCCAACTGATGAAAGGATAACGTAAAACATTGACAAATAGGATCAATTTGTGTTACTTTAAGATCTAAAAAAAGGAATAGCAGCTGTTTACTTAGAAATGTAGTAAGTGCATTAAGATGATGAATTCAAATTCATCTGCATTGTTTGTGATACATAATCTAATAGCAGAAAAATAGTTCCTGTTAGTGTTTTATGAGAGTCCTACAAAATGAGGACATAAAATATAGAGCAAAATTATCTTTTAGATTTATAAACAGGAATTAGAAAATGCTATTTTGTTTTGGGTTGCTGTTGTTTTTTGTTTTTGTTTTCTTTTGACTCAGCAATTACTGCCTAGCATTTTAGGAACATTAGGAAAAAACAAAAGGGAGAAACACGTGTACACACACATATATACATATATATACACACACATATATATCTGTGGTATACCATCAAGTAAGAACCAACTCATTGCTAACCCTGACCCTACAGTGCAGTAAATAACTCCTTTTAAATACCCAGCTTTGAGAGCTGTGATGGTCCAGTGGTAAGACACTGTGCTGCAATCCCAAAGGCACATGGTTCAAAGCCACCAGCTAATCCACAGAGGAAGAATGGGCAGTCTCTTCTCATTGGACTAACTGCCTCTTACACAAAGTGTCACTTATGGATCAACTCAACTGTGGAGCATCTGATGGATTCAAACACACACACACACACCCATACACACACTCTCACACACTGGGCCATAATTGGTTTAAACAAATAAGCAAATCGGGTGTAACCTGATTGGTTGTTTTGCTTTAATGAAGTGGAATGATTTAAAGATATAGATATATAG
>NW_006399761.1:10698739-10711254 GCF_000299155.1 Elephantulus edwardii
AAAATATACATGATTTGAAAACATTTACAGTAGAAGCTTTTGCTACAGCTTTATTAACTATGAGAAGTACAAATATAATTGTATCAAAATGATACATTGATATGTGGTCTTTCCATGAGAACTAGTATTTTCTCCCCCACCATTTTCATTTCTCAATGTCGCAGGTCTTCTGGACCTTGACCCAACTTGGGGGGAAAAAAAGATAAAGAAAAAGAATGAATTACAGTAAGTCCCCTGGTTACAAGCATCCTAGTTATGGATATCTTTTATGTACTTGCCCTTTCGTGTTATGTAAAATTGCCCTTATTTTGAAACAGTTGAACAGACCTCTGCTTGCAAAATTTCTTCATCATAATCACGTTAGCTTCTGGTGCCTGCAGCTTTTGATCACTGAAAAGGCTTCCAGTCTTTTCTCTGGCACTGATGTCAGCCTGAAGTCGAACCATATGTACCTTGGAAAAACACACAATGGAACAGATCTCATTTGCAACCAAGGAATGGCCTGGATCCATGATTGCAGAATTCATTTCATTGCATAAGAGGTGGTCATTTTCTTTAAAGTACTTCATGTATGTATGTATGTACGTACGTACGTATGTATGTTTAATATACCAGTGTCTCGTTTTCCTCCTTTTAAAACTAAATGGTTGGCGAGCTCTGGTGGCCTAGTGGCAAGGAACTGCAACTACAATCCCAGAGGCGTATGGTTCGAACCCACCAGATGCTCTGCCGGGGAAGGAGGGACAATCTCCTCCTGTACCAGTCAGATCCGATTTGACGGTACACACACACACACACACACACACACACACACACACAACCAAATGGTTGCCTTACGCACTACCTTGGTAGTGCACTCTGTTCCTTGCACACGGAAGGTCCTGACAGGGGCTTCTTTCCTCCTGTGGAGCAACTGGTGGTTTGGAACCACCGTAAAGGCACTGCCTTGGGCTCAGCTGTGTAACTCCCTACAGATGAGGCCACGCGAGAACAGAAATGATGCCTTTTGTTCAGCCCTTAGTAGAACACCTGGAGCTTAGTAAATAGATAACAGCTACCGAGAATACTTACATATTTTAAACAAAGTATGGCACATAATGTGAACATGTAACCAACAGGGACTGATGCCAGGAGAAAAACATCACGCTGAGTAAAGTAAAAGGGTCAGCAAAGGAGGGGAAGACCCTTCCCCAAGCTGGACTGGCACAGTGACCATCAGGGCAAGTTCAAGCACAGAGGCCATTGTTGGCGTGAAGCTGGGAGAAAGCAGTGCTTTGCTCTGTTGGATACTGGTCACCGTGACCTGGAACCAATTAAATGACACCTACTGTCAACCTTGAGGTTGCTGTGTGTGTCAGCTTTGTAAATTCAATCTCCTGTTTCCATGGATTCCACATCCACTGACTCAAATATTCCATCCAGTGAATTTAAAAAAAAAATAAGATTAAATGTTGAAAGCAAATTCTCAAAAGGTAAAAGGGAAGTGTTGCTTATATGGTATTTTCTTATGATTAGATATTGCAAGTAATCTAGAGATAGGACATTCTGCCTCTGTACCTGGAAACCCGAGGAGGCAGTTCCACTCTGCCCTGTAATGTTATGATTTGGGGTGAAGTCAGTGATGATGGGTAGAGATGATTTAAAAGTATCCAGGAGAATGAGCATAAGAGCTCTGGTGACTTAGTCCACAGGGGTGTATGTGCTGGTCTCTGGCAGTTTGCATCCCCAGTGCATGTTGAAGAGAGATGGGTCATTTCCCCGCCTTGGAAACCCAGTGGAAGGTTTCTACTCACACTTACCAGCCACGAGTTTGAATTGTTATTTTTGTGTTTGCTGCCGTCTTAATGATGAGGAAAAGGCAACTTAAGCAGCAAGTTCCTACTAGTAAGAGGCTGGCTTCAAGTTCAACTACAGTCCTGCTAGCTTCTGAAGCTAAGATTTCAACTACTGTAATAAAAGCAGCAAGAAACTCATGTAATATTATTCAAAATAGGTGACCCTGGAGGACATTATACTGAGTGAAATATCTCAATCACAGAAGGACAAATACTGCCTAGTGCCACTTTTGTAAAATGAGACTGACGTCGTGGTTGGGGGGAGACTGAGAAAGATGGAATAAATAACGTATAATGCATTGAAACAGATGAGGGAGAGAACTGTTTAAAAGGGATATATGATTAGGTATTATTGTCATGACAGGAGTCCAGAATGAAAGCTGCACAGTGGATTGGACTTGGAGGGAAGATATTGTATAACAGTGAAAGAATTTTACTTTTCAAAGAGAAGAGCAGATGGGGGAGGGGCGTGGTGGGCAGGGGGAAAAGGGTTAACAATGAATGGAAATCCAAAGTGTCTGTAAGCTTTTATTAAACTTAATTTTTTTAAAAAGTATTCAGTGCAGCACATTTGGGGAGGGGGGGAGAATAAAATTCTCAGACAATTAAAAGAAACAAAATAATCCTTAAATCTGCCGTCTAAATGGAACTATTGTGATATGCTAAGGAAGTTTTGTTCTCATAATTTACTTATGCTTGTGTATTGTTTCTCAAAATTGAAATGATACTCGGTAATAAGAGTTTTAAAATTGTTCTGTTCATTTCAAAATACAGAGTGAATATTTCTCATGTCATTAAATTTCTAATGACCATAAGAGAATAACCTTTTTTTTTTTTACTTAAATGATCTAAAGAATCACCACAATTCTTTGTGTCACTCAGTGTGTATAGATTTTGTCAAAATTACAGCATTTTTGCTCATTTTAAAGGGACTTTTGATTTCCTCCTCAGTGATCAAACTATCAGTGGAGTTTCACTTCTCTTTGTGTGTCCTATGCAGCCTTTCATTTGAAGCAAGATGAAAGTATCTAGCTAGATTCAGGGACCCAACGTCATCTGCAGCTAAAATTCACAAGTTCATTGCCTGAGGCGTGGCCCCTGCCTTGTCACAGCAGGCAGCTGGAGACTAACTAGAGAAGTCCACTAAGGATTATTTAAGTGGCCACTACAACCTTCTCCCAAATTTAATGTTTTTCACTCTTCCAGCTTTAAAAGTACACAAGATTCTGTTAGGATATTTTGTCTTTTCAAATTCCACTGAGAGAGGCACTCTGGACCACTACACACTACATGAAGATACATAAGCCCAAGCAAGAGAACACATGTTTGTTTAACAGGCTAAAGGTACAAAGTTTTAAGGGCTAAACAGATATGTGCAAGTGCCAGGGTTAGATGTTACACATGGGCAGCCTAACTGAATCCATGTTGTTGTTGTTGTTACGTGTTGTCAAGTTGCTTGTGATTCATAGTGACCTCCTGTAAACGGCCCTGAAACCTGCTCTAGCCTGTCCCAACTTTCCTGACTCCAATACACCTACCCTTATTACCCCAGTCAGTGTGTCAGTCCATCTCATCGGTGGTCTCCCTCTCTTTCTCTGTCCCTCCGCCCTTCTAAGCATGATATCCCTCACTTGGATTTATGTGTATTCTGAGGTCTGATTAAGTTTAAGAAAAAGCAATAAATCTTTATAATATGTAGCATGCTCAGAGATATAGTTGAAGAAATGAGAAAGAATCACAAGATGTTTGAATCTACATTCTGACAAATTGTTACGTAGGAAACTGCAATGCCGAACCACATTCAGGTGATTCACATCCCCCGATCCTTGGGGAGAAAGATGAGCAGTCTCTTCTAATGTGATTTACAGCCTCTGAAAACCAACTCAAGGGTCCACTGAGTCGGTTCTGAATCAAAGGTAATGAGTCTGACGTTTGAGTTACTAAAGGGCTGTGTCAGCAAAAAGAGAGAAGCAGCAGAAGCCAGACTGAAGTAAGAAGTGAGTGCTCCATGAATATGGTCAGCCTCCCCACGGAATCTGGCCCTGTTGAGGATAAAGGAAGTAAGGTCATAGATGCAGAAGGCTGTGTCTTGTGAGGAACTGGAGTGTGTGTGTGTGTGTGTGTGTGTGTTTAAGAAGAGCATGTTTAAATGTCAGTAACAGAATTCTGATAAACAGAACTTTTAAAATATATAAATGAAGTTTTAATTTCATAAAAATATGACGTTTAAGTATATAAAAGAAGTTTTTAAGTATATACGTTTGGAAATGGCAATGAGACGCCCATGCTCATTCATTTTCTAAAACATGCTTATGAACATAGTCATGTGATACATGATTCCTTTTATGTTTATTCATTTACATAATAAGCTGAGGAGGGGGAGTAATGCACCTATTTAGCCTTAAGAGAAAATAAGGTTCAAGAAGATACAGAATTAGTGACAGAAACCAAAGCCGTCAGCCATCCACTTCAATACCATTTTTACAGTCCAGTGTAGAGTGGAAAGGGAGGTCTCAAATTAAAATATTTTCAGAGAAAAGTAGAAACACCAAATTGAGGCGATTCCTTTCCTTAAAAGAGAGAAATGGTCTTTTCTGAGAAAACACCAAATGGCGGATGACGCCGGTGCAGCGGGAGGGCCTGGAGGCCCTGGGATGGGAGCCCGGGCGGTTTCCGCGGAGGCTTCGGTAGCGGTCTGCGGGGTCGGGGCCGCGGCCGTGGTCGGGGCCGTGGGAGGGGCCGCGGAGCTCGAGGAGGCAAAGCCGAGGACAAGGAGTGGCTCCCCGTCACCAAACTGGGCCGGCTGGTGAAAGATATGAAGATTAAATCATTGGAGGAGATTTATCTTTTCTCCCTGCCCATCAAGGAATCTGAGATCATCGACTTCTTCCTGGGCATGTCCCTCAAGGATGAGGTGTTGAAAATCATGCCAGTGCAGAAGCAGACACGTGCTGGCCAGCGGACCAGATTCAAGGCCTTTGTTGCCATCGGAGACTATAATGGCCATGTTGACTTGGGCGTCAAGTGCTCCAAGGAGGTGGCTACTGCTATCCGTGGGGCCATCATTCTAGCCAAGCTCTCCATTGTCCCTGTGCGACGTGGCTACTGGGGGAACAAGATTGGCAAGCCTCACACCGTTCCCTGCAAGGTGACTGGGCGCTGTGGCTCTGTGTTGGTGCGTCTGATCCCTGCACCCCGAGGCACTGGAATCGTCTCGGCCCCTGTGCCTAAGAAGCTGTTGATGATGGCTGGAATTGATGACTGTTACACCTCAGCCAGGGGCTGCACAGCTACCCTGGGCAACTTTGCTAAGGCCACCTTTGATGCCATCTCAAAGACCTACAGCTATCTGACCCCAGATCTCTGGAAAGAGACAGTGTTCACGAAGTCTCCCTACCAGGAATTCACAGATCATCTTGTAAAGACTCACACCAGAGTCTCCATGCAGAGGACTCAGGCTCCAGCTGTGGCCACCACCTAGTGGATTTTCTATAACAAATAAAGTGAATTATGTTCTAAAAAAAAAAAAAAAAAAAGAGAGAAATGAGAAATTGCAGAACACAAACATAGTTAGAAAAAATGTTTGTTTTTGGAAAGCTATCAGAGATAACTCTGGTGACTTAGTCCTTAGACAAGTACACTGCTAACCCAAAGAAAGCCCCTCTTTACGGGTTCGAATCCACCAGCTGCTCCGAGGTATAAAGATAAGCTGTCTCCTTGTGTGTTTTTTACAACATCCGAAAACCCGCGAGAGGGTTGGTTCTGACTCGTCGGTAACTCAGTGACAACTAACAGTGACATCTCTTAAAGAGTGTTCGCCAAGAAACAATTGCTAAGCTCGAGGAGAAATACCTCTGTGGGTTTGTTCTGTTTTCTAAATTTTTCCCTTCTGAATTATTTCTCTTTCTGGACGCCTTCTTACGTAATAAGGCCAAATGCTGCTGGTATTACAACGTGTAAATTAGCAAGTAACGTTCACTATAGTTGGCCTTGACTATCTCTTATATGCATATTATATATCCTTTTACTAGCTAATTAATAATATATTGGACCTAAGCATTTGTAAGAACCAAGGTATCAGTTCAGCTGTTCTGAGCCTTCACAATGAGTGTTTATTAATAATTCACAACAGTGTCCTAAATAATGAAAACTTCTGTCAAAATGTCTGTCATGTCATCCGGCCCAGACCCTTCCTGACACTTGGCCTTGTTTGTTGTACACAAATGCTATTGGCAGAACTCCACGGCAAAACATGTTCCTGCCAATCAAACCCCAGGAGGTGGGGGCAGCCTGCTGATGGATCTGCAAGGCTGATTCCATGCTGCAGATTAGAGAGCTCACGATAAACGCCTCCTGAAACAGAATGTGGTGGTCCACGATTTAAATATCCTTAAAAAGAAGTTACCAAGCTACACAATTATTAACAGTTTTTTAAAAATTGAAAACTCTTAAAAGAGAAAAAAATTTTTACCACTAATTAGTATCAAGGCTATTTACATGCCGCAATATTTTATTATTGATAATATAGGTGTAGATATATATATATTATATAGGTATGTATACACACATTATGTGTTGTTTTTGTTGTTGTTATGTGCCGTCAAGTCACTTGTAACTCTTAGCAAACCTATGTACAACAGCTCTGAACCCTGAGCCAACCTCATTGTCTCCGACACACCCACCCCCTTTACCCCAGTCACTGAATCAATCTATTTCATCAAGGCTCTTTCCCTCCTGTGCTGTCTCTCCACCCTGCCAAGCATAATGTCCCTCTCCAAGGACTGATCCCTCCCTGCAACATGTGTGAAGTATGTCAGAGAGAGTTTCAGAATCCTTGCCTCCAAGGGGCAGCCTGGCTTCACCCTCTCCAGGATGAAACCATTTGTCTCCTAGCAGTCCATGGTATTCTCTATACTCTTCTCCAGCACCACAGCTCAAAGGCATCAATTCTCCTTCTATCCTGCATGGTCATTGTCCAGCTTTCTGATGCTTAACAGGGGATAGCAAACACCATGACCGGGACCAGGTGCACCTTCTTCTACACACTGACATCATTGCTTGCTCTTCAGTACTTTGAAGATGTCCCTGAAAGCAGACTTTTTCAGTGCATTTCATCTTTCGATTTCCTGCCTGCTGGTACCAAGAGTGTTGGTTGTGGAGCCATACAAACTAAGGCTGTGAACAATCTCAATCTCTTCACTATCTATCATGATGCTGCTGATTTGCTGAGTGGTGAGAATCTTTTTCTTGATGTTGAGCTTCAATCCATATAGGAGGCTGCAGTCCTTGACCTTCTGCAGCAAGCGCTTCAGGTCCTCCTCATTTTCAGCAGCCAGGTTTGTGTCATCTGCATAATGCAGGTTGTTGATGAGTCTTCCCCCAGTCCTGATGCCACATTCCTCCTTATAGAGCCCAGCCTCCTGGATAATCTGTTTCACTTATAGATTGAAAAGGTAAGGTGATATGACATACTTCCCAATTTTGAACCATGCCGTGTTTCCTTACTCTTTTCTGATGACTGCATCCTGGTCCAAGTATAGATTTCACATAAGCACAATCAAGTGTTCTGGTATTCCCATTCTTCTCAGAGTTAGCCACATACATTATGTGTATATACTATATATATATATACACACACACACACACACACATTTATTTCTTTCAGAATGGTATTTCATTAGGCAATGGTTTTCAACCTTGAGTATACACAATAATTAACTCAGAAATATTTTTAAAAATCCAGTGTTCTAACTTCTCCAAATACTTATAAAAAGATGTAGTGACCGGGTGAATTATTTCCTCCTTTCTGTCTCCTTCCTTTCTGATAAGAGATGAAGATAATTGCTGTACTGTTTCCTGAACACTACCCAAGTCAGGCGTCTGACCTGGATATTTATCCAGATAAACCAATGCCATCTAGACTTGCTAACTCAGGAGAAAGTTTTTAGGACCCTGACTGATGACCTTTTATGGATGGAATGAAAACTCCTCATCTCACAAAGGTATGAAATGAGAGCTTTGATAAGAAAATGATTCTAAGCTAGATAGGCAAATTTCAGTTTCACGTCTTTTCAGTACGTATACAAGCAGTACTAGAAGCCAGATGGGCTACGAATTAAAACCCTGCAATTTTCATTTTCCTTTCTAGGATAAATGAACTTGAGATCCTTGACAATAGTTTCAAAACTTTTTCAAATTACGAGTGTTAAAATTCTAAATACTATCCTTCTATTACCCGGAGTAGTAAGGACTATATCTTCACTATGGATTGAAGCTTACCTCAAGAAGACAAAAATTCTCACCACTGGGCCACTTGGGAGCACCACAATGGATGGAGAAGGAACTGAAGTTGTTAACAATTTCGGCTTGCTGGGCCCCACAGTCAACACCCTTGACATCAGCAGTCAGGAAATCAAAGGACGAATTAATTGCTTTGGGGAAATCTGCTGTCAGGGACCTCTCCAAAGTGCTAAAGAGCAATGATATCAGTCTAGAGAGTAAGATGTGCCTTATCCAGGCCATAGTTTTACAATTCCTTGCATCAGAGAGCCGGGCAATGACAAAGGATGACAGAAGAATTGATGTCTTTGAGTTGTGGTGCTGGAGAAGAGTATTGAACCCATCATGGACCCCCAGGACGGTGAAAACCAAGTTGGTGGAAACCTTTGGAGACGATGAAACCAAGTTTCTCTTTGGAGGCTAGGATTTTGAAGTTCCTTCTCACATACTTCAGTCATGAGGCCAGAAGGGATCAGTCCTTAGAGAGGGACATTCTGCTCGGAAGGGTGGAAGGACAGCGTAGGAGAAAACAACCTCAGATGAAATGGAATGACAGTGGGATTAGGTGTGTTGAAGTCATTGAGACTCGCTTAGGACAGGCCAGAGTTCAGAGGTGTTGTACATAGGTTCACTGTGAGTCAGGGGTGACCAGTGACACGTAACACCAACAACTACCTAGAATCTCCCTAAAGAACATCAGCGTCAGCTTAATGACTAAAGTGAACCTGATCCAAGCCGTGGTCGTTCTGATTATCTCCTGTACCTCTGAAAGTCGGACAATGACTGCAGATGACAGAAGGGGAATCGATGACTCTTTGGAATTGTGGTGTTGGAGGAGAGTATTGAATATACTGGTGGACTAACAAAAATCTAAGTCTGTCTTGGAGGAAATACCAGCAGAGTGTTCATCTTAGAGGCCAGGATGGTGGAACTCCATCTCATACATTTTGGTTGAGCATCTTGTCAGGAGCAACAAGGTGTTGGAGAAGACACCGTGCTGAGAAGGTTTAGTGAAAGAGAAGGAAGACTGTCCAGGAGATGGACTGACACGCTCCAATAATGGGCGTGAGCATATCAAAGAGGGTGAGGGTGGTACACAGGGCAAAGTTCACAGCTGTTAACTCACAAGATTACTGCAAGAGACACTTGACTTGATGGCACCTAAGAGCAACCCCCCAGAAGGACTAAGTGCCAACTTTGCCAGGCTGCTTTACAGCAGCAGGGATGTTTATTCTCTGATGTGTCAAATCTGGAGTTTTAGGGTACCGCCCACATTACTTTAGATTTCCAGAACAGGAAACTCAGAACTCATGTAATCGAATCTCTCTGTATCTTTTCCTTAAGGGATATTGCCTAGGTTCTCCAGAAGCCTGACTGACCCTTTCTTGAATATATGGCATTCAGTTGTCTGACGTGGACCAGGCAGTGACATTTAAAAATGTAAATTTCCCAGTGTTCTCCTTTTCAAATATATATAATTTCTCTATACCATTGGTAGTTAGATTTCAAATCCCAGTATATTCCTTTCTATCTTGTTAGAGAAAGTTAAGCAGTGTCTTGGCTTCTTCCACTAACATCTATTCATGTCGCTGACAGGACAAAATGCATTTGAAATCTGAAGTCTGTCTGTTACCCATTTTTTAAATACTATTATGATGCTGTTAAGAGAAAGGGCATGGTAATGGAGTGAGACACATTAAGGTTCAAATACTAGCTTTATGAAGCACCGTGTGACCAGGAGCAAGTTTCAAATATTCTTCGTATTCTTTTGTTCATTGTAAAAGGTTGGCTAAAAATAAGAGAGTTGATCTAAGAAGTAGGGAGTAATTTCCTAGCCTTTCTATCCATCTATCTAAATATCATCTATGCTTTGTACATAGTTGTTGTTAAGTGCTATCAAGTCGTAGGCGACTCATAGCAACCCTATGAGAAAAAGTCCTGGCAAAAGTGATACAGGTGTCCAGGACTTTTGTTTGTAAGGTTGCTGTGAGTCGCCTATGACTCTACGGCACTTAACAACAACAGCAGCAGAGAGAGCGAGCAGTTGGCCTAGCGGACAGAAAGCCATGCTCCCAATCCAACGGTGGGTGACTCTACTCCACGGCCCTCAGGCCAGCCTTTAAATGTTTTTGGTGAAACATTCTTCTAGGTCATATAACCCTAGTGTGTTCACCTGCTGTACAGAGGTAACTCGTGGTTGCTATAAAGCTGAACACTGTGACACTGATGTGTCAAATGTGATAATGGTCACCCATGGTGGACAGTGTTTGGTGGAGCTCTCCGATTAAATCAAGCTTGGAAGCAGGAGTGGCGTCCACTTCCATAATAGCTTGCCTCCGGAAACCCTACATTGTACAAAGTAGGTTCTCAATAAAACAGAAGCTCTTACTGCTTTTTTTTTTAATTTAAATTTTTTCTTTATTAACTTGTTGGCTGATGATGGAGAAGAGATTGAGGTTTTTAATGATTACAGCTTGCTCGGCTCCACAATCAACACACTTAACACCAGCAGTCAGGAAATCAAAAGAGTAATTACATTAGGGAAAATCTGCTGTCAGGGACCTCTCCAGAGTGCTGAAAAGTAACAATGTCAGTCTAGAGATTAACGTGCATTTAATCTAATTTAGACCATGTTTTTTGCACTTACTTGCTATGTGTCATAAAGCTGGACAAATAACTAAAGATGACAGAAGAATTGATGCCATGGACCACCAAGAAAACAAATAGTTCTATCTTGGAGACAGTGGAACCAAGTTTCTCTTTGGAGAGTAGAATTTTAAAGTTCCATCTCACCTGCTTTGGGCACGTAGCCCGGAGGGACTGGTCCATGGAGAAGGACATCATGCTTGGGAGGGTGGAGGGACAGTGTAGGAGAGGAAGCTCCCAGATGAAATGGATTGATTTAGTGACTGGGGCAGTGGGGGTAGGTGTGTCTGAGTCAGTGAGACTGACTTGGGACAGCGCAGGCTTCAGAGCTTTTGTATATAAGGTCGCTGTGGGTTGCAGGTGACTCAGTGACTCATAACAACAACAACTTGTTTCTCATAAAACATTCTTATCTCTACAATAAAATATCTGCAGTGGAGAGAAAATAGCAGACCTCTTTCAAAGGGGTTAATTTCCCTTTGTAAAATGCTGAAACTGATGGCTGAGGTGTTATTTCTTCTTATTTGCAGCGTGAGTTTAAAAATCAAAGGAAACATCAAAATTCAGCCTGGTTCCGTTTAGGATGTGTCATAGCGAAGGATTCAAAGGATCCCTGCCTCTTAGCTTCCAAGGGAAGAAGGGGCTTTGTTTGCATGTGTCTACTCCGGTATGTACAAAATTTGCTAATTAGAAATTGAAAAAACATAGTCAATCAACCATTCTTTGTTGTTCCGTCTGTCAAAAGGGGGAGCTTTGCGTTTGCCTGAGACACGTACAAAAAGGCAATTTGCTCAAACTGCAAGAGAGCAGCGCGGGTTGTCTGGTTTTCCCCTTTGAATCTTCCGCGGTGGAAGGAGGAGGCCGCTTGGAAGCTCTCCAGTAATCACACTTTGGCCGCAAAGCAGGAATGTGAAAGGCGACTTTCTGTAGGCTGAAGGTCAGGTGGTCTTGTCCGGAGGGAGTCAGCACTGGCCGCCCAAGGGTCTTGCATCTCTGATGGTTCAAATCCTCCAGTCTCTCCTGAGAATGAAAGTGGGCAATCACTTCCTATGTTATTTCCAGCTTCAGAAACCCAATGGCGCGTCAACTATGCGTCACTTCTGACTCAAGCAATGAACGAGTGGAAAAAAAATACATATGACTCATGTTCCTCCTCCCAATCAACTGATATTTTTGTCGTTCTGTGCCACCAAATTGGAACCCATAGCCGATCCTCCCAGTGGGTTTTCAGAGTCAGTAAATCACAGGAGGAGACTGCCTGTGTTTGTCCTCTGGAGCAACTGGTCGCTTAGAATGCCTGGGGGCTGGCAGTGCATCTCCTTACCACTGGGCCACCAGGGCTCCCTGGGACAAAGCCTTTGCCTCTCGGGAGAAAATAGTTGTTCACACAGCACTTGCCTATGATGGGAAGGGATTTTTAATTACCATGGAGGCCCTGCTAATTTTCCCAGTGGTCAGCAGGACATCTGAGAAATATGGACAAGCAAAGAGTAGAAGGATTGCAAGCGAAAGAGGAAGGAACCAAGCATAAGCTTGTGTGGTAGAAAAAGAGGGCAGGCAAGCCAGAGTTGAGTCAAATGTTTTATTCACATGGTCTTAGGGAGGTAAATGTTGGGTATGTTTTAAATTGAGTTGGTTAAGAGGTGATAGTAGAAAGGACCACCCTCCACTTCGTCAGGAATTGTGTGCATGATGTTGATACTCAAAGATTAAAGTAGGGTTCAGGAGAAGAAAAAGATGTGAATTTCTGGTTTA
>NW_006399761.1:10711354-10732440 GCF_000299155.1 Elephantulus edwardii
TCTCTATCTCTCTATCTCCCTCTGTCTCCCTCTTTCCTCCTCTCCTTCTCCCTCTCCCCCTTCCACTCCCTCTCCCCCTTGTGAAAGTCTTATTGTCCAACCCCAGCTTTATTTGCGACCCTTGTGTTTCCACTCCAGGCCAGGTATCTCACCTGTCTCTGCTTTATTACCTGTCTTTTAGGAGGAAGTCCTTTTCAATTTCAGCAAGAGCATTCCCTGGGGCAAACATTTTAGCAAGGGAATTTAAAAATGGGAGGGCGTAATTGCATATACCAGTGACAGCATAAGAAGATAAATGAAATATGTTTAAAAAAAAGTATGTGGAAGAGCCTTAAATGAAATTTAAATTGCAAGTTACAAAAAAAGGGGGGGGTATGCAGACACAGAAACACACACACATGGGCTATAAATGCAAATGACAATTTGAAATAGTGTAAAAAATAATGAAATCGTTGTTGCTGTGAACCTACCGTTGAGTCGGAACCAACCCATAGCTGACCCTTAGAGGCCAACCTCAGGGTTTTCAGAGGCAGTTTATCACAGAGGAGGAGATTGTCCACCTTTCTTGTGCAGAGCAGCTGGTGGATTTGAACTGTGTGCCTTTAGGATTGCAGTGCAATGTCTTACCATTAGTCTACCAACTATGGAGACCATTCTATTTTTAAAAGATAACGAAAAAGAAGAAAAAAAAAATCTTGATGTAGGTTACTTACAATGAAGATTTTGAAGAGAGGGGAGGGGAGGGGAGGAGAAGGGAGGGGACAGGAGAGGGATGGGGAGGGGAGGAATAGAATAAAAAATCAACCAGTAGCCAATCTGGAAGTGATTAATTGAACCAACTCCAGTTTACTGACATCAGGTCACCAGGCAGACTCTGACCTTTGGGAACTGGAAGCAATTTGCACACATCTTTAGATGCAGCCTAGAACTTTTAAATGCTTAATAGTACCTCAGTGACTCAGAGAATTCAAGGGTTACCTCTAGGAAGTAAAGGAAAGTATCTAAAGTTATAGAAGATAATAGTCTGCATTAAACTGACCTATTTAGAATCAACCAAAGTCCTTGTCACAAAGGAGCTATGCAAAGATTTATTCACTGTGTTAAATGAGGCCTTGGGGTTCTTAATTGACTATCAAGGCACTCTCCCAAGTGTGAAAGAGCAATGATACCACTTTAAAGACTTAGGTGCTTCTGATCCAAGTTATGGTATTTTTCATTTACTCCCTGTGCATCTGAAACTTAGCCAATAAATAGGGACTACATTCCCATTCTTCTCAGAGTCAGCCAGAGTTTGTTATGATCCACACAGTCAAAAGCCTTTGCATAGTCAATGAAACACAGAAAGACATCCCTCTGGTACGCCCTGCTTTCAGCAAAGATCTATCTGACATTAGCTGTAATATCTCTAATAGCACAGCCTCTTCTAAACCAGACTGCACTTCAGGCAGGCGGTGCCTATTTTGCTGTAAGCATAAGGCATACTTTTTATTACATGTCATCAGTTCTAACTTATGAATATAGAAGACAGTGTTCCACTAAGGTTCTGCAGGTGAGGGACCCACCAAAAGCAGATTTTCCAGACCTCAATATCAGAGAGTTTGTTGTTGTTTATGTTATGTGTTGTTGTGTCACCTGAGACTCACAATGACCCTATATGCAACAGCTGTGAACCTTGCCCTGTCCTGAGCCAATCTTACTATCTCTGACACACTTACCCCTCCCCTCCCACTACCCCAGTTCCTGTGTCAATCCTCTGATCTGAGTCTTCCTCTCTTGCATCTTCCCTCCACCTTTCCAAGCATGCTGTTCTTCAGGGACTGATTTCTCCTGGAAACATGCAAAGTATGTGAGATGAAGCTTCAAAATCCTTGCCTCCAAGGAACAGCTTGGTTTCACCCTCTCCAGAGCAAACCTGTTTGTTCTCTTGGCTGCCCATTGACTATTTCATATTTTTCTTCAGCACCACAACTCAAAGGTATCAATCCTTCTTCCATTATCTGTACTCATTGTCCAGTTCTCTGATGCAGGGCAAGTGATCAGGTAGACCTTAGTCTCTAGATTGACATCCTTTCTCTTCAGCACTCTGGGGAGGTCTCTGACAACAGATTTTCCCAATGCAATTCATCTTTTGATTTCCTGACTGTTGGTACCAAGAGTGTTGATTGTGGAGCAAGGAAGTTTATTTTCTTAAGTGCTTCTGAATGGACTGAAACCTTTATCTTTTCGACTTGAAGTTGAATGTATTTGTACCATGCGGGGGTTCTATGTGCAATACACTAAAAACTACAGAAGAAAATTACTAAACATATTAATAGTCATTTTAGTAAATGAAGAATGAGTAATCTAAATCCTTTTTATATTGGCATTTTTAACATTTTTACACTGATTCTATTTTACTCAAACAATGAATACTTTAATACTTGGCACTTACATTGTGACTAGGGATGATAGAGAATTGATGCCTTTGAGCTGTGGTGCTGGAGAAATGCATTGAATATACCATAGACTGCTAGGAGAGCAAACAGGTGAAGCCAGGCTGCTCCTTGGAGGCAAGGATTCTGAAACTCTCTCTGACATACTTCACACATGTTGCAAGGAGGGATCAGTCCTTGGAGAGGGGTGTCATGCTTGGGAGGGTGGAGGGACAGCGCAGGAGAGGAAGACCCTCGATGAGATGGACTGATTCAGTGACTGGGGTAACGGGGGTAGGTGTGTCAGAGACAATGCGGTTGGATCAGGATGGGGCAGGATTCAGAGCTGCTGTACATAGAGTTACAAGTTACTCAACAGTGCACAACAACAATATTATAGAATAAGTTTCGTAGCAGTAGCTGTCCACACTTCCTGTCATTGTGTCGATTCTGATTCATAGCCGTGCATTCAGAGCTGAACTGCTCTGTTAGTGTAGTTTGGGATGTGTTGTACTGCTGACCAATATTGCTTGTGTCTCTGGAGGTTTGAATGATTCCACAGGAGAAAGAAGGGAATAATCCTCCTGTGAAGGGTTACAGTCGGTGACTCCCAGCGGAGGGTCGGTATGTGTACTGACTATGTGTCAGAGAGTCACCGTCACAGAAGCAGACTCCTTCATCTGCCCTCTGCAGACCCTCCGGGGTTCAAACTGCTGAGGTTTTGGTTATGAGCCTCACGCCTTAATCACGATGCCACTGAGATCCTTTCTATAGGATTTTTTTTACTATAGGGGGGAAAAAATCAAACTTCCTGCCTTTGTGTCAGAGTAGACTCCCTGCTGCCCCTCGGGTGTGATTTCTGAGGCTGTAAACTGCACAGGAGGAGATGGTCAGTCTCTCTCCAGCAGACCAGCCCGTGGATTCTGATTGGGCCTCTTTGGGTTGGCAACCCAATACCCTACCCACCAGGCTGCCTTAGATGCCTCCATGCCATACGAAAATGGAAGACTGTCCTGTTCTCACAATGATACTCAGGGCTTCAGAACACTCACAATACAGTCACCATCATCTGAAGGTAATTTTGGCTTGCTTCTTAGAAAGAATATTGATTCCAAAGCCATACCTTTAACTCTTATCTGAAATCCCGAGATAATGAGCCCTGGGCTTGCTAAAAAGCTTTCAGAGTGCACAGGGTAGCACTTGTAAGCCCCTTGAATCTGAGATTGTCATTCTGAAGACGCTCTGTTTGTGAGTACCGGCTCTGGGCTTGGTCTCCTTGACTGTCCTGCACCTTATCGGAAATGCATTCTAAAGATCACTCTCCTTATCACGCTCCTAAATCAAGCACATAAATGTCGCTCAGGAAGCAGGACCACCAGACAGCCTGTGTGCAGTTTGCAGTGGGGAGGTCAGAGCTGAGAGTCCTGGCGGGGCCAGCCTGTTAATGAAGGCTGGCCTTTACCCATCCATGAAGGGGGTGGGGGTGCTACACACAGCACATCCGGCTGAGCACCACCTGCTTAGTGATGTGCTCACAGCAGCTTCCTGAATGCCAGGCTTAGCCCCGTTAGGGTTTGTGTGGTCTTTCAGCACTAATGTTTTACCCATCCTGTGCAACATGTGGGTGAATAGGCATATCTCATCGTTTCACAGACCAAATGACCCTGCTCCAGTTAGACATGCTGGTTAAAATAAAGAGTGGCACCTGCCTTAAGGAGGCCTGGTGGTGCAAAGGTAAAGTGTTAGTCTGGTAACTGAGAGACCAGATGGTCTGCCCCGTTGAGCTGACAGCCCAGAGAGCCCCATGGAGCACTTCTGTGATGTCACACGGGGATTGTGTAAGTGCAAACAAAACTGATGCGAGGTCCAAGTAACACTACCTCTTTTCCCGGTAATATCATCATAGTGGGAGAATCTACAGGCAGAGAATATGCTTTCTAGGAATTGCTGTTGTTCTTAGGTGCTGTGTAGTCGAGCACGACTCATAGTGACCTTATGAACAAAAGATATGAACCCTGTTCTCTCCTGTGCTCTCCTCACACTTTCTGACACACAAAAGCCCATTGCAGCAGTCACCGTATCATTCCACCTGGTTAAGCATCTTCCTCTCCTTTGTACCCTTCCCAAAATCATGTCCTTCTCCAAGTACCTCCTAGAAATGGGCCCAAAGTACGTGTGGTGAAACCTCATCATTCTTGCCTCCAAGAGCACTTCGGCTGCACCCTCTCCAAGAAATATCTGTCCACTCTCTTGGTCGTCCAAGGGATGTTCAGTGCTCTTCTCCAGCACCACAGCTCAAAGGCATCAATTATTTTTCTGTCATCCTGAGTCATTTTCCAGCTCTCAGATGCTTAGCTAGTAACCAGAAAGACTATGGCCTGAATTTGATGTACCTTAGTCTTCAAACTGACGTCACTACTTCTCAGTAATTTGGAAAGGTCCCTAACTGCAGATTCTCCCAGTGCAATGTGTCTCCTCCTTTTCTAACTGCTGGTACCAAGGGTGTTAATTGTGGATCCAAGCAAGATGAAGCTGTTAACAGTTTCAGTCTCCTCTCCATCCATCATGATGTTGTCTATTGGTCCAGTGAAGGATTCTGTATTCAGCAGACATGTCCATCAAATATGAAGGAGAAAAGAGGTCATTTTCAGTAAATCAGGCACTTAAGGAATTTGGGGAAAAAAGAACAAAGAAATACTAAGGAAAATCTTTCACATAGACACTGCAAAGAACAATGGCTGGACCACAGTAACCAGAAACAGAAACAAAACAAAAGAGGCAACTGGACAATGAATTTAGGATGACAGAAGAAGAATTGATGCCTCTTAGCTGTGATGTTGGAGAGAAGCCTTAAATATCGATTTCAAAGCCTTTACCAGCCAAAATAACAGGCCTGAATAACAACTGCAAGGCAGGCGATTCGAATCAGTAAACTGCTCCATGGGAGAAAGATGAACAATCTCCCCTCATGGGACTTACAGCTCTGAAGACCAGGAGTTGAACCAAGTCAACAGCAGAGATTGAGTTACTCAGTCATAAGGTAGAAGGTGTATGTCAAGGGCAGAACAACACTGAAACCAGTGGTTAACTCCACAATAAGGGATATATTTTCACTTTTTCTGTTAAATGCTTATCTGTTGGATACTTCTCTAAATCTGAACATTCAGATTGATGCACACTAGGAAGAAGGATTGGCCATCCACTTCCAAAGTAGCAGGCCTCTGAAAACCCTACGTACAACAGAACACACGTGGAATGACAGGAAGGGCAACTGAGTATGGAAATAAAAAGGAAGAGGAAAAGTTGTAAGCAGACGCTAGTGATTGGAACATGGAATGTGAGAACCATGAATGTACGAAAATTAGATATTGTTAAGGAAGAAATGGAACACATAAATATTGGCATACTAGGCATTGGTGAGATGAGATGTACTGGCATGGGGCATTTTGAATCGGATGATCATATGATATACTACTCCGGAGATGAAAAGGTGAGGAAAAATGGGGTTGCTTTCATAGTTAGAAAAGCCATTTCTAGATCCATCTTGAAGTACAATATTGTGAGTGACAGGATAATATCCATACGCATACAAGGAAGTCCAGTGAATACCACTATCATTCAGATATATGCACCAACAACCAGAGCCGAAGAAGAGGAAATTGAAGATTTCTACCAACATTTACAGTCGGAGATCAAACGAACATGCAACTAAGATGCATTGATATTAATGGGTGACTGGAATCCAAAAGTTGGGAACAGAGAAGAAGAATCAGTAGTTGGAAAACATGGACTCAGAGACAGAAATGGGGCTGGAGATAGAACGATTGAATTTTGCACAATCGATGACTTATCACAAACACATTTTTTAAGAGACATAAACACAGGTTATACACATGGATATCACCTGATGGTATGCATAGGAATCCGATCAATTACGTCTGCAGAAGGAACCGCAGGAGAAGCTCAATATCAGCTGTGAAAACTAGGCCAGGAGCTGATTGTGGAACAGACCACGAACTTCTCATATGCAAGTTCAACCTGAAGTTGAGGAAAATCAAACTGAATCCACAAGAACCAAAATATAACTTGGAGTCTGTCCCACCTGAATTTCAGAACCATCTCAAGAACAGGTTTGAGGCCTTGAACATGAATGAATGAAGATCAGATGAGTTGCGGGAGGATATCAAGGGTATCATCCAAGAACAGTGCAGACGTTCATTACAAAGACAGAAGAGGAAGAAAAGACCAAAATGAATGTCAGAAGAGACTCTGAAGATTGCACTGGAGTGCAGGGAAACCAAAGTACAAGGAAGAATTCAAGATAATAAAGACCTGAACAGAAGATTTCAAAAGGCAGCACGGGATGACAAAGTAAAATATTACAATGAAATGTGCAAGGAGCTGGAGTCAGAAAACCAAAACGGTCGAACTTGCTTAGCATTTCTTAAGCTCAAGGAACGGAAGAACAAATTCAAACCTCGAGTAGCTATAATCAAAGATGCTTTAGGCAGAATGTTAAATGATCCAGGAAGTATCAAAAAAGAGGGAAAGAATATGCTGAGTCATTGTATCAAAAGGAATTGGCAGATACAGAAGAATTTAATGAAACAACATATGAGCAAGAGCCTATGGTGATGAAAGAAGTAGTTCTGGCTGCTTTGAAGGACATGGCCAAAAATAAGGTTCCAGAAATAGATAGTATACCAGTTGACATATTTCAGCTAACAGATGCTGCCCTTGACGTGCTCACCAAGTTGTGTTAAGAAATCTGGAGAACAACCACTTGGCCAACTGACTGGAAGAGATCTATATTTGTTCCCATTCCAAAGAAAGGTGACCCAACTGATGCGGAAACTATAGAACTATATTGTTGATTTCACATGCAAGCAAGATTCTGCTGACGATTATCCAAAAACGACTGGAACAGCACATCAGCAGAGAACTGCCAGAAGTCCAGGCTGGGTTTAGAAGGGGTAGTGGTACTAGGAATATTGTAGCTAATGTTAGATGGATCTTGGCTGAAAGCAGGGAATACCAGAAGAATGTCTATCTGTGTTTCATTGATTTGCAAAGGCATTTGACTGTGTGGACCATAACAAACTGTGGCTGACTCTGAGAAGAATGGGAATCCCAGAACACTTGATCATGCTATGTGAAACTTATACTTGAACCAAGAGGCAGTCGTCAGAACAGAGCAAGGAAACACTACATGGTTCAAAACTTGGAAGGGCGTAGGCCAGGGATGTGTCCTGTCTCCATACCTCTTCAACCTATATGCAGAACAGATTATCCGGGAGGCCCGGCTCTATGAGTAGAAATGCAGCGTCAGAATTGGTGGAAGATCGTCAACAATCTGTGTTATGCAGATAACACAACCCTGCTTGCTGAAACTGAGGAGGACCTGAAGCGCTTGCTGCTGAGGGTCAAGGACTGTAGCCTTCAATATGGATTGAGGCTCAATGTCAAGAAGACAAAGATTCTCACTACTGGACCAATTGGCAGCATCAGGATGGATGGTGAAGAGATTGAGATTGTTCACACTTTTAGTTGGCTTGGCTCTACAATCAACACTCTTGGCACCAGCAGCCAGGAAATTAAAAGACGTATTGCAATGGGAAAGTCTGCTGTTAGGGACCTCTCTAAAGTACTGAAGAGAAAAGAAGTGTCTCCGGAGACTAAGGTGAGTTTGATACAGGCCATGGTCTTTGCAATCACTTGTTATGCATCAGAGAGCTGGACAATGACCAGGAAGGATAGAAGGAGAATTGATACTTTTGAGCTTTGGTGTTGGAGAAGAGTGCTGAGGGTTCCATGGACTGCTAGGAAAACAAACAGATCCATCATGGAGAGGGTTAAACCGGGCTGCTCCTTGGAGGCAAGGATTCTGAGGCTCTGTCTGACATACTTTGGTCATGTTGTAAGGAGAGATTGGTCCTTGGAGAGGGACATCATGCTTGGGAGGGAGGAGGGAAGGCGCAGGAGGGGAAGGCCCTCTGGGAGATGGATTGATTTGGTGACTGGGGCAATCGGGATGAGTGTGTCTGAGACAATGAGATTGACACAGGACAGAGCAGAGTTTAGAGCTGTTGTACATACGGTCGCTATGAGTCACAAGCGACTAGATGGCACATAACAACAATAACAAGGTAGAAGGGGAGCTCTTGGGGTGGGTGCGGCGTGGGGATTCATAGGGCTTGTACTCCTGTTCCAAAGTATACATCTCTCATGTTTTGAATTCACCAGTGACTCCTTTGAAAATGGGGAGGGGGGTAATCTCCTGATAGGCAATTTACATCCTCTGAAATGCAAAGAAGGGTCAGCTATGTGCAAGTACAACTCAATGGCCATGAATTTTTCTTGTTGTTGTTTGAAGAGGTAATAACAAAATGTCACACATTTGATGATAAAGACTGCTGTTGTCAGGTGCCATGGAATGGTGTCCTGCTCATAGCAACCCTCTGTATAGCCCTGATTGGTTCTGCAGCATCCCTACCGTCTCTGCTCCGCTTATTATTCTTATGGCCACCCGTGTCAGTCAATTTCTTGAAGGGTCTTCTTCCCTTTTATTGAACTTGGACTTTCAGTAAGCTAGGTTGTGTCCTGTGCATAATGAGGGTTGTTGAGGAGTGTTCCTTCAAACTGATGCCTAGATTCTTTAGATAGGTCAGTTTCTCAGATTATTTGCTCAGCATTCGTACTGAAAAGACAATGAAAGGACCCAACCCCAGTAACTTTTGATAGTTCAGTGGAGAAAGACGTCTGTTTTCTTACATAGCTTGGGGAAAGGTACACTGAAGCTGAACTTGTTTGGAATTGAGTTGATTGTGAATTAGTGCAACTTCCTGTGGGACAGAATAGAACCGAACTTCAGTTCTTAGTTGTAATCTGATCATATTTGACCTTTCTTCTCTCATAGTGCCACTGTTAATAACCACCTCTTAGTTAACAGTTAAAACCATTTGTGCTACCACAAAAACAAAACAAACAAACAAAAAAAAACCACAAAAAAACCCACCACCCCAAAACAAAACAAAAAACCCTTCTTTGCCAAAATTAGAGAAATCTAGTAGAAAACAAATGTGGTCATATCAAAATTGTAGTGCTTTCCCAGAACACCCAGCCATCTGCCCATTGTTTGTGCAGAACTCATAGGATTTCTGAATACCATCCTGTTTCTTAGACACGCCAGGATGTACTAACTTTTATGTGACACATAAGAAATGATGCACAAACCTAGTGTAGGTAAACAGAAAGTAACCCCTGTAATAAATTTAACAGTGGTATCAAGTTTCTTCTGCTTCCTAATAATAATGTACCTGAAAAGATGATACAGTCCTTCCCCCCGCCCCCCTTTCTCCTTTGTATTAGAGGAATTCATTCTCTTAGTGAAATTGTGCGTGTTTCCTCTCAGCCGCCTCCATATCTCGACTGGTTACTCTCTGGAGTGTTAACTGCATTTTCGCCTCATATCTGCATGCCTCCTTCTCTGATTAACTACTCTTCCTTTCTTGTCATTGAATTTATTTAAGAAAGTCACCATACCCTTAGAACCCTACTGTCTATTTGCCTGTGAACCAATCTTTAAGTCACTTTTTGTTACAACAATAATAATATAAATTATATAATGTCCAATAATTAATAAAGAATTCAAGCAGTATTTTGGGACATACTATCGGTTGTAGTTGACGGGCCTAATGCACTTTCTGGTTGGAATGTAAAGAGACATCTCTGTTGGGTTAAATTTCTCTTTCCCTTGACGGGTATTATTTATGCAGAAAGTTCTGTTTCACAGCTGGCCTCGTTTGGGTAAGAATAGATGGACAGTCTTAAATGTGATCCTGAACCGGTGGTTTCAATATTATCAGAGAACTTTTTAGAAGAGGAAGTTATTCAGGCCTCACCCCAGACCTAGTAAACTAGAAACTCTGCATTACCATCTAGCAACCTGTGTTGTAATCAGATTCCAGGTGATTGTGCAGAGTTGCTAATGAAAGCACATAACAACAACAACAACAACAACAACAACAAACCTTAATAACTATCCTTCTGTATCAGCATATGCATGGACCCTAATTTTTTTAATTATACATGTAAGCAAGTAATCACCATTACTGAAAACAATATCAATATCATTCATTCCTATTGGATAAATCGTGATATTCAACAACTATCTTATTTTTTTTTAACATTGTATTCTAAAACTAACATAGGTCTTAGAAACTGGCATATTATAGTCCATACCCTGGTATCAAATATTCATTAGATAATTTATCAACATGCATCAATATTTTACTGTCGATTCCTTTCAGGTTATATCCTCCCTTCTACTTTTGTTCCATATGTTGTTGTTATGTATGTATGGTCAGTTTTGAACCAACTCAGAACTGACCCTATAGTAAGTTTTCAGAGCTGTAAATCCTTTGCAAGGAAATTGGCCATCTTTCTTCTGTGGAACAAATAGTGGGTTTGAACCATGTGCCTTTGAGGTGGCAGCACAGCTCCTTACCACTAGGCCACCAGAGCTCTCTGTAAGGAGATGGTAATAAGGAAGCTTGTTGTTCCTTCATTTGGCACTGTCAAGAAGTTCTAGGCACACAAACTCCTTTGATCTACATCTTAGTCTTTTAGTTCCATCTCTAATCACCACAAATACCCCAAATAACTTGCTTATTCCTGTTCTGTCAAGCCATGTCCAAAGTATGTCAGACGAAGCTTCAGAATCCTTGCCTCCAAGCAGCAGCCTGGTTTCACGCGCTCTAGGACAAACCTGTTTGCTCTCCTAGCAGGTTCTCATATGAGAGCAATTTCTCAAAATGTGAGAAGTAAACCTTTTCAAATCTCCCTACTGCACATCATCATCCATCTTTGTAATTCTTGAGACTGTCTACAGCACAAATTCTCTCCTTTTTACCCTATGTTAAAAAAATTCAGGGTCACAACCCAAAAAGACCTGTCAGAAGTTCTATCTCATTTGCTATACCTATCAGGCAAGATATGAGATGCATAAAATTAGTGTTATTATTTTAGGAGCTTGATCAGATGCTGCGCTTTATCTAGGACTAAAATTATACTGCCCCTAAAGACCATTTTATTGAATATTTGTGCCATGGGGACTGAAATATGGCTCTAGGTACATTGGAAAAGAGAAGAAAATTACTGAGATAATCAAGACACCAAGACATGCTGAGCAAAAGGATAAGTAGTTAGTAATCAGGGACAAAGCCATTGAGTCGCTTGCCACTCATAGCAACCCTATGTACAAGAGCCCTAAACGCTGCTCTATCCTGTGCCAATCTCGCTGTCTCAAACACACTCACTCCCACCACCCCAATCACAGAATCGATCCATCTCATCAAGGGTCTTCCTCTCCTGCGCTGTCCCTCCACTCTCCCAAACATGATGTCCCTCTCCAAGGACCAGTCCCTCCTTGCAACATGCCCAAAGATGTCAGACGAAGCTTCAGAATCCTTGACTCCAGGGAACATTCTGGCTTCACCCTCTCCAGGACAAGCCTGTTTGTTCTCATTTAGTAGCTAATTGTTGAGCTCTCTAGTTCACATTGCTGGTAGGCATCAAGTGTGGATATGGGTAAATCAAAGTGACCAGCAGTGCCTTCTCCGATGTTACTTGGGGGAGGGGGGAGTAGTACAATTAAAAATAAAGAAAAATCCACAGAATGTCAAGAGAAATTCAAGTTGCAGAAAATGGAAGCTAATTGCCAACAGACACATGAGGAAATGCTCAAAATCACTGACAGTAAAAGAAATGCAAGTCAAAACCACGATGAGATACCATCTCACCTCAGAAGCAGTGGCAAAGTTTAGCAGGACAGCAAGTAATAAAGGGTATGGAGAGAAAGAAACTCTTATACATTGTTGGTTGGGAGTGTAAAATGGTACAACCACTCTGGAAGGCAGTTTGGCATTTCCTCAAAAAGTTGAATATAGAAATTCTATATGACCCAGCTATTCCACTGCTAGGAATATACCCCAAGGGTATTAAAACGGAGACATAAACGGAGATTTGTACACCGATGTTCACAGCAGTGTTGTTCACCGTGACAAGAACACAGAAACAGCCAGAACATTCCAAGAACAATCTAATGGATTGAGAAATTGTGGTATATTCATTCACACAATGGAATGATGGGCAGCACTCAGAAGCAATGATTTAGAAAAATACTCTGTAACTTAGGAGAGATGGAAGAACATTATGCCGTGTGAATTATCTCAATCTCCTAAATTCAAATACTACGTAAGACCATTATTGTAAAAATAGAAGAGTAACTAGTAAAACATGTATGAGACCCACGATGGAAAGGGCAGGAACAGAGGGGTGAGGATAAGAAGGGGGAAAACCACAGGATTGCACAATTTGGTGAATGGAGGGAGGGGGTGAAGGAAATATGATCTGGTGGGCACCTGAAAAGACAAGGTAATGATGGGCAAGGTTCAATGGTGAATAACTTTATCAAAAACATAATGCATGAGAAGGCTTGTATGAAACACCATGTGAATGAAAAAAAGTGTAAAACACAATGTATATGAACTTTGTAGACAAACCAACATACTTTTTTTAAAAAAAAATTCTCAAAAGAGAACTAGAGAAGAGTGTTGACCATACCACGGCCTGCCAGAAGAAGAGACAGGCCTGTCCTGGAGAGGGTAAAAGGAGGATACTCCCTAGAGGCAAGGATTTTGAAACTCTATCTCACGTACTTTGGCCGCATGGCCAGGAAGGGCCAATCCCTGAAGAGGGGCATCATGCTCCAAAGGACGGAGGGACCGCGCAGGAGAGGAAGACCCTGGATGAGATGGATTGACTCAGTGAGTGGAGCAATGGGATTAGGTCTGTCAAAGACGATATGATTGGCTCAGGATAGAACAGAGTTCAGAACTAATATAGAATGGGTTGCTTTGAGGTGACTTAAAGGTATGTAACATCAACAACATAAACAGGAAACACCTCAGAGTGCCTAATATCCTTGTTATTAAGTGCCACTGAATTGCTTGCGACTCATAGTGACCCTATGTACAACAGCTCTAAACTCTGTTCTGTCGTGTGTCAATCTCATTGTCTCCGACACACTCATCCCAATTGCTCCAGTCACCGAATCAATCCACCTCATAGAGGGCCTTCCTCTCCTGCACTGTCCCTCCACCCTCCCAAGCATGATGTCCCTCTCTAAGGACCAGTCTCTCCTTAAAACATGACCAAAGTATGTCAGATGAAGCCTCATAATCCTTGCCTCCAAGGAGCAGCCTGGTTTAACCCTCTCCAAGATGAATCTGTTTTCTTAGCAGTCCATGGTACTCTCAAAACTCACGAATTTGCATGTCATCATTACACAGGGACCATGCTAATTTTCTCTATCATTCCTGTTTTAGTATATGTGCTGCCGAAGTAAGCACTATCCTTACTACCTTTATGGACTTTTGCCACTGTCAATTATAATTGACATTAAAATCAAATTACTTAAAAAAGAAAATAGTCATCTTAAAGCTGCTTCATGGGTGGTCATCAAACAATAGCCTTGCGTTTTAAATAGAAGAAAAATCATATAAAATAACTGCCTCCGGAGGATTTAAAAGCAATTCTTTTCTTGAAATTTCTGAAGCATTTTCACTTTTCTGATGTAGCTGATGAAGTTTGTCTGGAAACACAAAGTTTTGATTACTAAGCTCCAGGGTGTTTAAGTACTTATGAAACTGATCTTGGAACACAATGTCCAGATTGTAAGAGAGTTAATATATACTTCTATAAACACCTAGAAGCCATGGCACTTGGCCACCAGCTTAATGCTCGAACAGCATAATCATTTTTCATTGAAGAAATGTAAACATTCACTTATCCTTTCTTAGATTCTTTGATGAGCCCAAATTGCATACACATTAAATACAAAATGTAGTCTGATTAGAGATCATTCAACTGAGTGTCTCTTAAAATGAATGTATTCAAAATGAACTGTGAAGGCTAAAATTATACATGGCCCTGACTAATATAATTATGATCTGAAGAATCATTTTGGACTGCCCAATTCAGGTTGGGGTGTTTTGTCTTGTTGTTGTTGTTTTTGTTTGGGGTTGGTTTGTTTTAAATTATCTGAAAAATTAAGTATGTCTGTTAGGATAACTGTCTTTGTAAAAAAAATATGCAATTTAACTATACTTACTCTGTGATATTTGTTCTAAAATACTGCATCAAAAATCAAATTGCAGGATTGCTGTTGTTGCTGCCTTCAAGTCGAGCATGACTCATAGTGGCCCTTATGAACAAAAGGCCTGAAGCTCCTCTGTAACTATCAATACTTACCAAAGTTCTTAGAGTTTCCAGAGGCATGTTATTTAGGAAGTGGATGCCCCCCCTGCTTCCAAATAACAAAACAAAAAAATTGAGGAAAGGGCCGTTTAAAAGGTCTGAGGTGACGCTAATGATTATTAAAATAGAGGACTTTGAACAGCAGGATCAGTTAACAAGAAAAAGAAAAGAAATTGCTATCGAGGGCTCAGGAAATCACTGTAAAAATATTTTAGAATTTTGCTTCAGCCAATCTCACTGACTCTGACACACCTTACCCCTGATACCATGTCCATTCATCTTATCAGGGGGCATCCTTTCCTGCACTGACCCTTCCAAGAATGATGTCCTTCTCCAAGGACTGGTCTCTTTTGGCAACATGCTAAAAGTATATGAGATGAAGTTTTAAAATCTTTGCCTTCACAGAGCAATTTGGACAGACCAGTTTGTTCTCTTGGCAATTCATGGTCTGTTCAATATTCTCCAGCACCACAATTCAAAGGCATCAGTTCTTTTTCTGTCGTCTTTAGTCATTGTCCAGCTCTCTGATGAATAGCGAATACTGTGAAGACCATGTCCTGGATCAAGCATATCTCAGTCTCAAGACTGACCACGTCAGCACTTTGGAGAGGTCCCTGACAGCACACATCCCCAATGCAGTTCCTCTTTTGATTTCCTTACTGCTGGTGCCTAGAGTTTTGATTGAGAATTAAAGATGTCTGGTGGCATAGGAAGCTGTAAGACTGATCCAAAAGCAAGTGACTCTATGGTGGTTCAAATCCAGCAGTGGCTTTTAGGAGAATGATGAGCGATCTCTTCCCGTGCAGTTTATGGCCTTCTGAAAACCCACAGGTCTGTCAGTTATGGGAATGGGTTTTTGTATATACTTTCACTGATTATCATTGGATAAGCAACTTACTATTTGTCTAGAATATCTATAAATGCCATCTGTTAGGATTGTAGATGACATTTAAAGAAGAATCACCCCAAGATCTCCCAGTTTAGAGGCAGGAGGAAGTAGGGAGTTTAACAATCTGAGAGTTAAACCAGAGAACAGGCAGGATGTTACTGTGCAAGTCAGCCTATTATGAAATCAGCTCATTAGAAGTATGTTTGTCCCTGCTGTTTTCTACAACTCGTGTCTCGCATCTTAGAAACATTCTAATGTCTTTTCCCCCCCAGAAAACAAAATTCTCTTTTTTTTTCCTCACCTGGGATGAGTTAGTGGTCTGGCACTGGGCTTCAGGAAAATGACTGAGATATCTTAACGTCCCTTTTAGAAAAAGTCATCCAGTACTCCAGCTTCTATTCCAACCCTCACCTATGCCATTCAGTGTTTACTGTCCCCAGTTTTTTCTATGGAATAACTCAGCTTACTTCATTTGATTACTTCATAGAGAGCATTCAGCTTTTCACTGTCCCCAGACTTTCCATTCAGATTGTATTAATCACTCAGTTCTCCATCTTCCAAATTTTCTCACTCGCTCTCTTTTCTCCCACTCTCTGAATTTCTATAGGTTTGTTGGTTGCTTGCTGTCAAGTCAGACCAACTCTAGAGGTTTAGATATCCTTAATTTTATATCACTTCAGTGGGTTTTAAGAGAGAGTAAAATTGAAGATGCGTTTCAGCTGCCAAGTTGCCTGAAATACACAATTATTCTTCTGACACAACCATGGACAGCATTCTTTAGACAACATTTTTTCAAAGGCATGAACCCCAATCCTTGTGGTTCTGAGTATTTTTCTACATCTAAATTTGTGCTTATTCCTTCTGACTTACCTTCAACCAGAAGGTCTTTTGTCCCTTGTAATGCTCTTTTTTTAAAGTCAAACAACATTTAAGATTTTTATGTCCAGCTTGAATCCCTTTTTCCTCTTTGTTTGCATAACTTCTAGTGTAAAGAGCTGATCTTACTTTTACCTTGTTTTTTGCTTTCTTTCCGCTACATAAAGTGCTCTGGTGGAGTTATGGGTGGTAGTGAATGGCGAGTGGTCTTGAATTTACCAGCTTCTTACAAGCTGATATATGGACAATTTCCACTTATAAAGATTTACATGCTCAGAAAGCAGTTGGAGGGTTGCTAGGAGTCAAAATCAACTCAATGGCTGTGGGTTTTGTTTTCTTTTTTAAGGTAGATTTTGCTTGCAGATTAAACTTCCCTTGGGCCACTCCTTGGAGGCAAGGGTTTTGAAGCTCTATCTCATAGACTTTGGGCACTGGTCAGGTGGGAACAGTCCCTGGAGAATGACATCATGCTAGAAGGCTGAAAGGACAATGCAGGAAAGGAAAACCCTGGATGAGATGGATTGTTACAGTAACTGGGATAATAGATGTGTCAGAGACGGTGAGACTGGCTCAGGATAGGGCAGAGCGCAGAGCTATTTACATGGAAGGTTGTTACGAGTCACAGGTGACTCAATGGTACATAACAACAACATATAGAATGAGGGAGCTTTGGTGGGCTAGTGGTAAGGAGCTACGCTGCCAACCTGAAGGCACATGGTTCAAATCTTCCAGCTACTCTGTAGAAGAAGGATGAACAGTCTCCTTCTGTGCGATTTTCTACCTCTGAAAACCCACAGGCGGGTCAGCTATGGGTTGGTGCTGACTCAAGACTACACAACAACAATGTACAGAATGCCTTATGCCTATAATACTTTTTTCAATGCATACCTGCTGGATAACACTTATAAAAATTATAAAATACATGATTTCTTTTGTTTCTTCATTTTCCCCCTGCTTCTTTCAAGATCGCCCAAATGTCAGCACATTCCCTTCCCCCAGTATTAAAACTTAAAGCTCTGTTTCCATTTGTTTGTGTGAAAATAAATAACAAAATCTATTTAACATTTGTATTAAATTAAATCAAGTACCTTCTGAAAGTCATGTACTTGGTCCTATTCGAGTTGTAAAAAGCCAGATGGTTAATGCAAGATTTTATAAAAAGCTTCATTTGCATTGAAATATAGTGTAGACACAATCTCCCTATGTAGTAAATAATATATAGTTCAAAGCATTATAGATTCAAGGACTAAATTATATTTGGTTCTCTGAGAGCTCTGGTGTGGATATAAACATATCAAAGGATGGAGAGGACTTCAAAATAAAGGGATTAAAAAGGAAAGAAAAGAGGAAGTATTTAAACCAAAAGAATGGATTTTTATTTTTTTTTTTTTACATTCCAGGCAACACTAGGGAATCCTGAGCAGATTAGTCCCTTGGTGTTCAGGTGGAAAGACAGACAGTCTCCTTCTCTGGCAAGGAAGGAATGAGCTCGGTGGGTCCTCTGAATGAGCAAGGGAGTAGAGAAGTCCAAAAGTTGTGCTTTTGTGGAGATGGGACTCTACCACTATGACCACAGGAGAAACACAGGCCATTTCCTCCTATGTGATTTACAGGCTTGGAAACTCAGTGGAGGATCAGGCATGACCAGCAGTGGTGTTTATACCGTCAAAGACTTCATAGGAAAGAAAACAAGGAGTCACCACCCAGCAGAATATGTTGATGAAAGATAGTGTTTTTAAAACTTTGCTTAAACTTCCAGAAGGATAGCTAAAGCTGGGGACGACCGAGTAACTGGAAAGCAGAATTAGTGTAGGAACTCTTGACCATGAAATCTTAATTCCAGGAAGACAAAATTCTGAAGAAACGATTAAGAGCAAGAATGAGAGAGAACGTCTGTCGGACAAATGCTAGGTCCACCTTTGCCTGTTTTTCATTTGCTCCTTCTGCCTGCTGTCTCTACATTAAGGAGTTCTTTTATTTAGATGTTTTCTGAAAATGTATGGACACTGTACAAGGTGAAGGCAGCAAGGCTAATCTAATGTGAAAGGCTCTCACCCTCCAACGATAAGGATCTGGTCCAGGCTGACAGCTCTAAGTGCACAAAGACAGTGACTTCCTGCCTGTGTTCATATTCCTAGAGCTGAGTGAAGAAGTAACCAGCTGGGAGACAAATTAGCATCCTCTCTTCTTGAAAACAGATACAAATTATTATTATTTTTAAAATGGATTCTTGCTTCCCTTATCTACTATATTTTGTTCCAAATTAAATGGTATGATCTTTATATTACCTTTTATTGCATTTAGCATATCGGGGGGCGACATTTGCTCATTACTTATTGCAGAGGAGATGACTTTGACTCATAACATCTCTGTAAGACAGAACACATTTCTTATAAAGCAATTTAAACCTTATAAAGGTTCCCAAGACTTTAAATCACTGCAGCAGACTGCCCCCTCCCAAGAGTAATTGGGTAAGTTTGAACTTCTGACCTTTTAATTAGTAACTGAGCTTTTAACCCCTACATCACCAGAATTCTTGAGATCCTCAGATGTCTTATGAACAGGAGTAACTTTTGCACTTGTGTGTTTATTCTTCTTTAAAATACTGTGCCTAATAGATAAATTATCCATTCCAGGTCTCCTCTACTGTTCCTTGAGAGTAAGTAATTTTCTTTTGCTTGGAATCCTAACAGACTAGGTACATTTCTTGTCCTAAGACTAGACTCTTTGTTTTTGTGAAAAATGGCCTAATGTGTCACACATACTGATAGAACTTTTTAAAATAACCAGGCTACTCCTTGGAGGCAAGGATTCTGGGGCATCTGACATGCTTTGGACATGTTGTAAGGAGAGACAGGTCTTTAGAGAGGGACATCATGCTGGGTAGAGTAGAGGGACAGCACAGGAGGGGAAGATCCTCTATGAGGTGGATTGATTTAGTGACTGGGGTAATCGGGATGGGTGTGTCAGAGGCAATGCGATTGACACAGAATAGAGCACGGTTTAGGGCTGTTGTACATAGGGTCTCTATGAGTCGCAAACGACTAGACAGCACCTAACAACAACATTGTGTTTTATGCAACCATTCCTATATATTGTGTTTTATATAGTTAATGAAGATGAATCACTACCTTTCTCATCAAATCCCTACGGCACTTGGCCTGCTCCTATAACCTGCCACTCTTGGTCCACTAACCTCTGTATAGGTTTTCCCCCTCCTTCTTCCACTCTCCTCTCCTTTTCCCCTTCTCTTTTTAAGGAACAATATACGTTATATTCCAGTTTGCTAATTTAAATACTCATTGTGTTCTCATGTCAATTCTTCTGAGGTTGATCCTCTCTCATCCTGGTCCTTTATAGCTTTCATTGACTATACATTCTGTCTCTGTTCTCTCAATCCTCCTCTCACCACTAACCCGAGTTGCTCTCCTGTCTTCACAATAATGGCCTTCCCTTTTGTGACTGAGTTCTTTCATACAAAATAATGTCCTCTAAACTCACCCACATTGTTTAATATTTTACAATTTTTTGCTCCTTAATGCTGCATAGTATTCCATTGTGTGAGAAAGGTAGCCCAACTTCTCTATTTGTTAATGGACATTGGGGATGTTCCCATTTTCCTGGTGTTGTGAATATCAGTGTGATTGAAACAGGGATACATATTTCCATTAGTTCTCAGCTCTGATTTCTTGGGGAATAATCCTGGTAGGGTGTCATGAGCCTTGAGCCTGTGTGATTTTCTACCTCTGAAAACCCACAGGAGGGTCAGTTATGGGTTGGTTCTGACTCAAGACTACACAGCAGCACATGTCCATCAGTGTAGACCAGAGTTCGTGGCTCTGAAAAGAGCCTTTGGGACGTCAGTGTTCAGCTCATTGTTTTCCGAAGAAGTGCCATTTTGGTTGGGATCTCGGAGTTTATATACTTTTATATGTATGGTATTATATGTTCAACAAATAACATTCAAACTTTGGGTTTCATTATATTCAACCAATATAACAACATTCAAACTTTGAGTTTCACCAACCATATTAGTTTAAAAACAAGTTGTATAACCAATCACATTAGTTCCCAAAACAATATGGGTTTGACCAGTCATGTTCAATACTAGTTGTGTTTCCTTAGCAACATGGGAAGTAACCAGTCAAATCTCCATATCAAGTGTCCACACCTGTTATGGTCACTGGGGCCTTAGAGCCACTTGGAGACCTGATCTGGCATGTTTGGGCATATCAACTGTTCAGTATATTTTCACAAATATTATAAACATAATTTCTAACCATAACATAGTAGATTCCTAACATTTCTTATTCCTATTTCTAACATAGCAGTTTCCCAACATCTTTCTTATTTCTTATATATAACATAGCAGATTCCCAATATATTTCTTATTATTAAATTTAAAAGTTACATTCCCTCAGCAACATGGGAAGTAACAAGTTACATTCCCTTATCAGGATTCCCACATGCTGAGGCCAGTAGGTTTACAGGCAAGTTATTTATTATCAGTTACATTCCCTTCTCAAGGGTTTGCACCTCCTGTGGTCAGTGGGGCTCTAGGCCTCTAAGGCCTCTTTGTTGTCGTTGTTGTT
>NW_006399761.1:10734585-10795651 GCF_000299155.1 Elephantulus edwardii
TTCACAATATGTGTTACAGCAAAATTAATATATTTGCTCCTTGGAGTCAAGGCTTCTGAAGCTTCTTCTGACATACTTTGGGCATGTTGCAAGGAGGGACCAGTCCTTGGAGAGGGATATAATGTTTGGGAGCGTAAAAGGTCAGCACAGGAAAGGAAAACTCTCAATGAGATGGATCGATACTGTGATTAGGGTAGTGGGAGTAGGCATGTTGGAGATAATGACATTGGCACAGTATAGAGCTGGATTTAGGGCTCTTGTACATAAAGGGTCACTATGAGTCGCAAGTGACTCAACAGCACATAACAACAACAGCAATATACTTAAATTGCTCATAACACGGGAACAGCTGGGATTTCTTGTGTCACCTTTATGAGGAAAAGCCAAACTGACTTCCATATAGATTTTACCATTTTACAATCCCAACAGTAGTGCATGAGAGTTTTAATCTCTCGGCATTTTCACCAATATTTCTTGATTGCTGTCCTGTAATCTTTGTTATTTCTGCTGAGGTGAGATGGTATGTCATCATTGTTTTCATTTGCATCTCCCTGATTTTGAACATTTCCTTATGTGTTTGTTTACCCTCTGAATATCCTCCTTGGTGAAGAGTCTCCATGTCTTTTGCCCATTTTGTAATTGGGTTATCAGGGTTTTTTCTTGTAGAGGCATTGTGATATTATGTAAACTTGAGTTGTGAGTCCCTTGTCTGAAAAACCATTGCCATCTCTTTTTTCCCAGTCTGTGGGCTTTGTTTTCACTATTTGGAAAAACATTATGATGCACACGGGGAACTGGTATTTAGAAGGCCCCAGTCATCTATTTTCTCCTCTCCCGGTAATGTATGTTAGGCTAGGTTTGCAAGACTATTTATGCCACAGACTAGAGATTTTAAATTTGTTCTTAATCTTTTCCTCTGATGATATTTAAGGGTTTTTTTCCCAGAAGTTTCTGATCCATTTTCTTGTGGTTGGGTTTGTGGGGTTTATTTAATTGTATTTCATTCACATACACTTTGCCCCTTCTCCCTCCACTCACCAAAGACTACTACCCCGTGATTTCCCCCCTACCCACCCTCAGCTCCCTGTAGCCCCCTCCTTCCACTTCCTTCTTTGGATATCCATACTCATCCTACTCGTTATCTTTCTATTTTAACAATAGTGGTTTTCTACAGTATTTGTTCTTACGACCTGAGGTAGGTCACTCAGCATAAGGCTCTCTATCTAGCCTCTCCCATGTTACATAGCGTTTTTTGAAATGGTTGCTCCTGAGTGCTGCATAGTTGTCTCCCATTGTATGAATGTGCCACAGTTTCTCAATACCATAGTTTGTTGACATACATTTGGGATGTTTCCATGTTCTTGCTATTGTGAATAGTGCTGCCATGAACATCGGTATACAAATATCTGCTTGTAGCTCGGTGCTGTTTTCCCTGCAGTATATTCCTAGCAGCGGTATAGCAGGGTTATACAGAATCTCTATGTTCAGCTAGGTGAGGACACATCACCAACAGTGCATGAGAGTTCCAGTCTCTCCGCATCCTCTCCAGCATTGCTTTCTGTCCTTTTAAACTTTACCATTGCTACTGGGTGAGGGGTATCTCCTTGTGGTTTTGATTTTCTTCTCTATTCTTGCCAGTGAGTTTGAGCATTTCTTCATGTGTCTGTTGCCCATCTACCTGCCCTCCTCTGTGAAAGGTTTATCCATATCTTTTGCCCATTTTGTAATTGGATTATGAGATTTTTTTTTCTTATGGAAGCCCTATAGTATTAGTACTCTCAAATTTTGTTATGAGACCCTTGTCTGAAATATATTGCCTAATATATTATCAGGTGGCTTCCCCCTCCCCACGTTTTGGGAAAAGATTTTGATGCACACAAGGACTTAATCTTTTGAAGGTCCCACTCATCAATGTTATCCTCTTTTGGTTGTGCGTTTCTGACTGTATTAGTCATCCTTTTTATTACCATGTTGTTGTCAGGTAGGTGCTGTCGAGTCAAGAATGACCTGAGGTGACTCTATGAACAAGAAGTCTACATCCTGTCCTGTGTCCTCCTCACACTTGCAGCAGTCACTCTGTCAATCCACCTGGTGGAGAATCTTCGTCTCCTTTGCCGACCCTCCACCTTTCAGAACATCATGTCCCTCTCCAAGGAATAGCCCTTTCTAGCAGCATGCCCAAAGTATGTCAGGTGAAGCCTTACCATTCTTGCCTCCAAAGAACACTTCAGCCGCAACCTCTCTAAGACATACTTGTTTGTTCTTTTGGTCATCATGGGATGTTTAGTGCTCCTCTCCAAAACCAAAGCTCAAAGGCATCAATTCTTGTTCTACCATCCTTAATTAACTGTCCAGCTGCCTATCTTGGTTTGCCTCTGTTTCTAGTTACTGTGGTTCATCCATTTTTCTTTGCAGTCTCTGTGTGAAAGACTTTCTTTAGTATTTCTTGTAGAGTTGGTCTTGTTTTTAGAAATTCCTTAAGTGCCTGATTTTCTGAAAATGAACTACTCTCTATTCCATATTTGATGGACTGCTCTGCTGGTGATGGGATCCTTGGCTGGCATTTATTTTCTCTCAGCCTTCTTTATATGGCATCCCATTGTTTTCTTGCTGCATAATTTCTGCATAGAAATCAGAACTTAATCAATTTGGTTCTCCTTTGTAGGTGACTTTTTCCTTGCACTGCTTTTAGGGTTCAATCCCTATCTTTAATTTTGGAGAATTTGACTACAATATGTCTTAGTGTTTTTCTTTTGGTGTCAAATCTGTTTAGGCTTCTCTGAGCTTCTTGAATGTGGATTTCCTCATTTTTGCGAACACCAGGGAAGTTTTCTTCTAGTATCTCTTCTATATTTTTATCAGTGCTTTCACCCTCATGTTCTGGAATTTCAAACTTGTGTGGTTTCTTTTGATGTTATCTCACATGAACGTTCTCTTCATTTTTTCTGTCTCCTTTATTTTTTCTACTATGTTCCCGTTAATGTGCCTGCCTTCCAGCTCACTGACTCTGTTCCATCTCTTTTCTTCTGTTTCCCCCTCTCCCCCAGCATGCTGAAAACCTCTGTTATTTAGGTTTTGATTCTGTGGATTGCTTTTTCATGTGTTTCTGTTATTTTAAGCATTGTATTAGCTGTACTTTCTCTGTCTTTTGAGAATTTTCTTTTTAAAAAGATACAATGTGTATAAGTGATTTTTATTAAGCAAAATAATAAAAATTGTTTAAAATGCAATGTAAACAAATTGTGAATCTATTAATTTTTTTAACTATAAAATAATTGTATTATCAGAAAAACAAAGCCCCAACTGTTCTACTCAATTGGATTGTAATCTCTGGATCCTTAGAAAATACTAAACAATAAACAGAATGACTGTTTTACAGCTGAGGAAATTAATAAACAAAAAATGTGCAAGTTGCTTCATATCACATGATGAGTTTAATGTTCTCTTTATTGTGTTATCTGTTCTGCATTCATTTGCCATTTTTCTGGCTCTAATGCTGTGATTTGGATTTGTGAATCTCTCTCTTAGATCATTGACATTCTATTTTGATGAGACTGGTCAAACGTCAAACTGATAGCGCCATCATTCTGTCTCTCCTGTGGGTTAGGAATTTACATCTGAGATTCACATTTACATTTACATTATACATTTTACAATTTACATTTGAGATTCACAACTATGAGCTTCAGCCTCTGATTTCTTCTTGACATATTGAGGAAAAACGGATTCTTCTGAAATTGATATTCTCAGGTGCCTTTAAATTGGCTCGGGCTTTCAGTAAAGGTGTATATTACAGAATAAAACTTTTATCTCTTGACAATTTTCTTTTGATAATTTTTTATAATTTTGATAATTTTTTTATAATTTTCTTAAGTTTTACCTCTATCTATAATTTTTCCCCATCTTTTGCAGGTTCTTCCATATTTTTTCATATTCCTCTCCATTGTTATATTTCCTCAGGTTCTCTGTCTCTGGAGTATTTGCTCTATTTATGGCTTCCAGCTTTTTTTCCATCACTCACCGCTACTTCTGTTGCTGTTAATATAACTCCACCTCATCATATTTCTTCTGAATCCTTGTCCCTGGGCATTTTGCTTTATTTGTGCCTTCCATTCTTCCATAATTTGTACCTTTTTCAGTAGCTATTCATAACTCCATGTCAATATATTTCTTTGCCTGTCTCTGGGGTATTAATTGAGTCTGTAATAGAATCTGCTTTTTTTTTTTAATTTATTTTTTATGTGTGTACTGTCAAATCGGATCCGACTGGTACAGGAGGCGATTGTTCCCCCTTCCTCAGCAGAGCATCCGGTGGATTTGAACCGTGCACCTCTGGGATTGCAGTACAGTTTCCTGCCACTAGGCCACCAGAGCTCGCCAGAATCTGCTTTTTTAGAGGAAGATTCGTTTTGGTTTTTCACAATGTGTGGGGCTGTCTGTTGCTTTCCTGGCATTATGTGAATATTTTATTGGTATGTGTCCTGCTTTTCTGTTACGTCTGCATCAGTTGGTTATAGTTATTTAACTTCATGAGACTATTAATTCATTGTAAGCTTGAAGTATTCTATCTATGGGGGTTGGCTACCAGTAGTCCTTTTCAGTCCTGTGGAATTGAATAAAGACCCCTCTCCTGAAATCTTTTTTCCCCCTTCTTTGACTGTTGGGTAGTGAGATCAGAAAAACAGAAGCAGTTTTTCTCCCAGGAGATTATGGGCAGCTCCCTTCTTTTCTCTACAATATGCTGGCTTTTCAAGAAATTCTCTCACCTGATTGCCCTGTCTCCTGCAGTCTACTGCCCTCTTTGGTCTCAAGAGTGGCACAGCCAAGTTACTCAACTCTCTTCACTATTCTTGGGACAAGGGTTTGTCTCTAATGTGTTCCTGGACTGTGTTCCTGCGGCTACCAGATGCTGGAGCCTTCCAGCTGAGGTGCACAGGTGGAACAACGGTATAAGGTTCCAGGTGAGGCTGATAGCTAGCTTTTCAGGATCTTATATGTTTGTGGTTCCTGTTTGGCTCGAAGGTGGGAGGCCTAAGGGTCCAAAGGAGGATGAGTATCCAAAGGGTCATGGTCAGCTTTGGAGTTCTTCCTGTACCAGGTGAAGGGCTCTGAGACTGGTACCTTTGAGGGGGAATGAGAGTCTTGCAATGACAGGTCTCCTCAACCCCTTTGAATTGGTTTTTGTGTTTTGAGTGACATGAGGATCTTGTTTTCCTCAGGTAGATGCTCAATTTTGCCAACACCATTTGTTACAGAGGCAGTCATTTCTTCATTTAATGGATTTCATTTTCTTGTAATATCAATTGAATATAAGTATATGGGTTGAATTTTTAATTCTTTATTTCATTTGTCTGTGTCTTTGTTGTACCAGTACCATGCTATTTTGATTGCTACAACTATGTAGTAGGTTATGATATCAGGAAGTATGATGCTTTCCACATAGTTTTGTTTTTTTTTTTAACCAGAAAAACTTATTTGAGGTCTCTTTCCTTTCCAAATGAAACTGGAAATTGGCTTTTTTGTTTCTTGGAAGAGTGAGCTTTGTATCTGTTATGGATTGTGCTGAATATGTAGATTGCCATTTTCACGACGTTGACTATTCCTATATGTAAGCAGGGAATAATTTTTCCCTTCAGTGGGTCTCTTGTTGTTTGTTGTTGTAGTGTTTTTTAGTTTTCCTTATATGTCTTTTGTGTTTCTGGTTAGTTAAATTCCTAAGTATTTCATCTTGTGGTTAGCTATAGTAAATAATAATGGGGGTTTTTTTATTTTGAAGATTTTATTTTCGAGAGAAATCCAACTAATTTTTGGAGGTCAATCTTGTTTTCCTTCTGCTAGGTCCAGATTTTTTTGGTTGAGTCTTTAAGGTTTTCTATATATGTTACCATAGTGTCTGCATAAAGTGATAGTTTTCTCTCCTCTTTGCCAGTTTGGATGACTCTTACTTACTTCTCTTGCCTAACTGCCCTATCTAGAACTTCTAGTTGCACTATTGAATAGGCATTCTTGCCTGGTCCTATTTTCAAAGGAAAATATTTTATGTCTCTTTCTATTGAGAATTATGTTGGTTCATGGTTTTGCATAGATAGATAGATAGATAATGAACTATGTTGAGAAATCCCCTGTATCCTCATTTTCTTGAGTGTTTTAATCCAGAAGGGGTGTTAATAGCTTGTCAAAGGCCTTTTCTGTATCAATTGATAGGATCATGTGATTCTTGTTCTTTGTTTTATTGATATGATAAATTACATTCATTGTATTTCTTATGTTGAGTGATCAATGCATATATCTTATGAATCCAAATTGGTCTTGGTGGAATATATATAGAGATAGAGATATAGAGATATATAGATATAAATATATATAATTATATATATATATATATATATATATATATATATATAGTTAGATTCTATTGGCTAAAATTTTGTTAATGATTTTGCATATATGTTTATGAGATCTACTAGTCTATAGTTTTCCTTTTTTAGTGGTATTTTTGTCTAGGTTTTGGTATCAGGTTCATGCTTTTAACAGAGAATGACTCTGGGAGAGTTCTTTCTTGATCTGTATTTTGAATTGATTTAAATAAAATTTATGACAACTCACACCCAAATGTTTAGTACAATTCAATGTTTAAGTCATCTGGGCAAAGGCTGTTGTTGTTGTTACAGATTTGTTATAACCTGCTCAGCTTCTTTTTTTTTTTTTTTTTAAGTGTCCGTTCAAGTGTACTATGTCTGTCTTTTTACATTTGGGTAGGGTGTGGGTTTCTAGCAATGTGCCCATTTCCTTCAGATTCCCAAATTTGTTTCTTATAACAGTTGTCAGTTGTCTTCCTTATTTGAGGTCTTCTGTGTCTCTAGTTCTAAGCCACCTTAGTTGTGACATAGTCCTTTAATTTCTTATTCTGATTGTTTGGGTCTTTTCTTTTGTTAAGTTTGCCATTGGTTTGTCTATTTTACTGACCCTTTTGAAGAACTACCTTCTGGTCTTATTGATTGCTTATATTTTTGTCCTGCTTTCTATTCCATTTGTTTCTTGCTTTTCTGTATAATTTCCCTTCTTCAGTGGCTGTGGGGATAGCTTGTTCTTTCTGTATTTGTTGGAAATGTTAAGTGACTGCTTTAACTTCTTTCTTATTCTTTTTTTTTAATGTATATGTTTGCTTATTGCTATGAACTGACCTCTGAGGACTGCATTTGTTGTGGGTTATTGTCCTTTCTATTTTCATTCAGTTTGAGAGACTTTTTTCATTTCATTTCTTAGTTCTTCTGTAATTTAGTAGTGATCCAGCAAAGTGGTATTTAGCTTCCACAGATTTCCCCCTCTATCCTTTAGCTTTTAATTTCTAGTTTTATGGCATTGTGTTCTGAAAATATACTTTGTATTATTTTGATGCTATTTAATTTATTGAGGCTTGCTTTGTGTTCTAATTTTGTAACAGTTTATGACCTTGTTACCTTGAGAAGAAAGTAAATTGCATTTTGTTGAGTGGAGTACTGTGAATAAATCTGAGGTCGAGTGGGCAAATGCTATATATGGTAGCTCTTCTGTGTCTTTGTTAAGTGTCTTTTTGAGTTATTCTCTTTGGTATACATGAGATAGCTTCATTATATCTACTCCTGAACTGATGACATTCTTCTTGGCTTGTAGTCTCTAGGCACCAGGGTAATGGAGTCCCTCATTCTGTGAGGCTGTAACTAGCAGTGGATATCCTCTATTCTTTGTGGGGTCTATTAAGGCAGAAGTTCAAGTTCTCAATAGAGGCAGTGGCCTCCTATGGGGCTTATGCCATAAACAAATCTCCACTGGGGATAGGTAGAGGTTTAGGAAGGGCTGAGTCCTGCCACTCAGGTGCCTGGCACGAGACGGGAGGGTTGTTCCTATTGACGCAGACCAGCTCTGGCCACAGTCTTGCAGATTGGATTCCGGGAGGGCTGGGTTCCTGCTACTAAGGGCTCAGAAGGTTCTCAGCCTGATTTTTATTCTAAATGTCTCAGGGTGGATATTTTCTGAATTTAGGTCTGGATAAGAAAAAGAGTGGTGAGCAATTTGGAGAATGGAAGAGAGTCTCCTGTGAAAAGATTAAACGCAGGAATAATGAGAATTAGATTTCTGACGGAGGTCTTTTTACTTTAGAATTCCATAGAAATGTCTTTTTACTTTAGAATTCCATAGAAATGGCTAGCCAAAGCACATTTTAATGCAGGATAATATAGCACTTCCAAAGTGCATCTTTTTAAAACAGAATGTTCACAGGTTCATTATTTTACCATTTAGATCTATTCCTGTCATCCACAACTTTATTCAAAATTGTCATATAAGCCTTTCCAGGCTGCAGGGCAACATCTTTCCAAGTTATCACTCCTTGAACTTGAAGATTTAGGACCTAAAATAACTTTCGACATTAAGGATGAAAACAGTTGTGCTCATTACAAAGTTCAAGAAAAGAGTTTCACCCTTAAGTCTAAGGCTGGCTTGGACATTTGGAACAAAATGTATCCCAAGACAGTTGCTTTTAAGGATTCTGAGCTCTCTTTTTTGTCGCCTTTACTTTTCTCTCCATCAGTGAAGATAAAGGAAAGTTGTTGGGGTGGAGGTCAGAATCAAGCAAACCTTTATTTTGGAATCACATTTCTATAAATATTGCTTGAGGGGAAAATCAATGAGTGTAAATAGAGAATTTTCAAGAATGAGAAAAAGCAGCTTTGAGGTGAAAGGTTTGAAAGATAGGGTTCATAAAGAAAAACATCCAAAAGGCATCTATTTCTGCTTCTGGGGACTGAAAATATGAGCCATAAAATGTAATTGCTCTATATTAGCAATTTCCATCTTCTCACATTCATAATTGCTTTAGCTAATGCAAAAGTGAAGATCTTAATATGATTAGACATTTGTTTTGGTGAACTGGAGAACATTACATAAAGAAATGAAAGCAAAAGAGCTCAAGAAATAGACTATTTTTTTGTTTTTTAAAGACAGCAAGAGTTCTATATTCCAATGGTGCTAGGTCCCCTGGTTTTTTATTTGCATATGAATAATTAATATGCATACTCCAATAATGCCATCTTCTGAGTACCACGTTCAGGATGAATTATGCAGAAACACTTCAAAAATGCCTTTAGTCGTCAAGGGGATTGCCACCCTCCAAGGTATGTAGAAAATAAAAATCATTTCTTTGAAAATTGAAATAAAAACAAGAGAGCTGATTAAAAGTATTTGGAGACAAAAAGTTTCTTGATCAACTAGCTGCTTTGTTGGTTTTGTTTTTCGTTTTTAACATATGTCGTATCTTTTAGGAATTGTACTAGCTAGACTTAAGGAATATGAATGTATGTATGAGTCTCTGAAAAAATTAAAACCAGACATTGTGAAATCAGATGAGCACTGAAGTTGCAGAACAAAGAGTATGCAGTATTGAGGAAATTCTCTAAGTTAGACACTTCATAGAAGAGACATTGGAAAGAAATTAATTATAAGAAAAATTAAGGGCATATTAAGTGATAAGATTGGTTTGAAAAAAAGTATATCAATGCATGGGAATGGACAAATAAATATATTCTGACATGATGTTACTTTCGAATAAGAGAGCAGATATATGAACAATATGTTCATGAACAATTAGGATCATGCAGAAAATTAGCATAGTGTGGCCTAGTGACAAGAAGCTGTGCTGCAATTCCGAAGTTGCACAGTTCAAATCCACCAGCTACTGTGTGGGAGGAGGATGGGCAGTCTACTCCCATTCAATTAATTGTCTCTGAAACCTGTTTGAGTGTCAGCTCTAACTCAACAGTACAAAACAACAACAAACATATTAGGTAAGAATAATGGATCCTGATCATCTATTGTTGTTATGTGCTGTCGAGTTGCCTCCGACTCAAAGTGATCCTATGTACAATAGCCCTAAACCCTGCTCTATCCAGTGCCAACTTCACTGTCTCCAACACATCTACTCCCTTTTCCACAGCCAGTGACTCAGTCCGTCTCATAGAGGGTCGTTCTCTCCTGCACTGTCCTTACACCCTCCCCAAGCATGACATCCCTGTCCAAGGACTGATCCTGCCTTGCAACATGTTCAGAGTATGTCAGATGAAGCTTCGGAATCCTTGCCTTCAAGGAGCAGCCTGGCTTCACCCTCTTCAGGACGAACCCGTTCATTCTCTTAATTGTCCATGGTGTATTCAATACTCTGCTCCAACACCAAAGCTCAAAGGCATCAATTCCCCTTCTATCATCCCTACTCATTGTCCTGCTCTCTGACGCATAGCAAGTGATTGCAGAGACCACGGCCAGTATCAAGCACACCTTAGCCTACAGACTGACATTGTTGCTCTTCAGCACTTTGGAGAGGTCTCTGACAGCAGACTTTCCCATCGCAATATATCGTTTCATTTCCTGGCTGCTGGTGCCAAGAGAGTTGATTGTGGAGCCAAGCAAACTGAAGCTGTTAACAATCTCAATCTCTTCACCATCTATCATGACACTACCAATTGGCCCAGTGGTGAGAATCTTTGTTTTCTTGATGTTGAGCTTCATTCCATATTGAAGGCTGCAGTCCTTGACCTTCTGCTGTAAGTGCTTCGGGTCCTCCTCAGTTTCAGCAAGCAGGGTTGTGTCATCTGCATAACGCAGGTTGTTCTTGACCCCACATTTCCCCTCATAGAGCCCAGCCTCCCGGATAATCTGTTCTGCATATAGATTGAAAAGGTATGGAGATAGAAGACATCCCTGGTGTACACCCTTCCAAATTTTGAACCATGCAGTGTTCCCTTGCTCTGTTTTGACTGCTTCCTAGTTCAGGTCTAGGTTTCCCATTAGCACAATCAAGTGTTCCGGGATTCCCATTCTTCTCAGAGTCAGCCACAAATTTGTTGTGATCTACACAGTCAAAAGCCTTTGCAGAATCCATGAAACACAGATAGACATTCCTCTGGTATTCCCTACTTTCAGCTAAGCTCCATCTAACATTTGCTACAATATCCCTAGTACCACGGCCCCTTCTAAACCCAGCCTGGACTTCTGGTAGTTCTCTGTTGATGTGCTGTTCCAGTCGTTTTTGGATAATCTTCAGCAGAATCTTGTTTGCATGTGACATTGATATTATTTGATAATTTCCACACACATGGTATTTCATGAGATTCTTCTGTGTCTACCCATTCCTTTTGGTACAATGACTCCGTATACTCTTTACATCTTCTTTTAATACTTCCTGGATCATTTAATATTCTGCCCAAAGCATCCTTAACTATTGCAACTTGAGGTTAAATTTGTTGTTCAGTTCTGTCAAGCTTCAAAAATGCTGAGCACCTTTGGCCCTTTTGATTTTCTGACTCCAGTTCTTTGCACATTTCATTGTGATACTTTGTCTTCCCGCACTGCCTTTTGACATCTTCTGTTCAGCTCCTTAATATCTTGATTCCTTCCCTCTGCTTTGGCTCCTTGGCACCTTAGTGCAATATTCAGAGTCTCTTCTGACATCCATTTTGAACCTGATCATCTAGATGACGTCCTAATTTAGTTCATAAGAATTTTTTTTAAATTAATTTAAATGAAAGTTTACAGAGACTTTCCTCCCTGCCCACTCTCTTCCCCCCAATTCACTCTTCTCTTTGAAAAGAGAAAGAAAAATTCTTTGATTGTTATGCAATCCCTTCCCACAAATCCACTCCACTATATATATAGCCTTTACTCTGGACTTCAGTAATGACAAGAATACTCATTTATATATCCCTTTTAAATAGTTCTCTCTCTCATCTGTTTCAATGCAGTAAATATCATTCTTCCCCTCCTTTTCTGTTTTCCCTCAATCCCAGTATCAGTCCCATTTTACGATAGTGGCCCTATGCAATATTTGTCCTTTTGTGACTGAGATATTTCACTCATCATAATGTCATCCAGGGTCATCCATTTTGCATAATATTTCATGAGTTCTTTGTTTTTCAATGCTGCCTGGTATTCCATTGTGTGAATATACCACAGCTTCTCTCTCACGTATTTGTAGATGGGCACTTAGGTTGTTTCCAGCTCTTTGCCACTGCGAACAAAGCCGCAATAAATATGGGTGTGCATAGTTTTTAAGAATTTATTTCATTAGAACCGTTTTATGGTCACTGGCCTGCATGACCTCAATTTTTCAAATTTCTTGTGTTTTCTTGGTTTGTTTTTTTTTAAAGAAGGAATATTCTTGAATTATTCTGTTATTTAACATTCCCCTGCCACCCCACGTGAAATGTTGTGAACTGATCAAATACAGGCCTGTCAGCCTCTGAGTTAGAACCTCTGACTCACAGAACAACCTCCATAAGGTTTCTGAGGTTGTAAATCACGTGGGAGGAGACTGTCCCTCTTTCTCCCATAGAGCTACGGGCAGACTTGAACTTCCTGTGAGGATGCCACAAACCTCTTTGTACTAGGCCACTGAGTTCTAAGAAAATACTTGTACAACAGTGCACATTTTTACTGCATCAAGACCATTCTGTTGAGCCTCAGAGAATGTAGAGAAGTAAAATAAGCGTGGAAGACATTTGTATGGGGCACCGTGGGGTCAGAGGAAGGAGCCCTACTGGAGTAGTCCCTTGGAAGTTGAGCTGCTAATGAATGGTCAGTGCTTTGAATCCACCAGATGCCAAGAAATAGCTAGGGAGGGGAGGGAAGGGTGTGCAGGGAGAGGGGGCTTTAATCATGGGCTTGTTCAATGTGATGGTGGAGATGAGGGAAATTGGAAGAATCTGGTCAGGACAACAATGTATTCGAATTTTGTAAATAAACTAGTATAATAAATAGAGATTTAAAAATTTCAAAAAGAGATAGATAGGCAGTCTTTTGCAAAAAAAAAAAAAAAAAAGTACGTCCTTGGAAATCTGATGGAGGATTGCCAAGGTCAGAATTAACTCAATGGCACTGAGTTGGAGCTAGCTTATCTGACTTTAAACTTTGAGAAAAATGATCAGCTAGTTGTATGACATTTGGAAAGTTACCTGTACTTTCTCTAGTGTACTTATCTCTAAAATGGGAATGGCAATGGTATCTATTTCCATAGAGTTACTGGGAGGATTAACTGAGTAAATATAGGTGAGAACTTTAGAATAGAATCAATCCATAATAACAAATCTATATACATTTTAGCTAATATTATACCATAAACACGAGCTCTCTAGTCAGACTGTTACGATGGCTTCACTATATATTGGCCATGCGACTCTTAGTTCCCTCTTAAATAACTCCTTCACAGGTCACTGTGCAAAATTTGTACATAAAATACTCTTTCCTCTGTGTATGCAGTCAAAAAAGATCATCATTATTATTCTTGATATTTTTACAAGATTGTCAATAACCAAAATAAACCATATGTCAGACTAATGAACACATCTAAAAGATGGCATTCAGGGCAATAACGATTATCTTATTTCTTTTCAAAGTCTTCTAATCTCTTCTAAGCAGTGGAAAAGTTTCAAATTCATCAAAAGTTTAAAAAAGGGGTTAAGTTATCTTCGTATGTTTAGGAGAGCTGAAGTAATTTCATAGATGCAGGGACGCATTTCCATAACCTAAAACGATTTTCTACCCTACAGATTTGTTTGGTATCTTTCCATTTTCCTACTGTTAGCACCAAAAGTGGTGGGGGTTTATTTTTGTGTTTATTTTTTTTTAACTGAGATTTTACTGAACGTTTATGGAGAACATGGATTTCCATTAATTCATTGTTGCACATTTTCCGCCCTGCCCATCCCCTCCCCAGTTCCCTTTTCTCTTTGAAAAATTCTTTCATTGTTGGACAATACCCCACCCCAGTCCACTTTACTATGCAGCTCTTATTCTGTCCTGTTGTCATGGAAAGAATACCTAATCATAACGTGGTGGTTTAAAGGAACAGAACTTTATTTTTTCATAGTTAGTTGCGGTTAGTTGACTAGGGGTTCCAGCAACTCTATGAAAAGAAACTTTGTCTTAAGCTCTCTCCATCGTGATTTTCAACACGCCAAAGTCCATTGTCATGGTCACCCTGCAAATCATATCTCATCGAAGGTGTCTCTCTCTTTTGCTACCTCTCTGCTTTTCCTAGCAACCTCCCGACAACATGCCCACACCACGTAAGATGACGTTTCACTAGCTTTGCCTCTAAGAACCACTCTGGATACACTTCCTCCGAGAACGATTTGTTTTATGTTTAACAGTCACTCTCTATGTATAGATTTAATACTCTGTCAAGGAGTATATAAATACTTTTGTTATTTCCAGGTGAATTGGAACCAACTCACAGCTGGCCCTCCCACACGTTTACAAAGGCAATTAATTGCATGAGAAGAGACTGTTCGATTGCTTATCTTTTTGCCGTGAAGCAGCTCTTGGATTCAAACAGGTTGCTTTTGGAGTGGCAGCTAAATTCTTTACTGCTACTCAAGAGCAACGGTGTCTCTCTGGAGACTAAGGTGTGCCTGATACAGGCCATGGTCTTTGCAATCACTTGTTATGCATCAGAGAGTTGGACAATGACTAGGGAGGATAGAAGGAGAATTGATGCCTTTGAGCTGTGGTGCTGGAGAAGAGTATTGAATGTTCCATGGACTGCCAAGAAAACAAACAGATTCATCCTAGAGAGGGTTAAACCAGGCTATTCCTTGGAGGCAAGGATTCTGGGGCTTTGTCTGGCATACTTTGGACATGTTGTAAGGAGAGACAGGTCCTTGGAGAGCGACATCATGCTTGGGAGGGTGGAGGGACAGCTCAGGAGGGGAAGACCCTCTATGAGGTGGATTGATTCAGTGACTGGGATAATCGGGATGGGTGTGTCAGAGGCAATGCAGTTGGCACAGGATAGAGCAGGGTTTAGGGCTGTTGTACATAGGGCCGCTATGAGTCGGAAACGACTCGATGGCACATAACAACAACAACAAAGCCACCAGAGTTCCCCTCTTTAGTCATTGTCCAACTTTCAAATGCAAAAGAAGCATTTGGGTTGGGTAAGGACATTTTCTTCTTTGAGCTGGTTCCTTTTCTCTTTAGCATGTTGGAGAGGTCCTTGACAGCTAATTTGCCCAATATGTCTTTTGGTTTCTTGGCTGCTGCCACCATAACTACTGACCGTGAATCCAAGTAAAGTAAAATATTTGTCAGTGTCTTTCTTTCCCACTCTGATGTGCTGTTGCCTATTAGTTCCGTTGAAGAATTTCTAAAGTGGACTGGTAAAAATTATTGTCCTTAACTTCATATATTTTTTAAGGTGTTAATTAATGAAATTCATAATCTATGTCATGAATGATAGGGAGCTGTGGTGGCCTCTGGGCATGTTTCTGGGAGAGGTTATTCCTTGGAGAGGGACATCATGCTTGGGAAGGCGGAGGGGCAGTGAGAGAGAGAAGATGACCCTTAACCAGGAGGATTGGCAGGGTCACTGCATCAGAAGACTTGAGTGTGTCAGAGATTATGAGGGCGGGACAGGACAGAGTGAAGATAGGCCGTTCACAGGGTTGCTGTGACTTGTACTTGACTCAGCGACATTAAACCACAGCATGGTGGCTTAGCTGACAGCAAGTTGTGCTGCCAACCCAAAGGCAAGCATTTCAAACCCAGCAGCTGTTTAGACAGAGAAAGATGGGCAACCTCCTCCCATTCTTGGCTCTGAAAACAAAGGAAGCGTCACTTATGAGTGGATACGGACTGGAAGGCAGTGAGTGAGTGAGTTACAATATTGCTTTGACCCAAATGTTTCCCAATAAAAAACTGTTTACAAAAAATAAAAAGAATATTACTTTGGTTTTAAATTTACTTTAAAAAAAAAAGCAGCCAATCCACTTCTTACGTATTTCTTCATTCTCTAAATGTCGTTGTGGACCATCAAATCAGAACTGACCCTCCAGCAGATTTTCAGAGGCATTTTAATCACATGGGAGGTGACTGCCCCTCCTTCTCCATTTCTTATGTGTATCTTCATTCTCTAAATATGACTCGTTAAAAAAAAAAAAAGGAAACCTTATAATTCTTCTTCCACCAGTTTTTATCCCCACATCTTTTTCCCAGCTCTGACACCCTGTTTCTTACTAAGAAGGCATTTCCCTGAAAACATTAGAATAGATGACAGATGTACAAACATACTAAGATATCTACCTTATTCCTTACTTTTTTTCAAATAATTTAAAATTCCTACAGAAATCTCTTCATCAATTTGTTTCCCAGCTTTTGTGGCTGGCTCTGCTCCTATTCTAAAAATGTTAATACCCAAAGTCGGAGGTATTTTTGTTTCATTTATTTATTCAATTCAATTCCCCACCATACTGGACCTTCTTTTCTTGATTTTAATTTGTCCTAATAGTATGCGTTCACATAAATTCTGTTGTTTCATTGTTGTTTCATTGTAAGAAATTACAATCTGTACATTACATTTAACCTAAAGGGTTTTTTTTTTCAAGAAATAAGCCAACATTTAAACACCTGAGACATCTAAGGACCTTTGTATCTTTCTGTTCCAATTTATAGAGTCACCTATCAGATGACTTTCATAGGAAATCAGAGTCTATAGAAAAAGACTTTGAAAGTCTAAGAATTTATTTAAATCATCAATATAATATGCTATAAAAGCCAGGAGAAGGTAACGTGTTTTCTTCTCTTCTCTTCCCTTCTCTCCTCTCCTCTCCTCTCTCTCACACACACTCTTCTACTTGTAAAGGTTTGCCATTGTTGGGTACCTTCTAGCCAACTTTGACTCACAGCAACTCTATGTACAATAGACTGAAACCCTACGCCATCTTTACAAAATGATATTGCTCTTACCTAGCATTTTAAATATGTGTTTAGTTTTCTTCTATACACAATTGATAGATAGCTCTGGTGGCCAAGACGGTTAAGAGTTGTGCTGCCTATCCGAAGGCGGGCAATTTGAATTCCCGCCACCCCCAGCCCGGTGCTCCTTGAGAGAGAGAAGGAGAGGGGTGAGCAAACTCCTCCCTTGTGATTTGCAGCCTCTGAAAACCAGCTGGAAGGTCTGTTTTGAGTCAGGTCCAACTAGATGGTAGTGAACTACTTTGAAGTTCTTGAGTTTTGTTTTTTCTTTTTATATGCTATTAATACTATCACATGTTCTGAAAGCGATGCCACTATTTTGTTTGGAAATTCAAAATGCAAAACCTAAAGTTCATTCCACAGTCAACACTGCTGGCCCTCGATTGGGTCTCCAAGGCTGTAAATCACAAGGAAGGGACTGAAAATTAGGTGGGCATTTTTGGTTCACAGCTCAGTCCAGAAGGCTGACGTCACCAAAAAGTTAGCCTCTAAAACATAATGACCCAGAATTTCCTTATCAATGCCGATGTCAAATGTGAAAATTGATATGAGAAAGTGTTTTCCAGTCAAATGCAGAATCCAAAGTTAAATAATTGTATTGAGAGTACAAGGCAAACACAGACCTACTCAGGAATTTCCAAAGAAAACAAAAAATATAAATAATTGTAATCCTGATAAGACTTCTCAAATTTTTAAGTTTTAATACAAATGTAAGTCAGATTGGCAAATAAGTGGTAACCTGGGGCAAGGGAAATGATTGAGCAGAGGAGGTTAATTATTATATGAAAAAATAGAACTGCTCGGCAAAGCATCTGAGCCAACCACAGATGATCTGAACCCTCTAGAAAAGCCTTCCAGACAAGAAATTAATAGCTAGAGGAACAAAGCATTGGGAATTTAAACCTCATCTCAGACTCAAAGGGTTCCCCTAAATGTATATTTTAAGCTAAAGCATGACAGTCTGGGATTCTGCTCTTTTGGGGGAAGAATTGAAAAGTCCTCCAGACAGAGACAGATTTAAGAAAGAAACCATATCAGATAAAACAAATGAATCAAGGAGTCCATGCTCACAACACAAGATGCCTGGACCCTGGTTCTTCTCACTGTCTTCTGAATGCCCAGAGAATAGACTCTCACTCAACGCTGACCAGTTAAACTGACTCGTAGATAACTCTTGGACTCGTGAAGTCTGTGAATCTCATAGGAGATTTCTCATCACTCTCTCCATTCAGCCAGTAGTGGATTTGACCTAGCAGAAAGCTGAGGGACAGCTCTCCACCAGAGTTCTCAGAATGACACACGAAAGATGTCGTGAGAGATCACAGGTCGCTGAGAGGAAGGAAGGGGGGAAACAAAAAGTCACACCGAGGCTTATTTTTCTCAGTTGCTAGAACAATCCAGTAAGATGCAGATCGAGATTAAACTGCAGGACCTCGCCCAGGTAGCTTTCTCATATCTGATAACCTATTAGGAAAATGGGTTTTACTTCCTTTTTTTGGAAGCTGTTGCCAAAAGATAGGCTTCAATTTTAAATGAAGGTATATTTTCTGTGGTTATATGCTTTGAATTAATAAATTAAAACAACTTGACATTATTACAAATAATGACGTTTAGCATGTATCATGTTACAGCGGGGTTTTGGAGGGAGTTACACCAGAGCATAGGGAGCTGTGGGGCCTGGTGTGTAAGGTCGGTGCTGACCACCGAGGCACACATTTCACATCCACCAGCTGCAGCAGGGGCCGATGATCTCCTCCCATACCGTGTATCGCTTCTGGAAGCCTGCTGAAGGGGCAGCACACAACGACTCCAAGCAAAAGCTGGGTTAGGTTTCATGCTGGAGGAAGTCCAAGGAAAAATGGAAAATCTTAATGTCTGATTTATAATAATGACAGGAGACAAGTAGTTTGTGACTGTTTTCCTCTTCTTTAATCCTCAAAATGCGTTCCGTGGCGGGGAGGGAAGTAATTGAAGATCTCATGGGAAAACGTTTACAGCATTCAGGGAAGACTGTCTAGCAATCTACAAATAGTTTTATATCATTTTTTTATTAATGTTAATGAAAGTTTACAGAGACTTTGGATTTCCATTCATTCATTGTTGGTGCACTTTTCTCCCTGCCCAACTCTGACCCCGCCCAGTTCACTCTTCTCTTTGAAAAGTAAAAGAAAATTTTTTTGTTACACAATCGCTCCCCCCAAGTCCACTCCACTATGCAGCCTTCATTCTGGACTCCTGTCATGACAATAATACCCTATCATATATCCCTTTTAAATAGTTCTTTCCCTCACCTATTTCAATGCAGTATACATTATTTATCCCATGTTTCTCAGTCTTCACCCCCAATCCCGAGGTCAGTCCCATTTTACAACAGTGGTACTGTGCAGTATTTGTCCTTTTGTGACTGACATATTTCACTCAGCATAATGTCCTCCTGAGTCACCCATTTTTTATACTATTTCATAAGTTCCTTGTTTTTCAGTGCTGCATAATATTCCATTGCATGAAGATACCACAGCTTCTCTATCCATTCATTTGTTGATGGGCACTTGGGTTGTTTCCAACTCTTTGCTATTGTGAACAAAGCCTTGCGCTTGAGTCCTTAGTTAAGCCCTCCTTAGTGTAGGATTATTGTTCACAGCCATCAAGGAAATAAAGGATAATAGGAAAGAAAAACTTTAAAAACCTTTAGACTACTAACTTTTCAAAACCTATACATTTTCTATGATATCATCATACTTACCCAGGCTTAGAATGTTACACCTTTGGGACTTTTCAAGGAGTGTGGATGAGAAGTAGATTTTAGCCTCTGGCTTCTTCGAGAGTGCAGAGTTCACAAGGTAGCCTAAATGCATTTGTTTTACAAGTTCAAAGCAACACGTAGTTGTTCATTGTGATGATTTTACCCATGGGGATTAATGCACTATTAGTTCCATGGACGTGTTGTTGTTGTTGTTATGTGCCGTCGAGTCGTTTCCGACTCATAGCGACCCTATGCACAACAGCCCTAAACCCTGCTCTGTCCTGCGCCAAACGCACCGCCTCTGACACACCCATCCCGATTACCCCAGTCACCGAATCAATCCATCTCATAGAGGGTCTTCCTCTCCTGCATTGTCCCTCTCCAAGGACCGGTCTCTCCCTGCAACATGTCCAAAGTATGTCAGACGAAGCCCCAGAATCTTTGCCTCCAAGGAGTAGCTTGGTTTAATCCTCTCCAAGATAAATCTTTGTTTTCCTGGCAGTCCAGGGTACATTCAGTACCCTTCTCCAGCACCATAGCTCAAAAGCATCCACTCTCCTTCTGTCCTCCCTAGTCATTGTCCAACTCTCTGATGCATAACAAGCGATTGCAAATACCATGGCCTGTATCCGGCACACCTTAGTCTCCAGAGAGACACCGTTGCTCCTGAGTACCTTAGAGAGGTCCCTAACAGCAGACTTTCCCATCGCGATACGCTTTTTGATTTCCTGACTGCTGGTGCCAAGAGTGTTGACTGTGGAGCCGAGCAAACTGAAGCTGTGAACATGTAGGTGGCTTTAACTAAATATATCTACAAATAACTGTCTTAGAGGATAAACAGTTGTTTTGACAATATAGAGCAATGTCCAGTGGCTAGAGCAGCATTAAATGTGGGGTTTGTGAAGCTAACAGGGTTGGACTTTTGAACGGGCATATCCTGTTAAAGTTCACTGCTCGTGTGCGAAGCAGCTCATTATTTCAAATACTGTAGACACAGCTATCAGATCACCCCGTGGCCCACTTCTCTACTAGAATCACATCAGCGAGTACTACCTGGGCTAATTTTCTGGGCTTATCTCTCTCTGCTCACTGTAGGGCTTTCTATAGATAATGCAATTTCTTTTAGAAAAATGTGGCAGTTATGAATCTATTTACCTCTAGCCTCTTGTGTAAATGTTTCTCAAGGAAATAGATGTGAATCATCTCTAAGGGAAAGATCTCTCCCTGCATGACTGTGATGCATCCAAGGACAGTGTGTTCATAGAACAAACAGCAGCAACACTGTTAGAAAGAGGATGATGCCATCTAAGAATGCATTCGTAGAACTGTTCTTACGTGTGTTAAATTAAGAGAAGGGTGTCAATCTTATGTTTCACCTGATGCAGTGCAATTTATAAGTACAAACCAAGCTGGTTCCTTCCTGCATTGAGAACCAACTCGTAACTAACTCCCCATTGGGTTCTAGAAGCTTCTCAGTGGCATAAGAAGAGATAATCCATCTTCCTCACTTGAGCCACTGGTAGATTTAAACTATCTGAGAGGAACCCTGTTTGGGTTCACCAGAACTCCCACTGTTGAATAATCCTTAAAAATAAGAGACTGGTCAGAGTCAGTGAGACAAGCTCAGGGCAGGCCTCAGAGCTGTTGGACATAGGGTCACTATCAGTCTCAAGCACATTACAACAACAATGTTTCAAATGTTAAAACAACTATTTTAGGTACTTTTTTAAATCACTTTGCCTTCTACATTGTGTCTTTCCCAGTCTGTTATATTTATCAGCTATGGTTTGTGAACACAGGAGAGAAACAAGGTTTCCCATATAGACGCCTTAGTGATGCATGCTAAATATACCATATTAGTTTTGCAAATACCATGTATCTTAAATGTTTGTTTGCCAACTCTTCCTTTGCTCCAGGTGCTATTTTTGTAAACATGCTGTAGAATAATTTTTTAAGAAAAAAGAAAACCAAAACAACAAAACAGTGACATGGAAAAAAATATAATAATGGCATATTTACATTAATGAAGAATATCCTCTGGGGGCAGGAAACAGTTTGCAAATAAACAGAGAATGCATGAGTTATTTGTGAAAAAGGGAAAAAAATGACAGTTGCAAATTGCTTAAATGGGATGCTTTTTACAGTCTATGAGTAGCAAGGAGACAATTGTTGTGTCAAAACATTCTACATTAAATTACATTAGCTCCATTATTAGTAACTGAGGGGAAATCCCCCCTTTTTTCCTTTATCAGTCTCCTTTTCATATAGTTGCTACATCTTTTTGAGAAGAGTTATTGACATAAGTTTGTAGATACTAATTGCTGTAATATTTTAACTGAAACACCCGAAAATTTGACAAAATGGGCAACTCTCCAACCCTAGCAGCACTGAAAACAAGAGCTCGCGCTGGTAGTGCATGCAGACAAGATCACATGACCTGAAGGATTATTGTAATTGACACTAATGACAGCTCTGTCCAGAGCACACTTGTGGGAGGTGCTTTTGAGTTGAGTGTGCCTCTTAATGACCTTCTGAACAACAAGTCTGAACCCTGTCCTCATTTCTGACATATTCAAGCCCGTCGCAGCAGTCACTGTGTCCATACATCTGATTGAGCCTCTTTCTCTCTCTTGCCAGTCCTCTATGTACTCCTCTAACAACATGCCCAAAGTATATGGGCATCTTTGCCTCAAAGGAACACTCTGGCTGTACCTTTTCCAAGACCTATCTGTTTGTTCTATAAACAATCCATGGGATCTTCAGTATTCTTCTCCAAGTCTGTGCTTTAAAGACATCACTTCTTTTCTGTCGTCCTTATTCATTGTCCAGGTCTCAGAAACATAGTAAGTGACTGAACAATCATGACCTGAATCCAGTGCACCTTAGTCCTAAAACTGACAACATTGCTCTTCGGCCATTTATAAAGATCCCTGGAAAGTAAACTTTCCCAAGGCAATGTGTCTGTCTCCTGCTTTAACTGCTGGCACCAAGTATGTTGATTGTGGAACTAAGTAAGGTGAAGTGGACAGTTTCAATCCATCCTCCATCAATGATGTAGTCAGTGGAGAGAATTTCTGTTTTCTTGATGGTCAGATGTAATCCACATTTAAGGCTGTAGACTTATCTTCTGCAGCAAGTCCTTCTCACTTTACTCAGGCAAGATTGTGCCATCTACTTAACGTAGGTTGTTGATCAGTCTTGCTCCAATTCTGATGCCACATTCTTCTTCATGGAGTCCAGCTTCTCAGTATTCTCAGCATACAGACTGAATAGGTATGGAGAGAAGATACAAATTTTACACATCTTCAAAACTTTTCCTGCTTTTAAGCCCTGCAGTGTTCCCTTGCTCTATTCACACAACAGCATCTTACTCTAAGATAGGAATTCCAAAGTATTTGTGTTCATGCAAAACCTATTTTTCTCAATGTTAGCCATAATTACAACTCACAAACTCAATGTTTTTACATCTACAGCCATTAAAGCATATGTAGGCATTCTTCTGGTATCCTCTGCTTTCAGCCAGTCAGCTGACATCAGCAATTATATATCCCTTCTATAGCTTCTTCTAAACCCAGCGTGAGCAGCTTTCTGTTTAAGGTATTGTTCTAGCCATTTTGGGATGATCTTCTGCAATATTTTACATGCATGTAATATTAATGACAAGTAATTTCCACGTTATGTCAGATCCCTGTTATTGAAAATAGGAACAGGTCTGAATCTGTTCATGTCAGTTGGCTAGGTAGCTCTCCTCCAAATTTCTTGGCACAGACTGGTGAGCACACCAAAGGCTGCTTCTGTTATTTGCCACCTTAATTGGCATCACAGTGATATCTGGGCCTTACTTTTCACCGATGCCTCTGTACAGCTTGAAATTCTATCTTCATTACCCTTGGCTCTTGAGCAGATGGGATTTCCTCAAATACTTCCGTGTCTGCCAATTCTTTTTGGTACAGTGATTCTGTGTATCACTTCCATGCTTCTTGGGTCATTCAATATTTTGCCCATAGCATCTCTTAATATTGTAAGTTGAGGCTTGAATTTCTTTTTAAGATCTTTCAGAGCACACTAGAGGGTTTTAAAAGCAAATTAACTTAGAGGTTCAATCTTGTTGCTATATTTATACCTGTAAGGTGGACTTTAAAAATTATTACATAGTGCTAAATATAGGCATATTTTTTAAAAAAATTAAAATTTCTGCAGAAGCACTGCATGAAATGTCTATAGATAGGTTTTTTTGATGGAATACCCTCTGACAGTGTGTCCAGTGTGGTCCAGTCTGCAGTGACGTCCTTTCCTCCGCTTCGTTTTCACTTACCTTGCTCTGTTGCTCCAGGTAGAGATGGATCATTTGCGTCTTGGATGACTGCTTGTAAGCTTTTTAGGGCCCTCAGCACTACTTAGAAATTAGGAAGAAAAAGAGAAACATTGAGTGTACTAGACAAATTAAATTAACTTTGGGGTCTTATGAACTCTTACTCTAAACCTCTCAGTGCAAACAGCCCAGTCCCAGGAGGTGTGTGGTTGTACCCAAAGAACTCTGCCTTGCAATTGTTGTAAACATGCCCACCCACCCAAAAAAAAAAAAGAACCTTGGCCAATTCAAATTTTCACAGGTGCACATCTTGATAGCATTCCCATTAATGAGTTCTACAGCCCTTCCCTTAATCAATGTGACTTTCCCATCACCACAATTCAAAACTTGGTTCTCCATGACCAATACTTCATCCTCTTCCCCCTTTCTGTCATCTGTGTAACCATTTGGGTTTTGCTTGTTCTTATCTTTTTTTTATAAAAGTAAGTTCATACAGTACTTGTTTTCGTAACCTTGATCGAGGGAGCGCCAGTGACTTAGTGCTAATTGCACTGTCAAGCCAAAGGCACACGGGTCAAATCCACCAGCTGTTCCACAGGAGACACATGGGCATTCTCCTCCTGTATGATCTACTGCCTCTGAAAACCTGCTGGACACCCAGCTGTAGGTCAGATCAGAGTCAATGTTACCTAGAAACATGAATTCATCCATAATATGTCTGACTTCCAACCATGTGTGAGCATTTAACAAGACTGTTTCTTTTTCTTGATTAGTGGTATTTCAAGACATATAGTTTCATCCATTCATTGGTTGATGAACATTTTAAATTCTTTCTACATTTTGGCTCTTGTGAATGATGGTGATCTCTGATTCCCTGAGTATATTTCTAGCAGAGCTCTGGTAACTCACTGACTTACAACAACTTTTTTAAATTTTATTTATTTTTTTTTATTTCACTTTGACTGAAAGTTTACAGAGCTCATTGGATTTCTGTACAATCATTTGTACAAATTGTTTCTGACGTTAATTAGTGTTTCCACGTTTTTTTTAAAATTTTTTAATTTTTTATTGTTTTTTTTAACAGAGGTTTTGGATTTCCATTCATTCATTGCTGCAATTTTCTCCCTGCCCACCCCTCCCCACCAGCTCGCTTCCCCCTCCAATGAGAGAAAAAAAAAATTCCTTCATTAGTATACAATTCCCACGTCCCTTCCCCCCCACCCCGAATACACTTCTCTGTGCAACCTTAATTCTGGATTCCTGTGCTAACCATAGTACTCAATCATATATCACTTCTAATCTGTTCTTTCCCTCATCTGCTTCAATACAATATACATAATATCAGGGTGGGGGTATGAGAAAAAACTGGATAGCAACAACTTTTAATGCAACAACCTCATGTTGTTCTTGAGTACCACCCATCGAGTACTGACTGACAGCTCACCTCCCAGCGGGTTTTCAGAGGCAGTAAAGCGCAGGGAGGAAGCTGCCCATCTTTCTCTCCTGGAGCAGGTGCTGGATTCAAAGCACGTACTTTCTTTGCTGACAGTGCAGTTCCTTAGGCCTAAGGCACCGGAGCTCCCTTGTCATCCAGTAGTGGGGAAAATGTTGAGGTTAGTTTGACGACACAAGTCCTGGTCTACTTGAATCTGAGGAAGATTGAAGGTTCTGAGTGCACAAGAAGTAGAAGGGTCAAATCAGTTATAAAAGTAAAGACAGCCATCAATAAAGGTCCCATCTACGTTCTCCAGATACTGCAGAGGAGACCTTGACAGCGTGGAGCTGGATGGTTCTCTTTCTGTGATCCGTGCCCAGTCATGGATCAGTGTATGTAAGAGGGCACACTTCTCCTAGGACACCTTCCCTAGTCCTGGCATAAACATCTCCCTAACAAAGTGGGAACGGGGCAAACAGAGTTGCTGTGGTAAAGAAAAGCAGAGCAGGAAGGCTTCCGCTAACTCCTGAGAGCTGCTTTCACGCAGGTGAAAACTCAAGCTGGTGAGTCTGAACCTGAAAGTAAAAGGTGGTTGTTGAAAGTAAGTAGGCAGGTGGGTTGTCCAAGCTTATTAAATATGTCTCCACTTGACAGTAATTGTTTCTATTATTTAGCCTTACCTGAGTGATAAGGACTTCTTAATTAGTGCCTGAGAAAGTAAATGACTATTTAATTGACAGAAGCAGGATGTATGTTTTGCTGTAATGAAGGCAGTCATGTAATGAAGCCTAAGCCAGTTTATTACTCTACCTGAAACACAAGCTCCCAAATTGCCAGCGCTTTCTGAATTTCACCCATCGTCACGGCAAACACTGTGAGAGGCTTCAGCAGGCGAACAGTCGATGGATTCTTGACACGTCCTGAATTTTATCTTGTGCGTTCTCTCCATAAACTTTTACACAAACATATAAGCAACAAACCTTAATGAATAAGGAGAGGTTGCCTTTTCTGCATCTAAAAGGATTCTAACTTTTTTAAATTAATATTTTAATGACAGTTTACAAAAAGCCCCCAGATTTCTATTCATTCATTGTTGCACATTTCCCCCCTGTCCAGTCCCCCATGTCTTTTTTCTTTTAAAAAAAAAGGTTCTTTCATTGTTACACAGTCACTCCCCCTCCCACCACTACTTGACTATGCAGCTCTTATTCTGGACTCTTGTCATGCCAATAATACCTAATCATATAGTCCTTTTATACAGTAGTTCTCTCTCCCGTCTGTTTCAATGTCATGTACATTTATTTAACCCCAACCCACCTGTCAGTCCTGTTTTATAACAGTGGCACTAGGCAGTATTTGTCTTTTTGTGAGTGAGATATTTCAGTCAGCCTAATGTCTTCCAGGGCCACCCATTTGGTATACTATTTCATGAGTTCCTTGTTTTTCAGTGCTGCATAATATTCCATTGTATGACTATACCAGAGCTTCTCTATCCATTGTTTGTTGATGGGCATTTGGGTTGTTTCCAACTCTTTGCTATTGTGAACAAGGCAGCAGTAAACATGGGTGAGCATATATCTGCTTGGGTGGCAGTTCTGGTTTCTTCAGGGTATATTCCCAGTAGTGGAATTGCTGGGTCAAATGGTATTTCTATTTGCAACTATTTTAGTAAGTGCCATACTGCCTTCCATAGTGGTTGCACCATTTTACACTCCCACCAATAGTGAATAAAAGTTCCAGTTTCTCCACAACCTCGCCAGCATTTGTTGTTTGCTACTATGCTGAATTTTGCTATTGTTACTGGGTTGAGATGATATCACATAGCTGTTTTGATTTGCATCTGTCTTAGAGCTAGGGATTTTGAACATTTCTTCAAGTGTTTTTGGCCATCTGGATGTCTTTTTTGGTGAAGTGTGTTCATATCCTGTTGATTCTAACTCTTGCTTAAAGAAATACAATAGGCAAAACAGGTCATTGTCCAAAGGTATGCGAAACTCTAAGCAATGGTTACAAAGAAATAAAAATAGTAAAACCTTGAAAAACTCCAGCGGATAAAGACATATTTTAAAAACATCATGGCTTTTTGAATTCTATAACTTCTTCCTAGAATGCCATTCTCTTTCCTCGACCTCCCTGGTGCATAGCAGGCTTATTCTCAATATTCTTGTGAGCTCTAGTTCCATTACTGTCAGGCCTGCAAGTGCAGAAAAGAGAAAAATCATGATGTGGAGTTGCCTATCTTCTCACCACCTCCACCTCCATCCACAGAATGAAATGGGAGGTGAGGCAAGTCTTGAAGACAGTTTTAAATGAACTTCTCTAGTGCCGTAGCCCATAGGAAATAGCACTGGTAATCCAATGTCTTTCAGGTGGTTGAAATTCCCAGGACAAAGATTGGTTCTCTCCTCCATTGTAAATTGAGTCTCTCCTGAAAACCTGCTGGAGGGTCAGCTATGAGTTGGTTTCAACTCCAAGGCGATGAATGAGTATCTGTAAGAAGCTATGTTTCTATTAGGGAATAATGTTATAATTAAAGAAAAACAAATCAGTAGTCAGTATTGATATTGGCCAACATAGGTCCTGTGTTCCTGTTGTGTGCCCTCGAGTCTGAACCAACCCATAGCTGACCCTTCAGCAGATTTTCAGAGGCTGCAAACTGCACAGCAAAAGACTGATCTTTCTTCCATGGAGCAGTGGGTGGATTTGAACCATGTGCCTTTGAGATTGCAACACAGCTTCTTACCACTATTGTTGTGGTTGACTACAATCAAGTCCGATCCGACCCATAGCTCCAGCGGGTTTTAGAGGCAGTTAATTGCATGGGAGGTGATTACCCATCCTTCTCCCACGGAACAGATGGTAGATTCGAACCTTGTGCCTTTGGGATAACAGTGCAGTTTCTTACCACTACACCACCAGAGGCTACCTGAAAGAATTTCACTGAGACTTAAGAAAAGAAAGGTTTTTCTTTCAAGACCACCTCCCAGGACTGTAAGGACACCATGACTTTGGCAGGTCAATGTATACTTTACTCTCCATCTACCACGTATTAGTCACATTAAACTAATACGTTATCCTGTTTTCTCTCCTGCATCATAACATTTAATACCCACTTTAATGGTATTATTTCATGAATGATTCCTTGTTAGGAATATTATGTTGAGAAATCTAGATCATATTACCCTTGTATCACAAAATACACAAGGTAACTATGAGTACATGAACATTTTACTGAAACACATGTACAATGAATATTAGAGGGAAGGTGTTTCAAATCTTAAAGGACACAACTGATGTACATTTTTTCTTAATGCATACTTAATGCAACTCAATCTAAACAAATCCACATGGCCTGTATAATACCAGGTTTTCAGAATTTTGGGTTGAGAAGGCACGTCACAAATTGCCTCGGGTTGTTTTCTCCTGTTTTGTATGAAGACTCTGAAGATCAGGCCTGTTTAGCGATGGTTGAAATGACAGGTGTTTTGTCCGTTTGAGCAGCAGCTCCACAATTAAGATCTTAATTAAGGGAGCTCTGGTGGCTTAGGGCTAAGGAGTTGTGTTGTCAACCCAAAAGCAGGCGCTTCGGAGTAACAGAATAAAGATGAGACGCTCCTCTCGTGGGATGGACAGCCTCTCAAAACCCACTGGGGGCTCAGCCGTCAGTCAGTTCCAGCTGAATGGCACACAGGAATAACAACGCAGGGCAGTCCCGCTGTCTGCCTTGAGGCCTGCTAGGATGGGCTTCAGGCTCACCCAGGCATCACAGCCCCGATAGCAAAAGGCTACAACACGGCATGGCTGTCTTTCTGGATGCTTGTGAACACCCACTTCAGACCAAGACCTCGAGACCCTCACGGCCAAGGACTGCTGTCTTCCCAGACGTAGGCAAAGACCGCCTTCAAGCTCACAGGACTCCGCTGGCATGGGGCTGTGGTGCGGGGCAGCTGTGTTCCTCAGTACCCATGAAGGCCCACTTCCTGCCCGCCACAACCCCACCAGCAACATGGCATGGACCAGTGATAATCCACTTAGGCCCCAGTGAGGCCTCAGGAACCTGCCCGGGCTTGCAATATGGTGCAGCTATGTACCTGGACGCTCCTAAAGGTGAGCTTCTAGTCCTGCAGAGCATCAGGAGGCCAGCATGGGGCTGTGGCCTGTAACTGTCCCCTTGAAGCTCAGGACCCTGCTGGCACACTTGTCTTCCTATATGCCTTCAACGATTCCTTTCAGGTGACCACAGTCCCTGGACACCATCAGCACAAGTCTGCAGCTGTCTCCTGGATGCCATGAAGATTTGCCTCAGGACCCTGCTAGTTTAGAGGTTCAGTGTAACTGTCCTCCCACATGCCAGCACTGGACTAAGGCATGGGGTGAATGTGTTCCGAGGTGCTCCAGGCCTACCAGGGCCTCTGGACCCCACCTGCATGAGTCTGCAACATTGTGAGGCTGTCTTCCTGGGGGTTCACAAATACCTGCTCACCAAGACCTCGGGGCCCTCTGTGCTCGGGGCTGTGATACGGTGCAGCTGTCTCTGGGCGACCATGAAGATCTGCTTCAGACCCTCCAAGCTCACAGGACCCCACTGGCAAAAAGCTGCAAAGGGGCTCGGCTGTCTTCTTGGCTGCTCTGGCAGAGCTGCGTCCAGCCCTCTCAGGCCTCACCACCCCACCAGCAAAAGGCTGTGATTTGGCGTGGCTGTCTTCGTGGAAGCCTGCGAAGATTCGCCTCAGGACCCTGCTGTCATGGGACTGCAGCACTCCTGTGTTCCTGGATGGCTGCGATTATCCGCTTTAGACCTACCAAGCCTCCCACCCACCAGCATCGGGCTGTGACGCCATGTAGCCAGCTTCCCAGATGCCTGCAAAGATGTAATTCAGGCCTGCACGGTCTCAGAAGCCCTATCCGTGTGGGGCTGTGCACCTGTGTTCCTCCATGCCCTTGAAGAGCCACCGTAGGTGCTCCGAGAACTCTACACCCCATGGGCACGGGACTGCAGTGCAGCCTGGCTGTCTTCCTGGATGCTCACCAGGCCTCAGGACCCCACTGGCACGAGGCTGGAACACGGCACAGCATTCTTCCTGCCTGCCCATCGACATCTGCTTCAAGCCCTCCAAGGCCTAAGGTCTCCACCATCAAGAGGCTGTGATGAGGTGCAGCTGGCCTCCCGGATGCTCTTGAAGATCTGCCCCTCAAAAGCCTCAAGTCCCCACAGGTACAGGCGTGTGGTGGTCTTCCTGGATGCCCACAAACGTCAGCTCTGGATCCCAAGGCATGAGGAGACAGCACTGGCAGGGGGCTGTGATGTGGCACAGATGTTTTCCTGGATAACAGCGATGGTCCACTCTGCCCCACCAGAGCGCATGTGCACGGGGCTGAGATGTGGTGCACCTGGCTTCCAGGCTGCCCAAGAAGATGCCCTCGGGCCCACCGAGGCCTCAGTTCTGCGCTGCCACAGATTTGCATGCAGCACAACCGTGTTCCTAAACACCTGTGAAGATCCACATTAGAGCCTGCCAAGGCCTTAGCACAACCTGTGTGGCTGGCTTCCTTGAAGTCCACCAAGACCCGCTTCTGGCCACCCAGGCTCACAAGCTCTCCAGCAAGGGGCTGAACCATGGTGTGGCTGTCTTCCTAGGTGCTGTGAACATCACTGCAGGCCGAGGCCTCAGCACCTGTAGGCACAGTACTGCTCTGTGCTATCATCTTAGATGCTAGCAAAGAGGCTCTCTGGGACTTCAGAACCCCGCTGGTAGAGTGCGGTGGCATGGCACAGGTGCCAAGCTGAATGCCCTCGAAGATCTGCTTCACGTCCATCAAAGCCTGAAGACCCCTCCGGCACAGGTGTGTGGGGGGCTTGTTCTCATGGATGTCCACATACATCAGCTTCTGCTCCCCAATCAGCGTCCATCAGGACCCCTTCAGCATGGGGCTACAGTGCAGCATGGATGTCTGCCAACATCTGCTGCAGGCCTAACCAGGCCTCACAACCCCGCCAGCCAAAGGCTGCCATGCTGGATACTGGTGGGCATCCACTTCAGCCCAGCCCAGGCTTCAGGATCTTACAGGCGCAACACAGCATGGCTTTCTCCCAGGCTGCCCATGGACATCCGCTTGCCAAGGCCTCAGGACCCCATCAGCTCAGCGATGTGATGTCATGTAGCTGTCTCCCAGGAGGCCCACGAAGATCCACTTCAGTCCTCAAGTCCTCGGGACCCACTGGCACAGATCTGCAGTCCTGATTCCTGGATCCTCTCAAAGATCTGCTTCCTGTACAAGCCTGTAGAGACTGCGTAGCGTGGCTGTCGTTGTGAGTGCCCACCAAGACCAGCTTCTAATCCTGAGGCATCAGGACTGGGGTGGGGCTATGGCACGGCACGGAAGTCTTCCTGACGGCTCACAGAACCGTCACAACCTCGCTGGCATAGTTGTCTTCGTAAAGCCTGCAAAGGTGCCTGGGTGCCGTCGGCACAGGGCTGCGGCTGTCTTCCTGTTTGCCCGCCAAGATCCATTTCACATGCACCAAGGCCTCGGGAATCCACTTGCATGAGGCTGCAATGCGCTTCACTTCCTAGAGGCTGCCAAGATCAGCTTCGGGCTTACCACGACGTCACGATCCCTGGCACGGGGCTGCGGCATGGTGGTTTGCCATGAGAGGATCCTCTGTAGGCCCATCAACGCCTCAGGAACTCACCTGCATGGGCCTGCAGCATGATGAGGTTGTCCGCCTTGATGCCCATAAAGATCTGCCGAGCCCACCAGCATGGTATCACTGTCTTTCTGGCTGTTTTTGATGGCCCATAGCAGGACCTTGTTGGCACAGGACTGCAGCGGTCCATCTTCGCTGGTGCCTGTGATGATCAGCTTCAGGCCCGACAAAGCCTCCAGACCCCACACCCAGGTGTCCACAGACTTCACCTGCCGGTCCCCTAGGACGTCAGGGCTCTGCCGGCATTGGTCTGTGGAGCATACAAATGTCTTCCTGGGTGCCTGCAGAGAACCCCTCTTTGGGCCCACAAAGGCCTCTGGACCCTGCCAATATAGGAGTGCTGCATGGCTGTCTCTTCCTGAACACCAGCAAAGATGTACTCATTCAGGCCTCAGGACCCCACCAGCAAAAGGCCGTGAGACAGTGATCTTCCTAGATGATTGCAAATATCTGCACCGGCCTGCCAAGGCTTCAGGAGCCACGCGAAAATCCACGTGAGGGCCCCCCCCTCCTCAGAACCGTGTGGGCAGGAGGCTGCAATGCAGTGCGGCCGTCTTCTCAGATGACCAGTATTCATTCCAGGCCGACCAAGGCCTAAGGCCTCGATGATAAGGGGCTGCTGCACAGTGCAGCTATCTTCCTGGATACCTGTAAGCATCTGCTTCAGGCCCCTGCAGGCACCTGGGTGCGGTGTGTCCTCCTGTTTACCAATGAAACTCCCCTTTAGGCCTGCGTAGGCCTCAGAACCCCACCCATACAAAGCTGCAAGGCGGTGCCACTGTTTTCTAGGATGCCCTCCAAGGTGTGGTTCATCCAGCCAGGGCCTCTGGACCCCCATGGGCCGGGGACTGTGGTGCGCCTGTCTTCTTAGATGGCCCTTAAGAACCACTTCAGGTGCTCCGAGCACCCTGAACTCCAGTAGCATGGGGCTGTGGCACAGCACAGCTGTCTTCCTGGATCCCTAGAAGAGCTGCTTCAGGCCTGCAAATGCCACAGGAGCCCTCTTGAACAGAGGTGGCTGTCTTCCTGGCAGTCAGCAAAAGATGCGCTCCCGGCTCATCAAGTCCACTGGCATGGGGCTGCAACGTGATGCGGCTGCCTTCCTGCAGTGTCTGCCTCAGGCCCCGGCACCCTGCTGTCACTGGATGCCTGCAGTGACACCTTTCAGGACCCTGCTGGCATGAGGCTGTGGCGTGCCTGTCTCCTCTGATGCTCAGGGTGCCAGGCCTCAGGACATTGAGGCATAGGCCTTCAGCAGCCCGTCTTCCTAGATGCCCTTGAAGATGGCCTTCAGGCTGCCAACGCCTTAAGACACCTTGGGCACAAGTGTGCAGGGTAGTGTGGCTGTCTTCCTGGGTCACCACAAAGATCAGTTTCTGGTTCCCCAAGGCATCAGGAATGGCTTCCTGACTGCCGGCAGACGTCAGCTTCAAGCCGTCCAAGGCCTCAGTACCTCCCAGACATCAGTCTGTGGCACGATACAGATGTCTTCCTGGATGCCCACAAAGACCCACTAGCAGGGGCCTGGGTGCAGTTTGTCTTCCTAGTGACTTGTAAGCGTTTACTTCAGGCTCGTCAAGTCCTCAGGACCCCTCCTGTCTGGCTAGGTGCCTGTGTAGATCCGGTTCAGCCTGCCTTGACACTGGGTTCTAAAGTAGGAAGGCTGCCTTCTGGGCTCCCTCAACATGTGGTTGCTGCAGGGTACAGCTGTCTTTCAGGATACCCCTGAAGATCTGCTTTGGGGCCTTCAAGGCCTCAGAACCCCAACCAGCAGAAGGCTATGACGTGGTGTCACACTCATCTCAGAGGCAAGTGAAGATCTGCCTCAGGCCTCCAGTGGCGTGGGACTGTGGCATGCCTGTCTCCTGAAATGCCTGCGAAAATCCGTTTCAGGACCACCAAGGCCTCTGAACCCCAGAAGAAAAAGGATCGTGGTGTGACTCACAGCCAGGATGCCTGCAAAGATCTGTTTCAGTCCTGACAAGGTCTCAGAACATCAGCAGCAAAAGAACCTGAATCTGCTTCAGGTTCACCGGGGCCCTGCCCGCACGGTGAAGCGGACTCCTGGGTACCTACAAAGATCTCTCCCAGGCTGGCAAGGCCCCAGCTTGTCTCTCTTCCAGGAGGCCCTCGAAGATCCTCAGAAAAGAAGAAAACATTGTCTAGAGTTAGACACACTGAGGAGAAGCAGGAAGGACTGTTAGTGAGGCCGAGATCGCTTTTTGGAGTGATGGGGGCACATCCCCATGAATACACAAAAACCTGAACTGAAGCTCACCTCAAAAATGCTACATCAGGACATTCCCCAGAACCAGTTTCCCAAGACCAGAAACGTTATGCCCCAATGAGCCACTGCAACGACCCCATATAACCCCCCTGAGCCCAACCCCCAGTGCTACTCCCCTTGCTGAGTAGCCCGGCGCCCAATAAACTCTGAGAAATGTTTCTACCTCGACGTGGTTCTTGGCTTCAATCCGAAACCTTTCATCTGGTGCCGAACTTGGGCAGGAAGACAACCGGAGTGGATGATCCCACCTGGTCGATTCGGGTGCCTCCTTCCTGTGCCCACAGAAACCCCAGACCCCGCCAATGTGGCAAGAGCTCCTTACAGGGAAGCAGAGATTCTATAAGTCTATCTTGTCTCGTTTTCTCTGTCTCGAAGCCCAGGCCTGGCCAAGTAGGCTCTCCCGTGTCCCACCCTGGTCAAAGGAAGCTTTAACCAGAGTTGGTGACTTTTCCATGGAGTCCTGTCTGGCACAGGGGATGCTCTCTGCCTTTCAGACTCCTTCCTGTTCTCCAATCCGTCTAGGCCATCTAAATCTACTCCCTTAGGCTCTCTCCATTCCAACCTTTTCACCCAAATCTGGCCATAGTACCATTTAGACAATGGAACTCCCTGGCCTAAAAAATGGAAACTTTGATTTTATTATCCTACAAGATCTGGCTAATTTTGCAGGGGAATCTGTAAAACCAGTGAAATTTCTCCTCTTCAAGCCTTCTACCTCAGATCTTGGCCCTCCCTCCTTCAATCCTGTTCCCACCAAGTTCTTCTGGCTAAAGAATCCGCTGCTTCTCCTGTTTCCCCTCCCTCCTCTGTCTCCTCCACAACCTCTAGCACCCAATAACTCTCACTCTGACCCCTCTGACTCAGTCCCCCTGCTTATGTTCCTATCTGTGCCCTCAGCCAAGCTTCTCGTTCTAATCCTAGAATCTTCAAACCAAATCTCTAGCTTTACTGACCCTCAAAAATCCCCTCCTGCCCCTCAGCACTAAACACTTCTGACTGATCCCTAGTTCCCCTCTACCCGTCCATGAGGTGGCAGGAGCTGAGGGTCTGTTCATACATATCCCCTTCTTTCTCACTGATCTATCCCAATTAGAGAAGCACCTCGGCTCCTTCTTCAAAGACCCTGACACCTACAACAAAGAGTTTCAGTATCTCACCCAGCCCTATGATCTTACATGCCCTGTATTAATCTGCCTCCTGACCACCACTCTATGAACTGTCAAGAAGACACTCTTCTCAGAGGTTTTCTGCCTCCTGTCATTGCTGTCTTTCCAACCAACACAAGAGCAATGTAAGGTAGGTAGTGGAGTTTCTCCTCTCCACGTTGTGAGCAGACCACCTCAGGAAGAACAAAGGTAATTAAGCAACACCTTATTCCTTCGAATCTCTCTCTCTCTGGGAACCCCTACTACTTACCACTCCCCCATCATGGGAGGCAACCAATTCTGCCCTTCTCGGTACCCTCCACTGGAGGTGTCTCCTCCGCTACCTTGATCGCTCTTTTATTGTCAGAACACAGCATAGACGCAATATCAATTAAATAATAGGTCTCAGTAGCCCTAAAATGGGACACTGAGGTTCAACACTCTGAGACATCGACAATTTCTACTAATGCAATGGCAAATGGTCAAAAAATCCCTTTCTTTGCTCTCTGTCCTCCTTTGTCAAAACTGCCATACTTAGCAAAGTCTAACTCTTTCTAAACATTTTCCCCTTCCTGATCAAAAACTTCCAAGTACCTCCTACCCTCCTGCCTGATCTCTCTCTACCACTGCCATCTGCAAAAGCCCCCTTCCTTTTTCTCCCGCTAGCCTCTCTCAGCAACTGCAGGAAAAATTTTTATCCTAAGCTCATAACTAACCTCTTAGTTAAAAAAGAAATCTTACATCTTTTGGAACTAAAACATCACCTTCCTTTTCAAACCCTAACCTGCCACTTTCTCCTTCTTCTGACCCCCACCCAGTAAATAATCCCACATACCATTCCTTCCCCCCCCAAACATCACAGATGAAGGCATCAATCCTCAGCCCCACCCCATTACAGCACACTACCCTCTATCAAAATTCAGCCCCCAAGTCTGTACAAAATATAAAATCTATCCAGCAACAATACCCTTCTTTCTCTTTCTTGCCAAAACCTATTTTTTCTCTTTTTAAGGTCAATTGTAAAACAAAGTAAAGTAAAAAAAAAAAGACTAAAATATTATCATTTCTTCTGTTTTATTAACTCACTCTGTAATGATAAGCTAATGCTTCCTCTCAGTAAAAAAAAATATTCCTTTTTTACTTTACTAAAACAAATTTAAGAATTTTATGTTATTTCTTTTTTCCTTATTTTCTACCTATTTTAACTTTTTAGCCAGGGTTCAGAACAACAAAAAAAAATATTCAGATTTATCTTTTCCTTTTTGTTTTGAGTTTATATAGCACTAGTTTAAATTTCATACATTCTATATATTTTTATAGATTAGCTGCTAGAAATTATATACAAACTTATTTCATTAAAATAATATTCATGTGAAATCAGTAAACTGCTCTAAATTAGCAGACCACCAAAGTAACTCAGACTAATTATTTAACTGTTACTATTTCAGTATTGATCAGTAACAACTTGGACCAGGAAAAGAAGGACTAGCTAAAAGCCAAATTTCTTAAAAATGCTATTGCAGAGTTTTTAAAAGCTTTTTTGCCCAGTAAATGTGTCCAAAAACTCCAATTTCAAGGCTTTAACTTCCGGTATAAAAAGCCTCATCATGGTCACTTAAGTCACAAATATCAAAATATACTGCAGTGAAAAGTAGAGTGGCAAAAGAGAAGCTTTTGCCACTTGCTTTCAATATAGTCTTCATGGACACCTGGTTCAGCAATGCCCCAAGCCAGTCTTGATAGCAAAAGAGCAATCAGACCGATAGGGCCCTAGCTGCCTCAAAGGTGTTATACAGCACTAGTTAAAATCTCATACATTCTATATATTTTTTAAAATTAGCTGCTAGAAATTATATACAAACTTATTTCATTAAAATAAATAATATTCATGTAAAATCAGTAAACTACTCTAAATTAGCAGACCACCAAAGTAACTCAAACTTGAATATACATGGACGTTGCCAATAAAAAGGATTTATTCTTCTGGACACTGGTACGAGTCATTCTGTCTTGAGATTTTTAACAACCTTCTTTCCCTCTGCCAACTTGCTATTGCAGACATTTAGGAAAACCTGTATAACTTACCTACCTGCCCCCCGCCCTCAGCATGACCTCTTATTCTCTGCTCTTGTCCTACAGTGTCTAGTCCTACATTCCGTTTAAACACTTCTTTCCTTTATTTATTCCAAAGCAATGGTCATTATCTATTCTCTCTTGTTCGATTCTCCTCCCAGCCCCTCATGCCAGACCTGTTTGGTAGCAGGGGTGCTGTGTAACATGTGTCTCTTTGTAACTAGAATATTTCACCCAGCATAATGTCCTCTGAGTTTGCAATGTTGTATACTGTTTTACATGTTCATTAAGTTCTAGTAATCTGTAAAATTCCATTATATAAATATACTATCTCCTTATAATATTCCCCTCTTTCCATCCCAGAAGTTATGTTTATACTCTGTTTCTCAACTATGACTCATCCTGTATTTGCCTGTAAGTAAACTAACCCAGAAACCTTGGGAATCAGTTAATGTAACTAAGAAAAATATTTTAGCCAAGTAGTAACAAACTCAGTTTAATAAAAATTACCCTATTGCTGATTACCCCGTTATATATATATAAATATATTAATTTCATATATGTTTATGTTATATATATTTTATTTTACATAGTAATATATTACTAAGATTTTTAATATATATCCATTTCATATTATATACATATATAAATACAAATACATATATTTGATATAATATCTGTTCTTCAAACTCATATAAAAGTAAGTTATCTTTAAAACTAGACTCCAGTGCAATCCAATCCTAATGAGCCTCTCCAGTCTGTCTTTCTCCATTTTCATTACTAACTGAATCTCAGAGCTCAATCCTAGGAACCCCCTTCACACTATAGATCAGTTGCTGTCCTTTACCAGACGTCTCTCCAAGACTTTACCTCTGACCAAATATCTTTTCATCCTTTCTACCTGTTCTTCCTTCTCCGTTCCTCATTATCTTTTCCATTATGACCACTGAAACTCCCTCTCTGAACTCTCTCATCCTTTCTATCAGTAATAGCCCTGCCTCACTGCTTTTCCAAATGAACTCACTGTGGTTCTCGTGCTAAGGTGTGTTCCGTTCCCACCCATCCACTACAGATTAGATTATCATCCCTGTCCCAATTCAAGACTGGACCTCAATCGAGGATTTCCTATTTCACTGAGCATACAAGACAGGACCTAGGTTAGACCAGAGGTCCTCTCTCAAACCAACATAGTGGGAGTAACAAAAAAATATACTCATCAATTTCTAATAATACCACAGTTCCTTACTCCTCTACTAGGCCGAGATATTATAAACATATTTAAAGCTTCTATAATCCTCACCTTCACCCCCAGCCCTAGTCCAATCAATATAACTTTTTCTTCTATGCTTAACTCCCAACGAAAGTTCTCCCCCCACCTCCACTTTCTCCCTGCCACCTTATCAGGTTGATCCTATAGTTTGGGACACCTCTAACCCATCAGTAACTACACATCACACTCCTATTAATATTAAAGGACCAAATCTCCTTTCCATGCATTCCCCAGTAGCCCAACAGCATTGGACATCTCCAAGGACTGAAACCCAATATAATTAAGTTCCTTAAAATTGGTATCTTAATTCCCACTCTTTCTCCTTACAGCACTTCTATACTTCCAGTAAAGGCTCATGCTGCCTTATGCATGATCTCTGAGTTACCAATAATTTCGTACATCTAGTAGTCCCTAACCTGTGAACTTTGTTCTCCATCATACCCTCCCTTCAGTGGTGGGATGGCTACTGCCTTTCATACCTCTTATATGACTGTTCATTCTTGCATTAACCAGTGGGCCATGTTTACTCAAAATCTTTACTTATTTTTTGCAGAAGCAGTTTCGCACAACCAAACCTTCAGTGAACTGTGCATGATGAAGTACATACCTCTCCCTTCAAAGGAGACAGCATAACATACCCGCCTCCCTTAAACCCCACTACACCCCCATCCAGCAGGAGGCTGACAGAAGACCTCTTCCCCACCTATCACTCCAAAGGCAGGAATGTTAAACTGAAAATCAAAATGGAGGTTGAAGCTCAATTCAGAAATCCTGTCAGGACATTCCCCAGAACCAGTTTCCCAAGACCAGAAACTTTATGCCCCAATGAGCCACTGCAGTGACCCCATATAAGTCCCCTGAGCCCAGCCCCCAGTGCTACTCCCCGGCGCACAATAAACTCTGAGAAATGTTTCTCCCGCAGCGTGGTTCTTGGCTTTGACCCGAAACCTTTCACCGAGCATTTGAAATGTTTGAGTTGTCATGTTATCAAAATGATCTCAAATAAAAATTATAAGGCAAATTGTTTCGCAAATTCATTGGTGATTTCTTCCACATGTTTAACATACTGGGGAAAATAACAAACGTAAATGATTCATTGAAATCAGAGACACTTAAAAATGGAAAATTGTACTTCATGTTCTTTTCAGTTACTATGGAGAGAATGACTAGATACTGCTTTTGGTGGTGGTTATGTGCTTGCGACTCTTAGGGGTCCTATGTACAACAGCCTGAACCCAGTTCTATCCTGTGCCAACTTTATTGTCTCCAACACACCTGCGCTCATTACCTCAGTCACTGTATCAATCCATCTCATCGATGGTCTCCAGCTCTTTCTCCACCCTTCCAAGCATGATGTCCCTCTTCAAGGTAGGAATGTCATTTTCACAATCCAAGTTCAACACACTCCCAAAACAGATACAAAATTCAAGGAGAAAGAAGCATATTCCAGATTCATTTGACAAGGAAAGAATCCCTGACTAAGCAAAACTATCCTGAAAAATAACAACGTAGTAAAAGGAATCAACACTTCCTGATCTCAAAACCTACTACCAAGCAGAAATAACCAACACAGCATGGTATTAGTACAAGAGCAGATACATAGACCAGGGAGACAGAATCAGGAACTCTAAAAGCAACCCATCAGCATATGGACAGTTGACATTCAAAGGAAAATGAAACCTATTAGATGGAGAAATGACCATCTCTTTAACAAATAGTGCTGGACAACTACTTGCAGAAAACTGAAACAGGATCCACATCTCACTCCATACACAAAAACCAACTCAAATCATAGCAGAGATCTAGGGATATCCAGAAATATCAATTCAGAAGCCCTAGTCTGTGACATGAATCGGCTTGAAAACACAGCCAAACATGTACAAACAGAAGATAAAATTGATGAATGGGACCTTCCAAAAATCAATTCCCTGTGTGCATTACGAAAAGTTTTCCAATAGGATGGAAAGAAAGCCCACAGACTGGGGGAAAATATATATATTTGGCAAAGACATTTCAGACAAGGGACTTCCATGTAACAATAGGGTGGTATTTATAAGTTCAGAATTCTCTCTATATCTGTATCAGTTATAAAACTATAGTTATAAAATTAACATCAGGTTTCTCCAGCCTGCAAAACTTGTTACTTGGCCTTAGAATTTCTTAGAAATTCTTAGAATTTCCTTTCTTTAGTCATGTAAAGTAGTTTAATCTGTTTACCAGGAGAGGAGGTGCATCTCCTGGATAAGCTGTTACCTCTTTGAAGCTATTTTACCCAGTCAGATGTAAATTGTAGCTTAACCTGCCTGTTTACCAGGAAAGGAAATACTGAATTAACTCTTATCTTTCCAAAACCTGTTTTTCTCACCTATATGTTAACTAGTTTATACTATTTTACTGTTTACTGGTATCAGTGTGTGAAATTTTTTTAAATGCAAAAGTTCTTTGATTTTACTAACAAAAGTGCATAGTTAAGTGAATTGGTGTCTCACCCTGGTATAAAAGCCTAATGGCCACTCCCAGACAGAGAGGCAGTCTTTGCGGCCAACTCCTCGCTATTCTCCCAGATCTGTAATAAAACACATATGGATATTGCAATCCATTTGTCTTATTGGCAGTTGACTACAGAAAGAACCCCTTGTGTTCAATAACAGTAATATAAATATACACACACACATACACATATACAAGATGATTTCACAAGAAAAAGAATTGTAACTCACTTTAAAAGGGCCAGAAGACAGAAGAAGACTTTTGGCCATCTGAATGGCTGACAAACATATGAGTAAATCATTGGCAATCAGAGAGATGCATAACAACAAGAAGACACTCTCTCCAACAGCAAAGTTAAACAGGACTGTAAACAATAAATACTGGTAAGTAATTTGTGGAGAGATTGGAACACTCGTGCACTGCTGATGGGAATGCAAAACGATACTGCCACAATGGAAGGCAGTCTGGCATTTCTGCCAAAAGGTAGAGAAATCTCATTATGACCCAGCCATTCCACTACTAGGAATGTATTCAAGGAAATCACAGTTGAGACATTCATATGCACACCTGTGTTCACTGCAGCGTTATTCACAACCGCAAGAAAATGGACACACCAAATGCCCATCAGTAAACTAATGAATAGAGAAATCGTGGTACATTCACACAGTGGAAAACTATGTAGCACTAAAGAACCATGAATTAGTAAAATGCACTACTGGATGGGTTGAGAAGACACTATACTGAGTGAAAATAACTCCATCACAAAAAGACAAATAGAGAGTCCAAAGCTGTCTCCCATTTCATTCCTGAATAACAACTTACTTGGTATGTTACACGGAATTAGTCATGAGAATAGCTGGGATTTCATTCCAGACTGGCTTTCCCTAGAACTTGCACTCTAACGCCAAGCTCCATCACCCTAAGTCTATTTATTGCCAGTCATGCTTCAAGGAATTGGTATTTAAGAAGTAACAAATGCTTGCATAAATATTAATATGTGAAGATTATTTATTGGATCAATTACAGCACTAATACTTTAAACATAACTACACTGTGAAATAATATTGAACTTGTCAAATAAATTATGTTACATCAATACCATGGATTATTATGTAGCCATAAAACAGAGTTCTCCAAAGAATAATTAGTGACACAGAAAATTGATGAAGACAAAGTTATAAGGATTACAAAATGCTATGCACAGTATAGCCCCAGCTATGGCCCAGCTCCCAAATACACAAAAGTGTCCTTGTTGAAAGTGAATCTGAATTGTACCTGGTCCCTTCCCTGTGGATATGATCTTGTTTGGAAACAGTTTCCTTTGGCCATACCATTCTAGCAGAAGGAAAATCTCGGATGACGTAACCTGTCAGGAGTTGTGCTATTAACCCAAGCTGCTTCATGAAAGAAAGTTAGGCAATCTCCTTCTGTGTGACTTACAGCCTCCTTAAAATTTGCCAGGGGACCAGCAGTACATCAGTTCTGCATCAAAGGCAGGGAATTTTGCATAGAGATAACATTGTAGGCTAAAAAGGCCAGAATAAATATAAAAGCATGCAGTGAGGAGGGCAAACTCTATTTTAGTCTATCTATAAGGCAAGCGAGGCTGCTATGTGGTCAAGGGCTGCAGGAGAGGAACAAGCCAAGATGAAAGAAGGGGCAGACCCCAGGGAGCTGCACTGCCGCCCAGAGCCACAGCCTCTCATGCAGTCTGAATCCACCAGTGTCTCCAAGGGAAAAGATGGGAATCTCCTCCCTTAGGATTGACACCCACCAGAGGGTCCGCTGTGAGTGGGCTGTGATTCGATGGCAATGTGGCTGTGAGTTTTAAATGAGCAGAAACTCTTATTTGGCCTTTTAGCTTCCAGAACCATGTTGTTGTTGTTGATTGCCTTCGAATGGAACATGACTCATAGCAACTCTGTGAACAAAGGGCCTGAAGCCTCTCTACAACCATCGGCATTTATCAAAGTTTATAGGTTCATAGCATTTCTTTATTTGTTTTAATAATTTTAAAGAGCATTTACAGAGATTTTGGATTGCCATTCATTCATTGCTGCACTTCTCTCCCCGCCCATCCCTCCCCCCTCCCCAGTTCGCTCCTCTCTTTCAAAAGTAAAAGAAACACTCCCTCCCTGATACACAATCCCCCCCCCACTTCCCCAAGTACATTCCACTATGCAACCTTCGTTGTGAACTGGTTCATAGCATTTCTGGAGGCATGTTGTTTAGGAAGCGGATGCCACTCCTGCTTCCAATCCAGACCCTAAGGTAGTATATGTCCAGAAATCCCTCATTTGCCGCATTTATGTTATTATATAAATACTAGGTAACTGGACAAAGTTGAGCAATGTCCTATGTGAATTACAGCCTTGGAAATCCAATGGCATTGAGTTTATGGGTCTGTTATCCAATAGACAGTCATCTATAAGTCAGCTCTGACTCCAGAGCAATGATAGAACAGCAGAGAAGACATTAATTAAATATCGGCGTGTTTATCATCGGTAGAATAGTTACAATTAGTCTATTGACTCCATATGGATGCTGTGAAGATTTAATGCACTAATATGTGCAAAGAGCTTAAATGCAAAACCAAACTGTGAACTCAGGTCCGGCGCTTGAGCTAATGTGTTTTAGAACAGACAGTCTCTGTAAGGTTGTCTTTGATAGAATTTTTACGGAAAGGATTGTGGCATCCCTGAGTTGAACAGAACTGCCAACCTTTTGCTTACTGGTCGACAGCAAACCATTTACACGAGGACTTTGTAATGTGCTTAAAGCACTGTGAATACGTCTCTGACGCACACCTGTCAGTTACACCAGTACACATCAGAGAAGCTACACAAAAGTTCTGAGGAGAAAGAGTGTGATGTTTTTTATAATCATTCACAATTCCCTATCTCCCCCAGAAGCCTCAAGAAGATTGAACTATGTGGGGAAGCAATGCCTTGAAGAGAAAGTTGCTGTTAGATACCACCAAGTAAAATATGACCCACGGTGACTCTATAAAGAAGGGATCTGGAGACCCTGCCTTCTTCTGATCCAACCTCAAAAACAGTCACCGTGTCAATCTATCTTGTTGAGGCTCTTCCTTTTGACCTTCCACCTTTCTCAACGTGAAAAAAAAAGGACCCTTTTGTTCCATATTGGTATTGAGGGGCTTAAGGGGCCCCTGGAGAGAGAGTCATTGTTCCAGGTTTAGTCTGTAACAGGAGGCTGGGGACATGAAACACGCCAAAAACACTCACCTGCATCCTGAAGTGGAAAAGTGACTCCTTTTTTTGTAGACCTGAGCCTGGCTGGAAAAGGAGATTATGGAAATGATCCCAGTAAGAAACAGATGCTTAGGAGTCTTGAAATGAAAGGCAGAATAATTTTGCCACTGTCAGATGTTGCTTATTAACCCCCCACATAGCCAAGCATGCAGTTGCCCGGGGAAGAGGCTGCAAAGCGGCTTTCTTCCCAGGAGACAAATTGTTGGCATGTTAGTTGCAGAAGATGGTTCTCCACATCACTTCTGGACATCTCCTTTTTACTAGTCCATACTTAATTAACACGCCTTCCCATTTATAAACTAGAAGAGGAAATTGTCAAGAACCGATTTGGTAATATTTCATTAAAAGGAAAGTACTGGTGTCACATACGCAAAGGGAAGGCAAACTTTTAAAAAAGAGACCGCCTGTCTAGAAGCGACATACTTTCACAAGCCCAGAGGCGTGTCAGCCGATGCACCAGTGTTAGCTCAGGAAGCATGTTCATGTTCATGCTTCAGACCTTGAGTGATGGCTCTCACATCCTCTCCTCTGCCCCCGCCTACCCCAAATGCATTTCTGTCTCATTTTAAAAGAAACCTGGGTCTATAATTTCTCGTCTGAAATCCTGCATCTAAGTAATAATGAAAACATTATCTCTGCAAACCAAAATTGTGCAAATCATTTTATTATGAAAACCAAACTGACCTCAACTAGCTCAGATCTGTATTGATCCCACTTACAGGGACTCTTCCAAGAGCCCTGGGGGCATACGGGTTAAGCTTCCGGCTCCTTACCGAACATCAGACGTTCAGACACTCGACAGAAAACAGGGCACTCTGTTCTCCACAAACTACAGCCTTGGAAACTTAATGGGACTATCCTAGTTGGTACGATAGAGTTATTAAGAAGCGTTATTAAGAAGACCCGCTGTAATGCTAAAGGTACTCAGTTTGAATCCACCAGCTTCTCTATGGGATAAACAATGGGCAATCTCCTCCCATGCAATTTAACTGCCTCTGAAAACCCACTGGAGGGTCAGCTGTGGGTCGACTCTCACACGACAGCATAACACCAGCCAACTAAGGCAGAGGGCTTATTTTGTGGATGCTATTGTTTTAGAGTGAATATCCAGATGTTCTTAACACGAAGAACTAAACACACTGAACACTAGTGTGTTGGATTCCAAGAAGCTCTCACAGACCCTACTAAAGTTGTAACTACATATAAATGACAATTATAAATGATAATATAAGTAAAAATGTTATTTTTCCATGTAACCTTTCTAAAATAATTTCTCACTTTCAAAGTACATCTAACCTGTATGTTGACGGTAAACAAATAAAGGCAGGTCTGTATATTCTCAGTGCAGAAGTACCATACAAAGACATGTGAAAATGTCACTTGAGAGTATCTGTCATGGCAGCTTCCAGAAATAATAGGTGTTAATATCCCAGTAAGATTCTTTGATTGCTTGTTTTCTATTCTTAGATGCATCTACTGGACTGCTGTGTGTTTGCTTCTACTTCCCCTTAATACTATATCGTGAACTCTTTGTCAAGAAATATGTAGTTGCATAGCATCTAAATAAAATATTTTATTCTTGTATGATGTCTCACAAGACATTACTCAAGAGCAACAGTGTCTCTCTGGAGACTAAGGTGTGCCTGATACAGGCCATTGTCTTTGCAATCGCTTGTTATGCATCAGAGAGTTGGACAATGACTAGGGAGGATAAAAGGAGAATTGATGCCTTTGAACTGTGGTGCTGGAGAAGAGTATTGAATGTTCCATGGACTGCCAAGAAAACAAACAGATCCATCCTAGAGAGGGTTAAACCAGGCTACTCCTTGGAGGCAAGGATTCTGGGGCTTCGTCTGACATACATTGGACATGTTGTAAGGAGAGACAGGTCCTTGGAGAGGGACATCATGCTTGGTAGGGTAGAGGGACGGCACAGGAGGGGAAGACCCTCTATGAGGTGGATTGCTTGAGTGACTGGGGTAATCAGGATGGGTGTGTCAGAGGCAATGCGGTTGGCACAGGATAGAGCAGGGTTTAGGGCTGTTGTACATAGGGTCGCTATGAGTCGCAAACGACTCGACGGCACATAACAACAATGACGACATGATGTCTCACCCGATTTCTGTTGATGTGTGTTTTGTTTTTATATTAAATACAGGCTATTTCAAAGTAGATACCAATTTAACTAGCATGGTGATGAATAGTCTTATAAAGAAATATAATTCGTTTAATAGGATAGATTTTGAATGAGACTGCTAGGTGAGAACATATCGCTGTATTGGATTTTTGATGCATTCATTTCAAACTGCCTGAAAGAAACAGTATCCAGATTTACACCTCCGATTACAGTGTGATAAAGTGTTGATTTTCCCACACCATCAACAAAATCGGGTGTTAAAAATGTTTAAATATTTTAGTACAAGGCAAGGACAGACTCAGGAAGAGCTTCGACCTTTAATATACCATTTCCTACCTGATAGTAGAGGACGCGTTCATTCTGTCAGGACCTGAAAGTATCACTTAGCAGAACGCCCTATGAGACCACTTTCCATTCTGTTACACTTTTCCAAGTCAATTTTGTTTTCAAAGCTCAAACTCGCTACCAAGTTGAATGAGTCATAGCAATCCTCTACAGTGTTTCTCAGGCTGAAAAATCAAATTGGGACGAAACTGTCCATCTTTGTACTGCAGAGCCATGGGCGGGTTCGAACCACCAGTGGTGTTCAGTCTGTGGGTCAGAAGGGCCACTTGCTACAGCCTATCCCATCAGAGCGCCTTTGAAATTCTATATTTATATGGTCATTAAGTAAGAAGTCATCTTTGTACAACAAAGCCATGAGCGGTGTTCAATCTTTGGGTTCGAAGGGCCACTTGCTATAGCCTACCCCACCAGAGCACCCTTGAAGTTCTGTGTTTATTTGGTCACTAAATAAGAATTCCTTTTTATTGGCTTTTTAAAATGAAGAATGTGTTGAGGAAGACTCTTTCCAACACTTTCAATAGCCAACATTCAAAATCAATCAGTATGTGAAAACTTATCAAGTACAGTAATTGCTTCTTCTCTATTCAACAAAAAGGAGTTTAATTAAACTATAATGGACAAAAACTCTGGAAAACACCTGAGGTTGTAGCTGGAATATATTTAACTTTGGAAATTTTGAAGTTGCAGCTGGGCTACCAAAAGGTAGGAACACTTATTTACACTTATTTTACTGGTTCTTATTTTACTTATTCTTTGACCTCTGTAGATTAACTTGACCTGCTCTGTGTCTCAGGCCTGTTTGTTTTGATAGGTAGAAGACAAAGATGTGATACCAGGGAGCCGAGGTGGCATAGTCTGGAGGGGGTTATGCTGCATTCAGGCAGCACTTCTCTGGGAGTTCGAATCCACTACCAGCTCCGTAGGAGACAATTAGCCAATCTCCTGCCACATGATGGCCACCCTTCTGAAAACTCCCCGCTGGGTCAGCTATGAGTAGGTTCAAACTCGATGATAACAGCACTGATCACAGTATCAGTACCTAAGCAATCGCGTTACCAATTCTGAAAGTATGGTGAGGATTACATGATGGTTGCTGTTGTGTGCCCTTGAGGTGGAACCGATCCCAGCTGATCTTCTCAGCGAGTTTTCAGGTTGTAAAATAAATTGCCCATCCTCCTAACAACCAAGGATTATAATAGTGCATCCTGAAGAGGAACAAACAGAAAATAAATAGCAAGTAAATGGAAATAAAAATGAATTCTTATTTCCTCCATCCATTCAAGCTATGCTTGTATGTTGTTGTTCTTGTTGAGTACTGTACAGTCAGAACTGACCAATAGCTGACCCCTCTGGTAAGGTTTCAGGGGAGTAAATCCCACGGGAGGAGATTGCCTGTCCTTCTCCTGTGGAGAGCTGGTGGCCTCGAACTGCGTGCCTTCAGGATTGCAGCGCAGTTTCTGGCCCCTAGGCCACCAGAGCTCCCTGTGTGTATAAGTGTGCGTATTATGAATATCTAGTTCTCTAGGTGCTATTTATGAATATCAGCAATCGGTTTCTTGAGGAACAAAAAATTTTCACAAGGAAGACTGACAACCGCCAACCAAAAAATACCGCTTTCAGTCAGAAGTTGGCAAAGGACAGTGGGTCCATAAGCCAAAGGCAATTCTCTCCTTGTTTACTGTAAACAAAGTTTTATCCAAACGCAGTTATTAATTAAGTGCTTCCGCCTATGGCGGGATTCACACAATAGCAGCATGGCTGAATGGTCGCGCCAGAAACCAAACCACCACCAAAATGAAACCTTTGACTATCTGTCCCTTTCCAACGAAATTCTGCCATATTCTGTTTCAGACACGCGGGAGCTCTGGTTGTGTAGTCACGCTGCTAATGCAAAGGCCCCAGGTCTCTGCTGGGTAGAAATCTACCCCAGGCTCCGCAGGAGAAAGGTGGGTAGTTTCCTTCCATTTCTTCCATTAAGACTTAAGAGCCTTGGAAACTCAATGGAGAGGCTGCTATGAGTTGGAACCGAGACCGCGATAGTGAATGAGTGATTCCAGACAATGAGAAGGACTATCGGAAGCTACGCTGCAACACCAGAGGCAAGCAGTTCGAATCCACCAGCTGCTCAGCAGGAGAAATACAGGCAGTCTCCTTCCATGCTATTAACTGCCTCTGAAAACCCACTACAGGGTCAACTCCAGCTCTACAGTACCCCAAACACAACATACACTCAGATTGACTTGTGGAAAGACATGTCAGGGGAGCTCAGTTTCAACAATCAAACCCAGGCCAGAGGCTGACTGTGGAACAGACCATCAACTAGTCACATGCAAATTCAAAGTGAAGTTGAAGACAAAACCAGTCCAATGAGAACCAAAATGTGGCCTTCCTTGTGCCCCATCTGAATTTACAAACCATCTTAAGAGTAGACTTGACACACTGATTGCTGATTACGGGAGATCATCAGGCAGAGACCTGTAGAATGACACCAAGGACATCATTCAGGAAGAAAGCAGAGAGTCATAACAGAGAAAGAGCCAAATAGATGTCACAACAGGCTCGGAAACCAGCACTGGAATGTGTGAAAGGAAGCCACAAGGGGAGTGGATGCTGAGGTGAGAGAGCTGGTGCTTTGATGCTGGGCCAGGATGGAAAAATAAAAAAGAGGCCTATAAACAATGCATGCATAGAACAAAACATTTCAAAGGGTAGCAAGAGAAGACGAAACATTACAACAAAATGTGAAAAGAGCTGGAATCAGACAATCAAAATGGAAGACCATGCTTAGCATTCCTCAAGTTGAAAGAACTGAAAAGCAGATACTTCAAACCTTGGATGATACAGGAATCGTGATAAGATGCAAGGAATACTCAGAGTCACTGTACCAAAAGAAGTTGGCCAACACGGAAACATAGGAGGAAGTAGCACATGATAAAGAAGAAATGGTAATGAGGGAAAAAGTTCAAATTGCACTGAAGGCATTGGCAAAATAAGGCCCAGAATCGATGGAATACCAGCTGACATAGTTCAACACACAGATACAGCCCTGGATGTAACCCAGAAATTTGGAAGATAGCTCTCTGGCCTGCTATGTGGAGGAGATCCATATGTTTTCCCATTCCCCTAAAAAAAGGTGATCCAAGAGACTGTAAATGACCAGACAATATGATGGATAGCAAATGGAAGTAAAATCTTGCTGAAGATTATTTTTAAATGGCTGCACCAGTAAAAGAAATAAGATTGTAGCGTCCATGTTCATAAGCAGCGCTAGTTGGGTTGGTAAGGGATGCTCCAGGTATCCACCCTGGCGCTTTGCATGCAGATGAAGCCCATGCATTGTTTCTAGATCTCCTTTTTGTCTTGTCATACTGGCCCAGCATCAAAGATTATACTATGAACCTGGTCAAACATCATATGACTAGAAGGTTGAGCAGTAATAGGCTGGGTTGGACAGGGGGATAATGAATCAGCTAAATCAAGCTCTACCACAGAAATAAACAAAATAGAAATCTAGATAGACAGACAGACAGTTAGATAATCAATATAGGGCTATATATTGTTGTTATGTGCTGACAAGACGCCTACGATCGATAGTGACCATATGTACAGCAGCTCTAAATCTCATCCCCGTTCTAAGCCAGTCTCACTAATTCCGACACACCAACCCCTATCACTCCAGTTACTGTGTCAAATCCGTCTCATCCACTGTCTTCCTTTCCTGTCCTGTCCCTCCACCCTTAAGAGCATGAAGTCCTCCAAGGACTGGTCCCTTCTGGCCATGTACCCAAAGCATGTGAGATGGAGCTTCAGAATCCTAGCCTCCAAGGACAGACTTGATTTCATGTTGCTGTGTACCATTGAGCCAGAACCAACCCACAGCTGACCCTCCAGAGGGTTTTCAGAGAAAGTTAATCACAAGGGAGGAAACTCCCCATCCTTCTCCTGTGAAGCAGCTAGTAGATTCGAACTGCATGCCTTCAGGATTACAACACAGCTTCTTGCCACTAGGCCACTAGTGCTCCCTATATATTAATATGTAGAAAATAATAAGAGATAAATAACTAAAAGAGAGTATTCTGTGATAAACACAAAAACTAAAATAAAAACCTCAAGAAAAAAATGAAATGTATGAATTACTGACTGGCAAACTCAGGCTTTCACTTCATCACATTTTAAAAAAAAAAGACAGGAATTTTAAAAGCCTACGCTGCTAGGACTCAGTGGCACAGAAAAACAGTAACATGCAATTACAGGTTTGGAAGCAGGCGTGGCATCCACTTCCTACATCACATGCCTCTGGAAACTGTAAACTTTGATATGTGTCAGTAGTTGTAGAGGGGCTTCAGGCCTTTTGTTCATACGGTCGCTCTGAGTCATGCTCAATTCCAAGGCAGTCAACAGCAACAACATGCTGCTAGGAAAACAAACAGGTGAGTTGTGGGGAGGGTGAGACCAGGCTGCTCCTTGGAGGCAAGGATTCTGAAGCTTTGTCTGACATTCTGCAAGGAGGGACCAGACCTTCGAGACCTTCGGGAGGGACATCATGCTTGGAAGGGTAGAGGGGCAGCACAGGAGAGGAAGACCCTCGATGAGATGGATTGACTCAGTGACTGGGGTAATGGGGGTGGGTGTGTCACAGACAATAAGGTTGGCACAGGATAGAGGAAAGTTAAAAGCTGTTGTACGTAGATTCGCTTTGAGTCACAGGTGACTTGAAGGCACATAACAACAACATCCTTCAAAAAAAAGTACATTCTGTCCAAGACACTCCTAAGACTCATACGTGCATAGCTGTAATATAAAAAAATTCAATAATTTATTAAAATCTATTAATGCTAAATCTGTTAATTTCACAATCTTTATGATTCCATGTTCCTTATTCATAATAACTACACATTTGCCAAACATGACTTTGAACTCCCCAGCTACAGACACTAATGTTTATAGAGCCATGGGTTTATGAGACAATCAAGCACAAATTTATTCCATTACCTGGTGAACTTGGGTGTACAATGACATTCAATCTAAATCATTAAAACGATACTGTGACTGGTTCTAGCATTCAAATGTCTTTCAAATTTGGGTTCGCTGTTTTTCAGGAGAGAAACAAAAGCCTCAATTTCTTTATGGAAATATCGCCCTGTAAAGACCCAGGGTTAATCCCCAAGGAATCACTTGCTTCATGAGTCCAACAAATTGTTTTCACCTTGCAACGTTCTCATTTTTAACCATGATGGGACCAGTGCATGGGACAAACAGGCACTAATGAGGAATGTCTCTTTTGTTTAAATGGGAGAGGTGAGACGGCTGACTGAACAGGACAGAAACGGCATTATTAGCAGGAGACAAACTCCTTTGCGGACCATGCCTCTGGTTCCCAGATTACTCTTAAAAGCCAAAGTTGCAGCTTTTTGACAATCAAGCTCTCAGATCTGCCATGTGACATTTTCACATTGTTTTCACTCAGGCAGCAAGGATGGCACTGCCACATGTGTGAAAACGGCATTCTGAGAAAGTGCTGGGTGTGAAAAACACCTTCAGTATTTTAAGATGCGGTAAGGTGGAAGTACTCAATTCTTTCAACTAAGAGATCAATATGCAAGATGCTACTGCGGAGTTGTCATCTTCAAGACGACGCTGGCCAAAGAATATTTTATTTCATGAATTTGACTTGTATATTAAAGTAGTTTTCTTTGTCTTTGTTTTGTTTTTTTGGGGTTGTTTTTGCAAAAAAAAAGGTGCCACTTGTCTTAATTTTTTGAAGGAGAATTCCTAAGCATGCTTTGAACTTAATGATTCAAAAAGAGTACAAAAGACTTCTAGTAGAGAAATTTTATAGACAAATAAGGGAGCTTAGAAATAGAAAAGTTTCATAAGTGAGGCCTGAATTAATAGAAAAGTCTCATAATCGATGCCAGAATTAACTAAAAATTTGCCTTCATGTGGACATGGAAATATTACAAGTTAAATTCTTTTGCTTACAACTAGGAAGCTCCCATGGCCCAGTAGTAAGAAGCTGCACTGCTCACCCAAACGTATGTGGTTCAAATCCACCAGCTGCTCGGCAGGGATGAGATAGGTGTCCAATTTACTGCCTCTGAAAATCTGAAGGGTCAGCCATGAGTGACCTGAGTCAATGGTACATAAAAATACCACTCGATTGATTCATGGCATTTAAGTGATGAAGAATTCAAATTCATGGTATTTAAGTGATGAAGTGTAAAGGCTTAAGGGAGTTTAAACAATTCCATTTCATCTAATATTGATATCTAGAGACAGTGTTCATTGAAAAGAAGGGCAAGAAAATGGGCAGAAAGAGCAGGTCATCTGTAGATGTTATTTCATTTACAAGCAAGGCTCTTATGAGGAAGAGCCAGCAGTTTTCATAGCAGATTGTAGTACTAGGATCAAGTTCAATATTTGCCGAAGTCAAGGGCAGTATCCAAAAAAGGTAAAATGTTACTATTTGACAGGGAAAGCGGAGCAAGGAGGTGGAAGGAGGAGAAGGACATCTAGAACAGAGATTAAGGGGGATTGAAGGGTGAAGAAATATATAGGGTGCAATGAGGACTTCAGGCAATAGGTAGATAAAAGTAACAGATGAACAGGGATTATACAAAGCACAATGTACTGGAATGATTGTATAAGACAAAACGGACATGAATGAATCGTATTATCCTTACTCAATGTCCAGCTCTCAGATGCATAGCAAGTGATTGGAAGTATCATATCCTGAATCAGATGTGCCTTAGTCCTCCAAATGACATTACCCCTCAGTAATTTGGAGAGGTCCCTAACTTCAGACTTTCCCAGTGCAATATGTCTCCTGATTTCCTGACTGCTGATAACCAAGGATGTTAATTGTGGATCCGAGTAAGATGAAGCTGTTGACAGTTTCAGTGTTTTCTCCATCTACCATAATGTTGTCTATCGGGCAAGTGCTAAAAATCTTCGATTTTCTTGACATTGAGACGCAATCCATATTGAAGGCTGTATCTCTGATCTTCTGCAACAAGTGTTTTAAGCCCTTCTCACTTTCAGCAAGCAAAGTTTTGTCATCTGCATAATGCAGGTTATTAATGAGTCTTCCCCGGATTCTGATGCCTCATTCTTCTTCACTGAGTCTAGCTTCTCAAATAATTTGCTCAGCATGCAGATTGAATAGGTACGGAGAGAGACTACAGTGCTGACACACTCCTTTCTTAATTTTAAACCATACATAATTTTCCCTTTCTCTGTTCAGACAACAGCCTCCTGGCTTAGGTATAGGTTTCACATTCAGTGTTAGCCATAACTTCTTGGTCTTTTCGATTACTTGCTATGCATCTGAGAGATGGACATTGAATAAAGATCACAGAAGAAGAATTAATGCCTTTGAGCTGTGGTGTCGGAGAAGAGCGCTGAACATCCCATGGACGGCCAAGAGAACAACCAATATGTATTGAAGAGGATGCAGCCAGAATGATCTTTGGAGTCAGAGATGATGAGGCGTTGCCTCAAGGGGCTGTTCCTTGGAGCGGAACATGATGCTTAGAAGGGTAGAGGGTCAGCTAAGAAGAGGAAGACCCTCAACCAGGTGCATTGGTGTGATGACTTCTGCAGTGGCTCTAACGTGTCAGGAAATGTGAGGGTGGCCCAGAATGAGACACGGTTCAGATCTGTTGTTCTAGGGTCACTGTGGGTTATACTGCACTTGACAACAACAAAATATGAATAATACAATGTATTTGAATGATGATATAAAAGTGAATAGTGGTATAAATAAACAAATAAATTAAAAAAATAATCTACTGATCATCATGTTCCTATGAATAGTCCCAAGCCCTAGACAATCCCCTGAAAATATAAACAAGTCATCTTCAAAGGTAAAACCGACTTCAGTAAAGTGGAAAAGGCCTCCCTTTTTTTGTTGTCCAAAACCCCCAAAATTATCTTTGGAACTTGCTGCACACTCTAAAGCAGCTGATATTTCTCATCTCTAGGGGTTTTGTGACTTGCTCTTAGGAATCTACCGTTTAGAGTACACGGTTTAGGTAAAGAGAGCATCTCCACCGATGTCACCCTCAGTTTGATTCTCCCTACAGTCTGTGGTGGAGGTTTATTTCAGAGCCAGAATCCTAATCGTTCCCTCTTCACAACTGGCCCTCCCGTCCAACACAACCGAGTAGATTTGTCTATAACATGTGGCCACTTACCTGCATATAGTTCAGCGTGAAGGGCCAACATGTCACGTCACAAATCCTTACCCTCAATATCCTAATGCTAATGAATGACTGAAAATTTAAAGACGTTTCTTCAAACACTTACTAGTTACCTAAGAACAATTTTTCTGTTTTGAATTTTAAAAGGCACTTGTAAAAGAAACATTGTATTTAACATGAGTTATTAGCCACCGGTTTATAGTTGGAACATAAGCATGCCAACGTTCGTTGTTATCTTTTTGCACTGAAAACTCCTTTCTACAATTCTAGCCAGCAGTCTAAGGCTTCTGAAACTTGAGTTAGCATCAAGAAATGTGTTGCTTTCATGGGACAGAACACAGATCTGCAGATCTAATAAGCCAACAACCCCCAGGATGTTTGTCTTGATGATGTAACAGGATGATTGTTAGAGACTAGAATAGCAAGATTTCTCCAGATTTCCTGGGCCAGACACTCATTTACTTTTAGTGCAAGTTCATTGCTTTGCTCCTGTTGTTGCTGATAAGATCACAAACTGGGATCAGCATTTACAACATCAGCAGATTATCAGGGGCAGAAAAAAAAAAAAAACAAAAAACCTCAACAGGTAGATTAAAAAAGTAGAAAGTGCAGGAGCAAATATCCCCTTCGCCAAGACATTTATAGCAATGGTCAGAGCCATGGGTCTATGTCTCTAACCACTTAGAACGAGTGGATGAGAAATTCCTCTGTCTGTGTGGTTCGAAGTTTGGCCTGTAGAAAGTGTAATAAGAGCATTCCTTGGAGGCAGAGGATTGTGGTGCTTGGGCTCATGTACTCTGGGCATATTGTCAGATGGCTCAAGTTCTTAGAAAAAGGAACCACATCCTACTGGGAAAAGCCGTCGATCAGTGAAAGAGAAGACAACACTCAAAAGAGATGGATTGACCCTGTGATCGCAACCTGGGTTTGATCATAAGCTCCTGTGAGAATGGTGCAGGACCCGGTGGGATTTCAATCTGCTATGACTTGGAGTTGACGCCACAGCATCCAACAACAAGTATTTATAAGCGTGCCTGGATGTACAAATTATTACAAACAGGTACGTTTGTAAGGAAAGTGTCCAGCCAGTGTTTCGTAGAGGCAAGGATGATCAAGCTGTGTCTTTCATAGTTTGGAATGTAGCTAAGTGAGGCTGTTTCCTCAGAGAGGGGCATCATGGTTGGAAAGTTGGAGGGTCAGTAAAGGAGAAGAAGACCCCAGTGAGATGGATTGACCCTGTGACCTCAGCGACGGGCTCTAGTGATTCAGAGACGGTGAGGGTTTCTCAGGACAGGGCAGGTTTCAGAATGGCTGTTCATAGGTCACTACGAGTCACAGGCAGCTGGACGGTACCTAACAACAACAACAACTCTGGTGATGTGAAGAGCTCTGGTGGCTAGCAGTAAGGAGTCGTGCTGCCCGCCCCAAAGGCACATGGTTCAAACCCACCAACTTCTCTGCATGAGAAAGACAGACAAACTCCTCTGGTGTGGTTTCCGGCCTCTGAAAACCTGATAGAGGGTCAGCTCTATCTCTGCTCCAATTTGACAGCACATAACAACTCTGTGGTGTAGCCTGCAGCAAAGTGAGTTGCCAACCCAAAGGTTTTACGTTTCCAGACGTCAAAGGCACCAACAGCTTCTCCAAAGACTGACGACAGTCTTGCCACGTTACAATTCACGGTCTCAGAAACATGACAGAGGGAGTGCGTTTCCAAACTGAACTGACGGCTGTGAGTTGGAATTCTTATCTGAAGAGTTAGAGGTTTGACCTTTGCCAGATGTACCTTGGGCAGAACACCTGGCGATCTACTTCTGACAAAATAGCCACTCACACCTCCATGACCCACAGCTCTGCTCGTGAACACGTGGTTGTCAGGAATAAAAATCTCAATGACAATTGCTTGGGTGTTTGGGTGGGTTGTTTTTTGTTGTTGTTGTTTTTTAATAATTTGAAAGAGATCCTGTTAAAACACTAATTGCCAAACTAGAATGATTAAGATAATTCAAGTTGATCAATCAACAATAAGATGCATTGTCAAAGTTCAGCATAATAGAATCCTTTGGTAGTGTTACCATAGATCACATAGTCTCTGGGTGTGTAAGAAACGGCACAGACTATAACAAACGATTAACAGCAATCACTTTGTCTCTGGCTCACTCACCACTCCTCATGCCCTTGTCAGGAAAGCACAGTCCCCCACACTGGGCAATGTGCCCTTCCTCTGACATAAAATACGTAAGCTCTGAACGCAGGCGGCGACCAATGTGCTGTCAAGCGCCATTGTTTCCAGTATTCCGGATCAGACGCTCATAATTTCTCAATAATCAGTGTCCTGGGTCATAGTTATAACCCATTATCCCTCAATTTAGATCCTTGCTCCCCTAAATTATCTCAGTGTGTCTGCTTGGAAGACAGATCGCTGTTTACTTGACTGTGCTTTTACCATCAAAGTCCAGGATTCACTTTACTTGTTAGACATAAGAAAGGAAAAGGCGACGTGTAAAACCAAACCCACGCAGAATACATTGCCATTGGGTTTCCAGGCACTTGGTGCATAACTGAAAATGAGAATTTAAATAAGTATGAGGAGGAGAATATGATATTCTTGTAGGTCCCAATTGACCCACAGAATTTGAGGAAACTAAGACCTGCACATCAATTCCAAAGCAACATATAGAGATCATATTTCATAAAACCACAAACATGTATTCCATTTAGTCAGATTACATGTTTAAATCATCAGGTCCAGTGTTATTCAGTTCTCCACTAGTACCTCTTTTTCAAAGTCAATTGAAACTCATAAAAAGAAATCTTGATAAAAAAACCAAAACAACAAAAAAAGTCCCCCAACACAAACCTTGCACTCTTTAAAGTTTCTATGCTTAAAGAAAAAAAAAATTAATCTCACTGAAGAGACTCAGAGGCTAAATGAAAATTGGAGAGTAAATGGAGTAAAATATTCTTTTTCTTTAAATTAATATTAAACACAGACAAATGCTGACATGAACAGATACAACATTTCCTACAATTTTGTAGAAATTTTGTATATTCTTCCCTTTAATAGCTTTTCCAGTTAGCAAACACTGTCCAGACCCAGAAGAGCCTGGTGGAGTAATGCATGGCACTGCTTAGTGAAAGATCAGCAGTCCACAATCCTGCCAGCCCTCTTTGGAAAGAAGACGGGTCGTCTCCCCCTATAAAAAGTCCCTGCTCCACAAACTCCATGGAGGGTCACCCTTAGACAGACTCTGGAAGGCAGGCAATTTGTTTGTTTGTTTCAGACTCATCCTTTTCTTGTGGAGTAGACATGTATTGTTAAAAGCCAAACGTCAACAGGTGGTTAGACTCCTCAGAAAATCCACTACTCGCACAAAAGGTAAAAGAATGTTTTAGACAATTCGCACAGGGGGAAAAAAAATCTGCTGTCAGACACCTCACCAGAGTCCTGAAGAACATTGATATCATTCTGGAGCCTAAGGTGCACCTACCTGATCCAGGACACAATCTTTGCAATCACTTGCTATGCATCAGAAAGCTGGACAATGCCTAGGAATGATAGATGGGGAATTGAAGCCTTTGAGCTGTGGTGCTGGAGAAGAGTACTGAATATACTATGGACTGCCAGGAGAACAGTTTGTCCTGGAGAGGGTGAAACCAAACTGCTCCTTGGAGGCAAGGATTCTAAAGCTCCATCTGACATACTTTCGGCATGTTGCAAGGAGGGACCTGTCCTTCGAAAGGGACATATACTTGGGAGCAGGAAGGGACAGCAGAAGAGAGGATGACCCTGGATGAGATGGTTTGACACAGTGACTAGGGCAATGCTGGTGGGTCTGTTGGAGATGAAGAGTTTGGCACAGGATAGAGCAGGGTTCAGAGCTGTTGTACGTAGGGTCACTATGAGTTGCAAGCGACTCGGCGGCACATAACAACAGGCTTCTATAAATGGTCTTATGAAAAAAGCTCTAGGAGGGTATTTTAATTGTCTATCCCAGAGCCACCATAGATCCAGTTTAAATACCAACGTTTTCTGTCCTTATCCCCTGCTGTCGTCACCCAACCTCCCACTTGCTCCCTCACGTGTCTTTTTGACTTCTTATCAAGCTTCTACATCCTAGTATAGGACCACTCTTAGTCAAATTGATTCTCTATTGTTAATCACTTTCCCGAATTCTTTTCTTGCTTGATTGCAAATTAGGTGAACACAAAGGAAACACACAAGGCAAGTTTTCTTGTAACTTCATTTCTACAAAATGGCTAAAAAAGGGGCAATGTAGGATATCAGCTGGTACAGAGATCATTGTATAAATGTCTCTCAAATGTTCAACGTCCAAGTGCGGAGACATATGCCTGGACTCAAATCCAGATGGATTAACTTTGCTTTGCATTCTACCAAAAGACATATATATATATGTCTTTTATTATTGAGACAGAGAAAGAGTCCACAAAACTATGCTTATTAATTCTGAAATGAAACATTTCCCTCTTCTCTTAAACCACCTTACCCCTGCCTTTGTACCTCCCCTTAATAACAATGTCATGCTTGAAGTTCCCCAGAATTAGAATTATCAACTCAAGTCTGCCATCTAATCCCCAGAAAAATCGATTGAGTATTGCCCATACGCTTCCTCAACCACATGCCTCTGGAAAGTCTATAAACTTGGAGAAATTATGATAGTTATAGAGAGGCTGCAGGCCTTTTGTTTTTATATGTATCCTTCCCTCATGCTTGTTCAGTCTATATGATGAACAAATCATCAAGAAGTTAAACTCTATGAAGAAACATGTGGCATCAGAATAGGAAGAGATAAGGAAGTAGCAGAATAGTCCCAGATGGGCGTTTTCAGGGGGTGAGAGCCAATGGGAATGCTTGATTATGGAGGAATGTGGAATGACAGAGCTCATGGAGTTTGAACCATACTCTGATTCTTAAATGTGGTTGGGCCCTCATGCCTGGTTTTAGTTGTTTTTGATGAAACATTCTTCTAGGTCACAAAGCACTGGTCTGTCCATTTGCTGGACAGAGGTAACTCGTGGTTGTTGTGATGCTGAACACTGTGACAATGATGGTTACCCATAGTAGACAGAGTTTGATGGAGCTTTCTGATTAAAACAAGCTTGGAAGCAGGAGTGGCATCCACTTCTGAAATAGCTTGCCTCCGGAAACCCTATGAACTTGGAGAAACGATGAAGGTTATATTCAGGTCTTTTGTTCATAGGGTCACTATGAATTGCCTACGACTCAATGGCACTTAACAACAACAACAACAACATTACCTATCCAATCATCTACCATAGCTTCCTCTTCTAATTCTACTACCTATTTCAGTTCCCTCAAAATATTCCACTCTCTCCCCCCATCAAGCCTTTCCAACATACTCTGCCACCAAGTGACTAAATGATGTCCTTTTAGGAACAGATCTTTGTTGTTGCTCTTGCTGCTGTCCACCTTGTCTGTGTCCTTCTTTGCCTTAGTCTCTAACTCATCCTTCAGTGCAATGCCATTACCGATAGACTGCTCGGATTTTCACAAGAGGTCACTCACCACTTCCTGCTGTGAATTGCCAGGCACTTGCACCCCACCCTCCCTTGTTCTTTATGTGTTCTGTCTCCATAACTCTTCAACCTGTATGCAGAACAGATCATCCAGGAGGCTGGGCTCTATGAGGAGAAATGTGACATCAGGATTGGTGGAAGATCTATCAACAATCTGCATTATGCAAATGACACAACCATGCAGAGGAGGACCTGAAGCGCCTGCTGCAGAGTGTCAAGGACTGCAGCCTCCAATATGGATTGAGGCTCAATGTCAAGAAGACAAAGATTCTCACCACTGGACCAATTGGTAGCATCAGGATGGAT
>NW_006399761.1:10796276-10803232 GCF_000299155.1 Elephantulus edwardii
AACATAACAACATAAACAAATTATTTATCTTTTTTCCCTCCCCTGATGTAGCATTCATGAAAACAAAATAAAAAGACTGAACAATTCAACTGCTTTTCCCATTACATTCTGGAATAGAATGAATATTCAATACATTTGGGGGGCAGGTCGTAGCATTCTAGTGCCAACATTTTAATAGATACATTGGTCCTTGGTGCTAAGTAATAATTGGGTCCAAATGGGGACAGCCAGGTGAGGGGATTCTAACCTGTTTTACATTACTGTCCTTTACTTGGCCACCTTTGTCATAAATGCCCCCGGAGTCACTGTGAATGGACTGGAAAGATGTAAAATTTCTCCATTTAAAAGAGACACCCATTCTGGCTCTGTGTGAAATTCTAATAGAGGGTAAGCTGGCAAGGAAGGAAGCTTATTTCTCACTTCACAAGCCGAGGCTCTAATATTCAATACAAAAGTCTCATTAATGCACTTTGGCCTGAATCCACTTTCCCGAGTGGAATGTTACTCATCACAGACCCTGCAGACCTCAGCATCAGTATTCAAGGGCCTCGTTCACACATCTGGTTCGGACCTGACGCAACTTCCTCGGTCCCTCAGAAATGACCAGACTGCACAGCAGTGAATTAATGAACTAAAGGTTTCTTTAACCAGGTTTTCACATTCATTTGCAAGTTCAATGAAAATGGAAAAATCAATTACAGAAGAGGAATTTAAAGCCGAAATCGATGTGGAGGGGATGAGGGAAGAGTGTGAAATGATGCCCTACTGATAAAATATAACATAAAAGAGGGATGCGATTTAAAAAAAAAAAAAAAGATTTTTTAAAAGAAAGAAAAGAATTCAAGCAAACCTGTTCACTTGGCAAGAACTGGTAAGCCCACATTGTCATCAGAACTCCCAATGGCTATTTGAAGAAGAAATGCAGCAAAGAGTTTTATTTCTCCTCACAAGAAAAAGAATATTTGTCAAGGGTGGTTTATTACAGAATGTCATTTCCAGATGGCTCCTTTTCCACAGAGTAATAGACATTATTTTAAAAATGAAATACAAACCTTGCAGACAAATGCAAGACAAGACTTAAGCCATAAAGGCAGACTATCAAGGATCAGGATTCAGCTTCAGTCAAGGAGATGAGTTGGAGGAAAAGAAAACCTGCACAGAGGGAGTGACTATCAATACCAAGTGACATCCAGGGACCAACACGGAAGGTTTAGCTGGAAATATCGTTGCTAGCTTATTAATACATCAATAATGGTTTCTGAGTCTTGCTGTAGTCACACACTTCAATTGTTGTCTTCCTGTACCAGAACTTTGAGTTCAGAGAAAATGATGAACGCTGAAAAAGAAATTGTTTTCCTGGAAACCAAACAGTGACCAGTATGTTCTCTGACAATTGTGTGGTAGTTGCTTATACAAAAGAAAAGAGGTTGCTTGAAAAGGAGAAAAGGGGAAAATGGAGAGGTCTCTGGGAAGAACTAAGACAAACTTGATGAGGTCAGAGGATCCTAAACCAAAGAAAACAAATTGCTTTTATTTTTTTAGAAGGGAGAAATGGGCAAGTCTTTTGTCCATTCAGTAGATAGGTGCCAAGCCCAGTGTTTGACAGTAATTGCCTGCTGTGCTGGTGGTTGTGTGGTGCTGTCTAGTTGAGTATGAATAACAGATCTGAACCTTGTCCTACACTGTGCCATCCTCACAATCTCCAGTCACTGTGTCAGTCCAGCTCAGCTCTTTCGCCGTCCGTCCACTTTCCCAAGCATAATGTCCTTCTCTAAGAAAGAACTTGTCCTAACAACATGCGTGGACTAGGATTTAATAATAAACCAAAGGACCAGGGTCCTCATAGCCCTGACATTTATAGCCTATTTAAGGGTGTGGGTGGAAGGTAGGAATAATGATGTTGTTGTTAGTTGTCTTCAAGTCAATCTTGCCTCACAGTAACCTTATGTGTGCAAAATAGAACGGTTTCAATAGGGCTTTACAAAGCTGTGAATTTGTGGAAGACAATTACCAGGCCCTGTCTTCCAAGACTTCTGTGGGTGGCTTTGAACCACCTAACTTTTACTTACCCCTTCACTACTTTTTCTACCCCAAGACTCCATAAACTATCACTCAAATATTTAAATGCCCCCCATGAGAAATGCTTTAAAGCACACTCCATAAAAACCCCATTCCAGTCTTTGCTGACTTACTGTGCCTGACCCTGTAAGAGAGAGAACTGTCCCGTAGACTTCCTGATGCTCTCAACTATCTTTATAAAAGCAGAACAAGTGTTGTCCCATGACACAGCCGCTGAGTGCAAAGCACCAATGCTTCAGGTACTTAGCTCCCTCAACTACAAAACTATAACAACCCAAAACAAAAACCTGAGCTCAAATTCCTTGCCATCAAATCAGTACCAACCCATGGCTGATCTCTATTGAGTTTCCAAGGTTGTAAATCTCACTAAATGCTCTGAAGAAAAGATAAAAGGAGCTGTGATCAGATAACACAATGAAGCTTCATTCCCTCTGAGTTTCTGGACCCATTTCTTTGAAAAAAGGAACCGTTGCACTGAGGGGAAATATCAATATGAGTTGACAAGGCTTAGGGAAAGGTGGGAGATGAGGGCAGAGCAAAAAACTATGACATTTGGAGTGATCCTCTCCGCAAATTCTGTATCGGAGGATTTGGAATAAAAATGAAACAAAAATGTATGAGTAAGTTTTCTTGTTCGTTGTTGTTGCGGTCACTGATTGCTTTTTTTGTGTATGTTAACACAAAGTGACTTGATTATTGAGGAGGGAAACAAAAATTATCTAATAAGTCATCAATGAGCTCTGGAGGCCCAGAAGGGGGTGTGACCCCTGTGACAATGATACACGGGCAGAATACCACTGTATGGTCTTCAGGAAGAACTAAGACAAACTTAATTAGGTTAAATAATCTTAAACCAAGCCAAACGACATGGTTTCATTTTTAAAAAAGGAGACATGGCAAAAGATTTTTGTCCATTCAAAAAAAGATGAACCCTACGATTTGAGAGCAATTGTCTGCTGCTGTTGTTGTTGTGTTAGACAGAAAAAAGAGAGCACAAGGGAGAGAAAGAAAGAAAGAAACTGGTCCCAAGAAACAAATTGATCTTTATTGCGAGGTCTGAGAGGGACGCCAAGGGAAGGGGCCTCACAGCATGTGGACAGGATAGCAATGGCGCCAGGCAGTCTGGGGAGTTCCTTCTTAATAGTGGTCCTGGGGAGGACTAACATGGTATTTCTCAGAATTTAGCTTGTTAATTAAGTTAGCTTAGGGCGATTCTGATCAGGCTTACACCCTTATCAGGATCCATTGTCTGGTCTGGTCTTTGAGATGACCAGCTTAGATGTTATCAGGTTTCTGAGGAAGTGATCAAGCTTGGGAGTGGTGGGGGTGGGGCAACTGCCATATTCTTCTTTCAGTTACGTGCCACTGAGTCATATTTGACCCTACAAACAAAAGATCTTAACCCTATTCTATCCATGTTGTTGTTCCCATGTGACATCCAGTCAGAACTCATAGCTGACCTCTAGGGCCTTTTCCCAGACTACAAATCATAGAGATATAGACGGTTCACATTTCTCCAGCAGAGCAGCTAGTGGATTTGAACCACATACCTTTGGATTGGCAGCACAACTCCTTACCACTGGGCCACTAGAGCGCTTTAAAGTGTATCAGGGAAATGATATCAAGTGCAGACCAAACACAATGCTCCCCTTATCCCGAGTCTCACTGCTCTTTGAGCTTCTGAAACCGAAGTCTGTGTTGTTGCCATGGGAATGAATCTCAGCAAAGAAATCAGTGAGTTAAAAATAAAAGTGACAGCAAGGATGAAGCCAAACTTGATTTGACCCAGCCTGTCTAGACTGTGACTTAGAATTGCGATGGAAGTAAAAGAAGAAATGAAATTTCCCTCCCAGGAGTGGAATACCTGGCCAAACTCCTCCTAGAATGTAGGGCCACATAATCTATTGTTACTGCCAAGATAACAAATGAGCTCTGGAAACATTTCCTTCCCATCGCTTAATTGGCTGTGATTATGGAGAGTGTGGTGGGATCACGAGATGATTTTTTGCAGTGAATGAGGAACATTTCATTAGAAAGAACCCTCTGAAAAGGCAGTGGTCCCAACATCATCAGACACAGAGCAGCCCTAACATTCTGTCAAATAACAACACAAACACACTTCTGAATATACCCCCTGAGCTATAGGCATTTAACTTCAGGGCTTCCCTCCTCCCCTATCCAAGTGCAGATATTCCTGTTGGGGTTAACACTGAAAATCTGATCATTTAAATCTTAATGTCACATCATTTCCAAGGGTTTGTGTTTTGTTTTTGTTTGTTTTCTGAGAGGATATTTTGAAGGGGGAGAGAAGCTTGTTCATTTAAAGGGTACTTTGCTAATGGGATTTGGGCACATTGTTGGTAATACTTAAAAGTTAAAATAAAAGGAGCTTGAATTATGGACTGTTTCATACACTCAACAATTTCCTCATTCTAACTCCCACCATCCTTGGTACTCTCTCCGCAGTCCTCCTCCGTCTCCTCATATATACTTTTAAATACAGTCATGAGGAAGTCTTTACTACAGATTTTTCTAAAATATCTGTTTTAAAATTTTAACTTTCATTATTTTCAAGAGGACTTTAGCTGACTTTTTGTTTAGTTGATTTTCTGAAAGTTTTATTTTATTTTATTCTTTTTTGTGAGTACCGTCAAATCTGATCTGACTGGTACAGGAGGATTGCCTCTCCTTCTCCAGCAGAGCATCTGGTGAATTAGAACCCTGTACCTCTGGGATTGCAGTACAGCTTCTTGCCACTAGGCTACCAGAGCATACACAGTCTAAATATAACAGAGCAAGGCAACACCTGGTCATGCAACATCCTAACACTTGCCACTGTGCTGCAGCCCACGGTGACAGTCTCTGTGGTAGTCACTGAGGGTCTTTGCCCCTTTCTTGCTGACTTTACCAAGTCCTGCTCCAGGGTTTGACCCCCTCACGGCAATGCATTCAAGTATGTGAATGAAGTCCCATGGACCTCACATCCAGAGAACATTCTCGGTGCACTTTTTCCAAGAGAAATGTCTTTGTTTTTTGGCAATTTATGGTACAGTCAATATTCCTCACCAACACCATAACCCAAGGAATCCATTTGTAAGGTGATAGGAAATACAATGGCTTGGGTCAACTACACCTTAGTGCTCAAAGTGGCACCATTGCTCTTTACTACATCAAAGAGATCTTTTGTAATAGACTTACTGAAAAGGATAACTCCTATGGTTCCTCAACTATTCTTCTGTGGATATGGATTGCATGCAGGTCCATTTAAGTCCTTGACAACTTCAGACTTGTCTCCACATACCATGGTGCTGCTTATTGGTCCACATGGGAGGAGTTTCACTTTCTTTGTTAAGAGATAATAGATAATGCAAACTATAGTAATTGATCTTCATCAAGAAATACTTCAAGTAAATTTACATATGTATACTGAAATTTTAATGAGTATGGAAGGTGGTTAATGAGTCTTTCTCTCTGATGTTTTATTATTCGTCATATAGTCCAGCTTCTCAAAGTATTTGCTTAGGATAATTGATTGACTCAGAATAGTTTTATTAACTATACATGTGGATCAACAGAAATTATGGATAACATGAAGAACAGGAATTCCAGAACATAGAATTGTGTTTATGTACAATATAGACATCTATACATAGACCAAGGACCATTTATTAAAAAGAATAATGGTTTAAAATCATTAAAGTGTATGTCAAGGTTATATCCTTTCTCCCAAACCTATTCAATCTGTGTGCTGGTTAAGTCATTGGAGAAGCTAGATTATACAAAGAAGACCATGAAATAAGATCAGAAGAAGACACATCAATACTTTTTGGTGTGTAGTCTACACAACCTTGCTTACAGACAATGATGGAGTTTACTTTTGAAGCTAAAGATGATAGCTTTCAGTATAAAGTGACACTTCCCCATAATTATAATAAAAGGCTTCAAAATTAGACCAGTAAACAACATTGTGATTAATGGAAGACAACCAACAACCATGAAGGCAGTTGTCAAGAAACCTAAGGAGATAACTGCACTGGGCAAATGTGTAACAAAGATTTCTTTAAAATGCCAAGAACAATGTCACTTTAAAGACCAGGTTACACTTGTACTACATTTTAGTAATTAAAATTGCTTCGCATGCATGTAAAAAGATGGACCATAAAGGAAAATAGATGTCTTTGAACTGTGATGTTGGGAAAAAAAAAGTTGAATGTGCCATGCCTGTCAAAGTAACAACAACAACCAAAAAAATGTGTCTTGACAACATGCAGCTAGGGTGCTCCTTAGAAGACTGGGGAGACTTCCCCCACACTTTGGGCTGGCTCTCAGGAGGGGCCAATCCCTGGAGAAGGACATCATGCTTTGAAAAGTACAGGGTCGCTGAAAATTCAAAAGACCTTCAATGAAATGGACTGATTGATACAAGGCTGCGACAGCAGACTCGAGCACAGCAGAGATTGTCAGGATGACACAGTACCAGGCAGTGCTTCAAGCTGTTCCACATGTGATCTGTCTGGGTCAGCACCAACTCAAGGGCACTCAGTGAAGGCAAATGCTGACGCCAATCCCACATAGAACTGCACAGCAAAAGTCCAACTGAAAAGGAAGAAGATGATGCCTTGGCCTTGACTTTTTTTTTTTTAAATTTTTATTTTATTATTTTGTGTGTGTGTGTGTGTGTGTGTGTGCGCGCGTGTGAGCGTACCGTCAAATCAGATCTGACTGGTACAGGAGGAGAGCATCTGGTGGATTTGAACCGTGCACCTCTGGGATTGTAGTTGCAGCTCCTTTCCACTAGGCCACCAGAGCTCCCCTGAAATTTTAAGTTAACAAGTATAACCTCTTTCTAATACCTCAAGATGATGATACTGATATTA
>NW_006399761.1:10803332-10824610 GCF_000299155.1 Elephantulus edwardii
GTAGTTGCAGCTCCTTGCCACTAGGCCACCAGAGCTCCCCGGCCTTGACTTTTTAATAGCACTAGTTAGGATGCTTCTGTTCTTTGGAGCGGTTGATAGTTTACTAGATAAGCATTAAGGAGCACCACCTAGCTGTTGTGTTTGCCATCAGCCTAACTCTACTCTACTGCTCCTTTCTCTGCACAGTTTGAAGCACGACAATGCTAGGTCTCCTGACAACAAATCAGGCAACTAAAGGCCTCTAAGCTTCCCCTTATTCACCCAGAGTATCATGACATTCTCCCTTTGAAGGGGATACTTCTTACAAATGTAGCTAATTGCTGTCACACTCATTAGATCCCGTGTCCTTTACAAAAATCAGCCTGAGACTCTGAGCTTCAGGAGTCTTTTCTGGAAAATAGTGTACATCATGTTCAAATGCCTCTGGGCTCTATATTCATACATGGAAAACGTGTTTACTCAGCCCTCATAAAAGGTCGATTCTGGGTAAGTACAGAAGCCACTAACATTCACACAGCCAGTTACTGGAACAATGTGTCTGGATGGAATTCATGAACTCTTAGTCAACTATGATTTAAAGAAGAATTGTGTTTATAGAGGAGTGCCTTTGGAACAATGGTTTAGCTCTCAGAGGTTAACTGAAAGGGTGATGATTCAAGGCACAAAGAATTTGTAGGAGGAACAAAATTGTCAACTGTGCCCATAAAGAGGAGACTTAGGGAACCCCATGCAGCAATTCTGTTCTGTAATATAGGGTAATTATGAGTCCAAATTGATTTAATGGTTTGTAAAAACAGCAGTACTGAGCTTTTTCTTGTGGAGACGGTGTAGCATTCTGTAAACGTCGGTTGGTATGAGAGCCTCCTTTGAGGAGGCATTGCCAAAATGAATTAAAATTGCTTCGCATGGACCACAAAGGAGAACAGATGTCTTTGAACTGTGATGTTGGCCAAAAGAAAAACTTTTCACAGAGAAATCATTTGGATGGCCAAACAGACACATGAAGAAATACTCAAAATCACTAGCAATAAGGGAGATGCAAATAAAAACCACAATGAGATACCATCTCATCCCAGTAGCAGTGGCAAAGTTTAATGGGACAGCAAGTAATATATGTTGGAGAGTATGTGGAGAGATTGGAACTCTCATTCGCTGTTGCTGGGATTGTAAAATGGTACAACTACTCAGATAGGTAGATTGGTGTTTCCTAAAAAACCTGAACATAGAAATTCCCTGTGACCCAACTATTCCACTGCCTGGAAAACAGAGCTGTGACACAAATAGAGATTTGTACAAAATGTTCACAGCAGCATTATTTACCATCACAAGAACATGGAAACAGCTCAAATGTCTATTAACAAAAGGATGGACTGAGAAAATGTGGCACATTCACACAATGCAATACTATGCAGCACTCAGGAGAAACAGTTTTCAAAAATAGTATATAACATACGAAAGGCTGAAGACCATCATGCTGAGTGAACTAACTAGGTTTCATAAGAACAAATATTACATAAGACCTTTATTGTAAAAATGAAAGGATAATTATTATGATGTGTATGAAAGTTCACAGGGGAAGAGAAGGGAGCGGCAGGGGCGGCTAAAAGTCTATGTTGCAGAGTCTGATGGGTGGAGACAGGGTGTGAAGAAAGTAGTAACCATCCAGTGGGGACCTGAAAAGACAGGGTAATAGAGGGCATAGATCAATGACAATTAATTTTATAACACACAATGTATGGGAATGATCATGTAAAACATAATGTGAATGAGGGAGTATGTGAAACACATGAATACGAATTTCGTATGCAAACAAATATACAAGAAATTGGGAAGGGTGTACGCCAAGGACATACCTTTTTAACCTATATGCCGAACAGATTTTCTGGGAGGCTGGGCTGTATGGGGAGGAATGTGGCATCAGGATTGGGAGATGACTCATCAACAACCTGAGTTAGGCAGATGCCACAACCCTGCTTGCTGGAACTGAGGAGGACCTGAGGTGCTTGCTGTGAAGGTCAAGGACTGCAGCCTTCAATATGTATCGAAGTTCAACATCAAGAAAAGATTCTCACCACTCGCATTATTATAGATGGTGAAGAGATTGAGACTGTTAACAGCTTTAGTTTGCTTGGCTCCATAATTAGTACTCTTGGTACTTACCAGAAGCCAGCAAATGAAAAGACGAAGTGCATTGGGAAAGTCTGCTGTCAGGGACTCCAGAGTACAGAAGAGCAATAGCATCAGTCTGGAGACTAAGGTGCACCTGATCCAGGCCATAGTCTTTGCAACTGCTTGCTGTGCATCAGAGAGCTGCACAATGACAAGGAATGATAGAAAGAGTATTGACGCCTTTGAGCTGTGGTGCTGGAAAAGAGTACTTAGTAGGGACTGTCACCAGGAGAACAAACAGGTTCATCCTAGACAGGGTGCACCCAGAGTGCTCTTTGGAGGGAAGGATTCTGAGGCTACGTCTGACATACTTTGGACATGTTGCAAGGAGGGACCAGTCCTTAGAGAGGGACATCATGCTTGGGAGGGTGGAGGGACAGCGCAGGAGGGGAAGACCCTCAATGAGATGGATTAATTCAGTGACTTGTGTAATGAGGATAGGTGCGTCAGAGACAGTAAAGTTGGCACAGGATAGAGCAAGTTTCAGGGCTTTTGTGCACAGAGTCGCTATGAGTTGTAAGCAACTCAATGGCCCATAATAGCAACAACCACTGAAGGGAAAATAGAAAACAAAACAGTACTGAGCTTAATGTGGAAGAGCTACCCTTATGGTGATACTACTGTTCGACTTAGCTAATAATCACATAACTTGTTAAAGGCAAGACCACGCTTTCTTTTGCTATTTCCACAGCTTTTTTCCTTACATGAAAATAAGAAATGACAATAAGATTTGGATTTTACCAGACACAAAAAGAGATTTGAGGTAACAATAAGAGTAAAGTCACTGTCTTTAGCATCTCATCAATTTAATATCATGGGGATCAAACTAACTTTGCCAATAAGAAATGGAATTCCAGTTTTGCATGAAGATTTCCCAGGAAAGGAAGAGGACAAGAAAAGGGGGAAAAATAATTTTTTTTCTTCACAAAAGGAGAGAGGAACTGATATCATAGCAGGCATCGGAGCTGGTGCATGATTCTGTGATAAGTGAATTTTGGAAAAGAAAGGATTCACACAGCTCAAGTCTGGCCTGATTGCTACTGAACTTTGTCTAAGACACCTCGACCATCATGGAGGCTGCAGAGACTGGGCTCCACTAAGTTTCTAAAGAATAAGCAGCTTTATCAACAGAACAAACGTCAGGAGTTTATTCCAACGAGGCCAGACATGTCTCCCATACTTCACATATTCTTCAATAATTCTGCTGTCAACTCTGCTCCTAGAGCTCTCAATACTTTTCTGTTGGATTTGATCGTTTGTTGCAATGACCACACAGATCTCAAAGATAACACAGTATACGGGTGTATTTTGAGACAAAAAGCTTCATCGTCCTTACCTCCAAGGAGCATTCCGGCTGCACTTTCTTCAAGACATATTCGTTTGTTCTTTTGACGCCCATGGGATGTTCAGTCCTCTTCTTTAACACCACAGCTCAAAGGCATCACTTCTTCTTTCATCTTCCTTATTCACTGTCCGGCTGTCGGATGCATAGCAAGTGATCGGAAATACCATGGCCTGACTCTGATGAACCTTAGTCCTCAAACTGATGTCATTGCTCCTCAATAATTTGGAGAAGTCTCTGATTACAGACTTTCCCAGCACAATATGTCTTCTGATTTCCTGACTGCTGGCACAAGGCTGTTGATTGTGGATCCAAGTAACATGAAGTTACTGACAATTTCAATCTTTTCTCCATCTATCAAGATGTTGCCTATATGGCCAGTGGCAAGAATTTTTTGTGTTCTTGATGTTGAGATGCAATCCACAGTGAAGGCCGTATTCTTTGACCTTATACAATAAGTGCTTCAAGTTCTCCTCGTTTTCAGCGCCAACTTGTATCATTTGTAAAATGCAGGTTATTGATGAGTCTCCCTCTGATCTTGATACCACATTCTTATAGAGTCCAGCCTCTCAAATAATTTCCTCAGCATCCAGGTGCACCATAGTTAGGTTGAAATGTTTTAAAAAATATTGACAAAATCTTCCTAAATTGGAAAAGGTACACATTTACTTTAAGAGGCAAATAAACCAATCCCTAACTGGGAAAAGCCCCAACCCAAAACCCAAAGAAGTATCTATGCATCTCTTTACTCCAGTGACACAACTGTTGAAAACCACAGAAAACACAATTTTACAATAGCCTAAGAAAAGTGATACAGTGTCTATAGTAGAACAACTGTTGAGATGATTTCTAATTTCTGACGGGGAAACCATAAATGCTAGAAGATAATAGAGAGAAGTTTCATTGTTGTTGTTATGTGCTGTTGAGTAACTTCAACTCATAGCGCAACCCTATGTACAACAGCCCTAAACTCCTCTCTGTCCTGTGCCAATCGCAATGTCTCTGATACACCCATCCCAATTGCCCCAGTCACTGAATCAATCCACCTCATAGAGGCTCTTCCCCTCCTGTACTGTCCCTCCACCCTACCAAGCACGATGTCCCTCTCCGAGGATGAGTCCCTTTTTACAACATGTACAAAGTATGTTAGACGGAGCCTCAGAATCCTTGCCTCCTAGAAGCTGCCTGGTTTGACCCTTTCCAGGATGAATCTGTTTGTTTTCCTAGCAGTCCATGGTACCCTCAATACTATTCTCCAGCACCACAGCTCAAAGACATCAATCCTCCTTCTATCCTCCCTGGTCATTGTCTAACTCTCTGATGCATAACAAGTGATTGCAAAGACCATGGCCTGTGTCAGACGCACCTTAGTCTCCAGAGGGACATCATTGCTCTTCAGTCCTTTGGAGAGGTCCCCAACAGCAGACTTTCCCATAGCAATACGTCTTTTAATTTCCTGGCTACTGGTACCAAGAGTGTTGACTGTGGAGCAAGCCGACTAAAACTGTGAACAATTTCAATCGCTTCATCATCCATCCTGATGCTGCCCAGCGGTGAGAATCTTTGTCTTCATTACATTGAGCCTCAATCCATATTGGAGGCTGCAGTCCTTGACCCTCTGCAGCAAGCGCTTCAGGTCCTCCTCAGTTTCAGCCAGCAGGGTTGTGTCATCTGCATAACGCAGATTGTTGATAGATCTTCCACCAGTCTTGATCCCGCATTTCTCCTCATAGAACCCAGCCTCTCGTATAATCTGTTCTACATACAACTTGAAAAGGTATGGAGACAGGACACATCCCTGGCGCACGCCCTTCCCAGTTCTGAACCATGCAGTGTTTCCTTGCTCTGTTCTGACGACTGTCTCTTGGTCCAAAAAAGTTTCATTACTGGACTAAAATAATTTTCTCCACAGAAGGACACATACAGACAGTGCATACATGCAAAACAAAATAAACAAATAGACTAAAACCCAACAAACTTTCCATCAGTAGATATATGCGAAAAGAAAGGCCAAAAGAAATACTAAAAGTTCTTCAAACAAAAGTTCAGGACACCAGAGCTAAAACTTGGAGCTTTAGGAATGAAAGTAAAGTCCGGAAATGTTCAATATCTGCATAGATATAACAGACTCTTCGCCCACTTATAAATTCTTGAAATATGTATCACAGCAGAAAGTGCAAATTTATAGCACTGTTTGGTGGAATGTCCTATTTATGTAAATGCAATTCACAAGACAACTAAATTTACAGGGGTTGGGAGGGCAAAAAGTTCTAGATGGTTTTGAGATCTACACTGAAGTGGTAAAATATTAATTTTAAATAAACTCTGCAAAGTTAATATGCTGGTAGCAAACATTAGAGCAAATCCACAAAACACAAAAGTATAAACAGATACAAACAACTCAATAGATAAATGACACACTACACAATTTTTTTTAATGGCCTGGCAATATAATTTAGACACAAGTAAATATGTGTACAGACACACAAATATTTTGTGCTCAAGGGGAATTTTTGGTTGGGGAAAATGCTTCCTATCTTGAATGTAGTTATGACTACGTTTTTGTTACTGTTACGTGCCATAGACTCCACTACAACCCACGGCGATACTATGAACAGATCTGAACTGTGTCCTATCCTGTCATCCCACAATCTCTGACACACTTGAGTCCACTGCAGCAGTCACTGTGTCAATCCACTTGTGTGAGGGTCTGCAAAGTAAGTGAGATGAAGCTCCACCATCTTTGCCTCCAAGGAGCACCCTGGCTGCACAGATATGTTTGTTCTTGCGGCAGTTAATGGGATGTTCACTACTCTTCTCCAACACCATAGGTCAAAGGCATTGATTCTTCTGTCACCCTTATGCATTGTCCAATTATCAGACTGTGACCATGAGAGACTATGATTGAAACCACATCAGTGTTCTTCAATGTGTACGTTTTGTTACATGCCATGTATAAGTACCTCAACAAGATTTAACAAACAGAATATATGAGGAAGGTACCTGAAACTTTTAACACGTTGCTGCAAATGACGGCAAATGTGTTGCTAAGCACAGTTGTCAATTTAAAAGTGTGCGGCAATGTGTTAAACAAGGCTTATTATGTTGAAGATAACACAAAAAAATATTGGAGATGATTTCTTCATGAGGAAATAATTTCAGCTACAAACATGGATTTTTAAAAATAAACTACATAAATTATTTAATATCCGTATTCTAGACACCAGGAGCATTATCATGCTTAAACATGATTTTGTCCAGTATTTCAGGGTCTACCAGAGGCAAAAGGCAATGCATTGGATGATGAATGAGGTATTAAAATTAGTCCCTAAGTGGCTTGCAGTTAAGTTGGTGCTTTATGCACATGGATATAAAAATAACACGTAAATTATTAAACAGCTGAGGACTGAACTGAATATGAATAGTGCATGAAGTACAATGATGTCATTTCAGAGGGGAGGGTGGGAGGCCATGTGGTTAGAACAGTGGAGTGAGGGGACTCCTTGGAGATGTGTGAACTGATACGAGGGACCAATGATCCCATAGACCAGTGTTTTCTTGTTCTTGGAAGAGTGGTGACTAGAATTAAGAGTAGAAAGTATCCCTTCTAGAAGGACAAAAAAAAAAAAAGGTTGGCAGCATGCTCTGAACTTTGCCAAGGCTTCCAAATAATATTTCGACCCACCAAATTTTATTCCATGTGCTGAAAAATTATAAGCTATAGAACAGAAAGCCAAAGGTGATGGCAAGGAATCAAAATGAATACAAAGGTTTGATTTCTGTTTTTAAATGGAATTCTATTGCTTAATGTAATTATCAAAAGAGTCAAAACAGGATAAATTTTTTGGCTTTTCAGGAGAGGAGCCTCTATTCTAAAGTTACAATAGATAATATAAGAGATGTATTTTGTGGGGTTATTTTGGCTTTTCCCCCCTCTCTCATGCTGCGAAACAATCCCACGATATTAGCAAATGAATAATTTATTTAATGTAAATATACACACACCTGTTCTCAGAGTGATGCTGACACTTTTATTGTTTTAGGAAAAAAAACAGCTTTAGAAAATAAATTTTCATAGATATTTATAAGCTCATAGACATTTTTTGCATTTTTTGTGTGGTGTTTTTTTTAAAATGCAAAGACTCTTCATTTATCATAGTAAAACAGCGGTTTGCATTTGAAATATGCACTGTAAAATGACTAAGAGAGAAAAGCAATCGGGATCTTTGAGAGAGGACAAAAATATAGGTTTTCATATACTCAGAAAAGGTATGTATATACATAAGGAGTATCTTATGTTATTGTTAAGTGCCTTTGAGTTGTAGATGACTCATAGCGACCCTATGAACAAAAGACCTGAACACTTGTATAACTTTGATCATTTCCCCACGATCATAGTATTTCTGGAGGCAAGCAATTTATTTAGGAAGTGGATGCCACTCCTGCTTCCAAGTTTGTTTTAATTGGGAAGCTCCACCAAACACTGTCCACCATGGGTAACCATTCTCTCATTTGACACATCGGTGTCACAGTGTTTAGCATCACAGCAAACACAAGTTTACCTCTGTACAGCAGTGCACAGACCAGTGCTAAGGAGTATCATATACAGAGTAAAATATGACTTTTTTATTAAATGTCAAGTTTAAAATCACAGTTATGATACTCTAACTAAATAGACTTAAAAAACTGAACCTCTGACTTAGTCTCATTTACCCTCTCAGTCCCATTCAGAATCAGAGGTGGTACTGTTGTTAGATGCCATGGAGTCCTTCTGATCCTGAGTGACCCGCTGTGACAGAGAGGAACCGCCCCACAGTAGCAGAACACTCAAGAGTTGTGTCACCAGGGGCTCAGAGGTAGCTGACCCGACGGAGCTGTCAGGAAAAATTGAAGGACTTGGACTGGACCCCGGTGGTGGGTGGCTTAACACAAACACACACCGAGAAAAAGAAGTGGAAGCTGTGAGCAAGTCTACTTTCTTCCCCATTATACCAATCGGCTATGTCATTCCACTGTCTTTGGAGTGAAGTGAGGAAATAAACAAATTCTAGTCAAGCTGGAATCGTAAACAATTCTACAAAAAGGGACTGTTGTTATGTGGTGTTGAGTCACGTATGACTCATCGTGACCCTATGTACAACGGCTTTAAACCCTGCTCTATTCTGTGCCAATCTCACTGTCTCTGACACACCTACCCCCATTGCCCCAGTCACTGAGTCAATCAAACTCATCAAGGGTCTTCCTCTCCTGCGCTGTCACTCCACCCTCCCAAGCATGACATCCTTCTCTAAGGACTGGTCCCTCTTTCCAACATGTCCAAAAAGAGACAAGTAAGACAATTAAGTGTTTCCAATAAAATACCCATCATTGTTTTTTAATAATTTTTTTCCCTCAAAAGCAGTGAAGCTTTTACATTACATAGTTATGCAGGGAGCCCTGGTGGCACAGTGGTCAAATACTTGGATGTCAATCTCAGGGTCAGTGGTTGGAACCTACCAGCACCCCCTTTGGTTAAGTATATTCCGCTTCTTATAAAGATTACAGCCTCGGAAGGGAAGCAGTTCTGTCTCTTCTGCCCTAGCTGGTTGCTGTGAGTCAGACACCACTCCACTGCACTCCACAATCATTCAGCAGGAGTGACGCTGTCTTCTGTTTGGGAGAGCTGCCCAGTGGCCTGTCAGCAAAACCCTGGCCCTCTTCCATCAACAAGACTGCTTCTTCAGCAGCCATTCAGACAGGTTTGCTTTAGGTTATGTAACAGTTACTCAGTTGCTTTCAGAGCTTGTTTGGAATCCACCGGGGATTACTGGTAGTCATCTCAACCAGAAGCAACCACCACAGTCCAGTCAAAGAGATTGCTATCTTGTAAGTCCTGATGAGAGGACAGAGACTAGCCAGCCTTTCTCTGAGCACTTGTACAGCAGAAAACAACAACAGGGACGGGAGCAAAGCATTATTTAAAAACCAGGCCAAAGGCCCTTCAGCACTGTGAGTGGACGTCTGTGTCCTATTCTTAGTGTGTCTTCCCGATCATCTGATCAGCCACACTCATTGCATTGCATCCCAGAAAATTCCTCAAAGGCATGAAATGACTACATACATTATAATCATAAAAAAATATTAACAGCATTCCACTGGGAAGAAAGAGGACCCTCCCAGTTATGAAATCCCAAGGGATTGTTTCACCCTCAATGGTTTAAGCCCTTGTCAAGTTAGAGCCTTAAAAATGATGGCGTTGACACGCCCTGATAGCTGAACTAAAAACATCCTCCTACCCCCGGAAATCCTTGGCTGCAAAACATGCGTCTTCGGAAGGAATGCAGGCCACTTGGGGATCCTAAACGAAAATTCCATGTCTTCGTTATGTTTCACTTGCGTGCATCTTCGTGTTAACAGCAATGCCTTCACTGTCGCCAAACTGAGAAAGCAATTCAAGAAGTCAGACCTGAAAATTCCTCATGTCTTCATCCCAAAAGGGAGCCACGCTGCAAGAAAACTGTATCACATACACAGACAACAGGGAAAGCAACTCTGCTTTCCTGGTGAGCTTCTTCACCGCTCCAGCGGCATCAAGAGACCAGCTTGGCAAGTTTATAATCTCTCAATGTCTAGACGCGGGACTGTAACTAGGAGAAGGTAGGACTTTTCCAGGCAAAGCGTCTGCTTTCCTGCTTCAGGGTAAAGAGGAAATGCCCACACTGGCCGTTGGCCTCTCTGACTGTTAACACCTTCAAGACTTCAGGTGTTTTCTTAATAAAGAATGGTCCACTCATGTCGGTTCTTGGTCTCCTACTTCTGCCAGGACGTCTTGGCCTGAAGAACATTGAAGGCTACACTCCTTTTCTGGGTCAACCACATGAAGATTCAATTCAAGCCGTCCCTGAGCTGAGGAAGACCTTGAGAAGCGGTTGGAGGCAGAGATCCTGCTTCACCTTCAGAAACAGTGTGACTCTGTAGCTACTGGAACTGCACAAGCAGCCAGGGACGGAAGCACCCTCCATGCAGAGGCCTTGCTGATTGCCTTGACCTCAACGAGCAGGTAAGAGGCTTCACAGAGCTGGGTGACCAGTAACCAACTGTAGAAAAGAAAAACGGAAGGGCCTTGTGTTCTGCCCCTGGCCCCGCCCCCTGTCACGAGGGCCAATAACTGACCCGGGATGAGGCGGTTGGTCAGTCCGCTCCGAGGGGCAGAAGTGCTGGGCTTAGTGCTCCCCTTCCACTTAGGTTCTTAAAGTCCTTTTAATAATTTGCTCCCACATAAAAATACTATTTAATTACAAAAAAAAAAAAAGAAAGAAAAAAAAATGCTGCACTGCAATCTTAAAAGCACATGATTCGAATTCACCTTCTGCTCCATGGGAGAAGGACAGGTTATCTCCTCCTGTGCGACTTACTGCCTCTGAAACACTTGCAGGAAGATCAGCTATAGATCAGCTCCAACTCAGTAGCAACATATCCTCTTCAGAACCTGGCTTGAATTTCCGTCAGTTTCCTGTTGATGTTTTGAAAATGATCTTCAGCAAAATTTGGAATGCATGAGATATTAATATCTGCTCAATTATTTCTATATTCTTCTTTGGAAATGGACACAAACATGTGTTTCTTACAATTGGTGGAGTAGGCAGATGCCTTCCAAATTTTCACAATCCACAAAAGTCTCACGATACGTGATTCCTCTTGTGTCCTGTCGATGAACGCACCAGGTATGCAGAAACAGGAGGACAGGAGTGATCTTTATTTCCCTGTCTCTTTTTTTGGGGGGTAAACTTTGAAATTTGATACTTCAATAAATGTAAACGCTAAAAACATCAGAGAGTTGGACAATGACTAGGGAGGACAGAAGGAGAGTGGATGCTTTTGAGCTGTGGTGCTGGAGAAGGGTACTGAATGTATCATGGACTGCCAGGAAAACAAACAGATTCATCTTGGAGAGGATTAAACCAAGCTACTCCTTGGAGGCAAGGATTCTGGGGCTTCGTCTGACATACTTTGGACATGTTGCCAGGAGGGACGGGTCCCTGGAGAGGGACATCATGCTTGGGAGGGTGGAGGGACAGCGCAGGAGGGGAAGACCCTCTATGAGATGGATTGATTCGGTGACTGGGGTAATTGGGATGGGTGTGTCAGAGGCGGTGCGGTTGGCGCAGGATAGAGCAGGGTTTAGGGCTGTTGTGCATAGGGTCGCTATGAGTCGGAAACGACTCGACGGCACATAACAACAACAAAATGTCTTTTACCCTCCTTCTCCTTTTGTGTTTTCCTTTCTTTTTCTCTTCCTTTCTGCTTCTATTTTCTTTTCCACTGCTGCCTATAATTGCTTAGGCCTAAGGCTCTGGTGGCCTAGTGGTAAGAAGCTGAGCTGCAATACCGAAAGTTACAGGGTTCAAATCTACCAGCTATTTCACAGAAGGAAGATGGGCAATCTCCTCCTGTGTGATTAACTGCCTCTGAAAACCCACTGGAAGGTCAGCTAAGGTTCCATTCCAACAAGGCTTTCATAGTCAATAAACACAGATATAAATATTTCTCATATTTTCTGATTTCGGCCAAGAGCCATCTAACATCAGCAATAATATCTTTCCTTCTATGTTGCTTTGTGAACCCAGTTTGAGTTTCGGGCAGATTCTTGTTAAGGTAGTAGTGCTATAACTGTTTTTAAAATTATCCTCAAGCTTTTACTTGAAAGTGGTTTTAAGGACATTGTTTTATAATTTCCTCTTTCTGTGGAAACACTTTTGCTTGGAATGGGCATAAGCAGGGGACTTTTCCTGACAATTGGCTAGGTCTTTGTCAAATAAATCACTTGGTATAGATGAATAAACACCTTCAAAATCTGTTTGTTGAAACATTTCAATTGGCATTCTATAACATATAAAGCCTTGTTTTTATCCAGGGCTTTCAATACAACATGGACTTAGTCTTTTAATACATTTTATTCTTCATTATATGCTGCCTCCTAAATTGATCATCATTCTTTTTTTATTTCTTGACTGTGTATAGGTATTTAGCTGTGTATCTCCTTAAGAAATTATGGATGACATTGGGAAACACAGAAATTCCAAAATACTTAATTGGACACATGAGGAACTTATACATCAACCAAGCAACACTCCTTTGAACAGAAAGAAGATACCACAATGGTTTAAAAATCAGGAAAGATGTGTTTCAAGGTTGTGCCTTTTACCATAACTATCTGTATGCTGAGCAAATAATCAGAGAAGTCAGACCGTATAGAGAAGAATATGGCATTACGGTTGGATGAAGACTCATCAATAACATGAGATATACCGTCTTTTTGCTGAAAATGAAGAAGATGTGAAGAATTTGCTGAATGTCTAAGAATACAGATTCCAGTGTGGGCTACATCTCATGATAAAGAATATAAAACTGTTCACAACTAGACAGTCAACAACATCATGATAAATGGAGAAAAGGTGGAAGTTGCTCAGAATTTTGTTTTCCTTGCATTCATAATCAACACTTACGGAAGCAGCAGTCAAGGCTCAAAATACATGGGAAAATTCACTACAAAAGACCTCTCTAAAGTGCTAAAGAGCAAGGATTTCACTAGAGTCATAGTATTTTCAGTCACCTCTATATGGGAAATTTAGACAATGTATGAGGAAGACTAAAAATTCTATGCCTTTGAATCATAGTAATGGCAAAGAGTGTTGTACTTACCTTGTATATTAAAAAAAAAAAATCCAAAACTATCTTGGCAATAGAGCAATCAGAATGTTTCTTAGAAAGGAGAATAATTAGTCTTTTTCTCATGTGGTTTGGACATATTAACAGGAGACAGCAGTCCCTGGAAAAAGATCTCTTGCTTGGCATATATTTGTGTATATATGTATGCATATACATACCTATCTATACATTTACGTCTACATATATAGATACATATCTACATAATTATTTCCCTACAGGTAGATGTGAGGAAACAAAACTCAGCTTTTTTATCTGTCCTAACATTTCACAAGTTTTGTTTTCATTCAGGGCATCAAAGTAACAAAGTCCAAGACTAAGTGGAGCAGCCAAAGGAAACTTCAGTGAGAAGCGAAAACTAGTGCATTGTTAACAGTAGTTTAAATGGAATAAATGACTAATCTTTTAAACAACTTGTAATGTCAACTTAACTGTAGAGTAAACTAACAATCCTTCCTTCACTTAATTTATTCCTTTACTCAAAAAGTATCAGGTCATTGTTACATTCTAGGGATAAAAAATGTTTGCAGACATGTGTACTTAAATGTAGAAAAAAGATACAATGAACATAAAAATTCTAACTATGGTTACCACTAGATAAAGTGGTTGAGTGTGGCTTTATTTCTTCTCTGAATCATTGCATTTTATAATTATCTTCAATATGGGTACGTTAGTTTTACCTGAGATGAAAAAAATATTCTTTTTAAATCATTCTGAACTAAAGACAGTCTAACCCGGGACTCTTAACACCGCTCATCTGGGACAGTGGGTCAAATGGTTTACATCGTCAGGATGACCTCTACATATTCATGATCTCTGCAGTCTGTAGTTCAATGTCACCTGGAACAACATCCATCATGGTTGTGCTGTCTATCACCAAACAATGTTATTTTCATCTTTCCCCTCTGCAATATATTTGATGCTTAGCATATGACAGAGGATGAGAGGAAGATAGAATTGGAATCTAAAGCCCAAGCTAAGTCCCAGTGCATGTTTCTGACCAAGGCTTTCAATTTTATGCGCCCTGTAATAAAGATCTGCATGATAGTAGTGTTCTCTGGACTTCCTTGTAAGCATATGGATATAATCCTATCACGCACAATGTTGTACTTCAAGATGGACCTAGAAATTTCTTTTTTGACTATGAAAGCAACTCCATTTTTCCTCACCTTTTCATCTCCAGAATAATATATCATATGTAATAAAGAAAAAGTTTCTGTGTTGCCCATTCCCAGTGACCTTGAGTATCTCAGAATGGAGTGGATGCTTGTGGTGGGACTCCAGCCTTCCACTTTTTGGTTAAAATTGAGGATACTAACTGCACCACCTAAGCTCTCCTTTGTACCCTTTAAATAGCCAGGTGAGATATTTTTTTTTTTAATTTGGAACAAACTTTATTGTCTCTGAAACATATACCCCCATTATACCAGTCGGTGAGTAAATCCATCTCATCCAGGGTCTCCCTCTCTTGGACTGTCCCTCCACCATCAAAAAACAAGCAAACCAAAACCAAAAACCCCCCCAATGTCCACTTGCTTTTTTACTTTTCTAGCCCGATTATCTCTTTTCTGTAGAGCTTTGTTCATTAAGTTCTGTCTCAGTTTCTTAGAGACGGACATCAAGCTTGGAAAGATCAGGGAAAGAAAAGAATGCTCCCAACTAGATGAATTGCCATGCGATTATAGCAATGAGCTCACGCGGGTCAGAGATGACGAGAATGGCACAGGATACACGTCTCAGATCTGTTGTCATAGGGTTGCTACGAGTCATACTCGACTGCATGTCACCTAACAACAATAGCATTGAGTCTAAGGCTAGCAGAAGAAATATGAAGAGTGTACAATCTAGTTGGAACCGACCTGGCTGACCTCCGGTGAGTTTTCAGAGGCAGTAATCCCAGGGGAGGAGATTGACCATCCTTGGAGCAGCTGGTGGAATTGAAGCACGTGCTTTTGGGATTGCAGCGCAGATTCTTACCTCTAAGGCCACCAGAGCTCATCAGTCAGTGTAGAGACCCTCCAAAAGAAGCTAGTGTTTGTTGTAGTTTTTTTAAAAAAAATTTTTTTAGTGTTTTTCTGGAAATATTTAAAGTATTGAGGATAGATTAGTGTACGTCATCATTATTGATGATCACCAAGGAGGCTATTCAGATGGCTAACAAATACAAGAAAAAAATGTCCAAAATCACGAGCAATCAGAGAGAAGCAAATCAAGCCAACAATGAGATACCATCTCATATGAGCAACAATAGCAAAGTCTAAGAGGACAGCAAACAATAAATGCTGGCAAGATGTGGCGAGATTAGAATTCTCATGCACTGCTGGTGGGATTGTAAAAATACTACAATTTCTGTGACAGGCAATTTGGCATTTCCTCAAAAAGGTGAATGTATCAATCCCATTTAACCCAGTGATTTCTCTACTAGGAATATATCCCAAGGAAATCAGAGCTGAAGCACAAGTGGAGATATATACACCTCCATTCATCACAGTATGATTGACAATAGCAACAAATGAAGAGAGATACTGTGGTATATTTACACAGTGGAATACTGAGCAGCAAGAAAGAAGAATGAATTATTCATAAAATACCACATACCATGGGAAATTCTAGAGAGCATGATACTGAACGAAATAATGCAATCCAAAAGGAAAATCCTACAGAAGACTTCATTCTCTGGTGTAAAGAAGGAGATAGCTGAGCAAGCTTTGTATACATGTTCAGAAGAAGAACTGGAAGAGAAAATGTACGGTGGAAAGGAGGGAAGGGAGAAAATTGAGTAAAACAGCAGAGCCTAATGGGCAGATGGGAAGTGAAGGACCAAGAAAGATGCAGTGAGGACTTGAATAGACAGGGTAATAAAGGCAGAGATCAATAGTGACTAATTATCTAAAATGCAATGTATATGAATGTATAAACAATTAATCCGAATGAAACAGTGTTTGAATGATTGTATAAAACACAATGTATGTGAAAGATTGTATAAGACACAATGTTTGTTGTTGTTGTTATGTGCTGCAGAGTCACCTGAGACTCATAGCAACCCCATGTACAACAGCCCTAAACCCTGCTCTATCCTGTGCCAATCTCACTGTCTCTGACACACCTACCCCCATTTACCCCAGTTACTGAATCAATCCATCTCATCGAGTGTCTTCTTCTCTTGTGCTGTCCCAAACATGATGTTCCTCTCAAAGGCCTGGTCCCTCCTTGCAACATGTGCAAAGTATGTCAGATGAAGCTTCAGAATCCTTGCCTCCCTGGAGCAGCCTGGTCTCCTAGCACTCCATGTTATAGTCAATACTCTTCTCCAGCACCACAGCTCAAAGGCATTAATTCTCCTTCTGTCATCCCTAGTCATTGTCCTGCTTTCTGACGCATAGCAAGTAATTACAGAGACTATGGCCTGCATCTGGCACACCTTATTCTCCAGACTGACATCGTTGCTCTTCAGTACTTTGGAGAGGTCTGTGACAGCAGACTTTTTCCAGTGAAATTTGTCTTTTAATTTCCTGGCTGCTGAATGAAGCACAATGGGTGGGAATGATTGTATGCAAACTAATAAAACTTGATAAAAATTATTAAGTTACATGGTAAGAAGGTGTCTGGCATGGCAAGATTTGAACAAAGACATGCTGAAGAAAAGGACCTTTGAGTACTCAAGCACTGAGGTAAGAAAAACTCAATGTGTGAAGATAACAGCAAGTATGTAAATAAGGCTAAGGTATGAGGATGAGGGAGGTAAATTAGGAGGAAACACAGTATAAGAGATGCACAAGGATTTACAGCCTTGTAAATCCTAACAGATGGTGGACAGTGTTGGCTGGAGCTTCCCGACTAAATCAAGCCTGGAAGCAGGAGCGGCATCCACTTCCAAAATGGCTTGCCTCCGGAAACTATGCACGAACAGCGCTCAGGCTGTTCGTTCATAGGGTCGCTATGAATCGTCTACGACTTGACGGCATTAAACAACAACAACAACAAATCCTAACAGATGATGGTAATAGTAAAGTGAGTTTAATGACCCCTGTGTTTTCTTGCATTACTGTTGTTATGTACCTTCAAGTCAGTACAGATTCACAGCTGACCCTCCAGCGGATTTTCAGAGGCCATAAATCACACGAGAGGAGACTGCCCATCTTTCTCCCTCAGAGCACCTGGAAGATTCAAACAGCGTGCCTTTGGGTTCACATTAGAAACTCCTTATCACTAAGTCATTGAAGCTCCTTATGCACATTAGTAGAAGCTATGAAAACCTCAAATTCATCTCCCTCAACTTAGAACCCTAACTTGATAGCCACCCTCTCTTGGTTTACTGAGGCTGTACATTGCACAGGAGGAGGTGGTCTTTCTCCCATTGAGCCAGAGGTAGATTTGAACCATCAAAGTGCCAGCTCACATCTCTACAGCTAAGCCACCAGAGTGTCTTCATGGGCAAGATAGGTATTTATCTTTTTAGCCTTTAGGATTGGGTATAGAAATGACCTAAATCGTATTTTCAAACACAAATAAGATGACTGATCTTAAGAATAATTATAAAACAGTCCAAAAAGAAGACAGGTTATACCTATTGTAAAGTAACCTATTGTTACCTTGTTGCAGAAGATCAAAGAATATAGCCTCCAATATGGATTGTGTCTCAACGTCAAGAAAACAAAGAATCTTACAACTGGACATCATGATAGACAGAGAAAAGAAGGAAACTATCAATAACTTTACCTTTCCTGGATCCACAATTAACACCCTTGGTACCAGCAGTCAGGAAATCAGAAGACGTGTTGCACTGGGAAAGTCTGCAGTCAGGGACCTCTCCAAATTATTAAGGAGTAATGAATGACACCTGTTTGAGCACTAACATATGTCTGATTCAGGCTATGGCCTTTCCAATCACTTGCTGTGCATCTGAGAGCTAGACAATGAATAAGGATGACAGAGGAATCGATGCCTCTGAGCTGTGGTGCTGGAGAAGAGCCAAAGATGTCTTAGGGAGGGTGCAGCCTCAGTGCTCTTTGGAGGCAAGGATACTAAAGCTTAGCCTCACAATCTTCGGGCACGTTGCTAAGAGGAGCTATTCCTTTGAGAAGGGCATGATGCTTGGAAAGGTAGAGGGTCAGCAAAGAAGAGGAAGACCCTAGAGCAGGTGAGTTGATATGGTGACTGCCCCAGTGGGCTCTAATATGTCAGGAAGTGTGAGGATGGCACAGGCTAAGAGAGGGTTCGGATCTGTTGTTCATAGGGTTGCTATGAGACGGACTCAATTTGATGGCACCTAACAACCACCACAAGGAAATATAAAGACAAAGTAACATTCGACATTTCAAATGTTTGGCTCATTTCTCTCTACTTAAGTTTCACGCTGTCTCTTCCACTGGATCTGAAGATGAGTTACTGAACCACTTGAGTGCAAATGCTTCATCAATTAAGGACAGATAAGATCCTCTCTCCCAGCAACGAAGCATGGATGGCTTGACATTTTACTGACATAATGGACGCAGAAGAACTTTCGAGAGCTCTGAGCACTCAAGCTCGAGCGCAGCACGGGTGTTGAATTGCCCGTCTGTCGAAATCTCCCACAAAATAAGAATCAGGATGATTTTTTCCTTCCTCTTGCCAGAATGCTGCTCAACCCAGTCACAAAATCAGCATCTCTATTAGTTGCCTATAGCTGCAAGAGCAAACGACCTAAGATTCAGTGAATTGAAACAACACAGGTTTATAATCCTGTAGTTTGTAGGTGAGAATGTCCAGAGGACTCTCAATGGGAAACATAATAACTGTGATTATACGAATCAGCCCAAAGCTGTGGCCATGAAGTAAAGGGGGGGAAATGTTTCCCTCCTTTTCAGCTTCCCCACCACCGATGACACTAGCTGTTTGATGACATGTTCTTCTTGGGTTGGCTAATTTGTTGCAATGTCAACAAAACTTAGAGTCACTATAACTGCAATAAAAACTTTAATGGGAAAGGGTCTAAACGAAGAAATCCAAATGGAAAAGCCTGGGAGGTATCTCGACAGGGAATATGAACAACTCCAAGGAGTCTGACATACTTTGGGCATGTGGCAAGGAGGGACTGGTCATTGGAGAGGGACATCATGTTTGGCAGAGTGGAGGGGCGGCGCAGGAGAGGAAGACCCTCGATGAGATGGATCGATTCTGTGACTGGAGTGGTGGGAATGAGTGCGTTTGGGATGGCTAGGTTGGCACAGGATAGAACGGCATTTAGGGCTCTTATATATAGGGTCGCTATGAGTCGCAAGCGATTTGATGGGACATAGCAACAACCAAGGAGTCTAGGAACACTCTTCACAACGTACAAGTGATAAGACATTTCAGTCAGGACCCAGACGGTCCTCTGATCCTTTGCCAGATACGCTGCCTATCAGGATTTCCTGTGGGCCCCCCACTGCTTCCGGAACCCTGTTAGAACAGTAGTTATGCATGTGGATGCTAAGTGAAAGGTGACAGTGAAAAACCCACGGCAGAAGGATGTGACCATTGGCGTCCATAATGACTTCTAATCCTTACAGACGCTGACAGTGAAAAACCCACGGCAGAAGGATGTGACCATTGGCGTCCATAATGACTTCTAATCCTTACAGACGCTGTAGGGCAGCTTCACTCTATCATACTGGTTTACCATGAGACCGAATCAATTTAGCAACAAGTTTAGCTTTGGTTGACCCCCATGGCTGACTGAGCAAGCTCTCAACCTGCAACCTCAAGATAACTCTATTCATGTTTCTGTTGATGACCAGTCCAACTCAAATAGCAGGTCTAGAACAACTTTGCTTCTACAATGAATATTCCCTTAGCTTTGCTCTACATCACCGCTATAAATCACCCTCCAGGTCTGAAGACTTGTCTCTGCCACGCTTGGTACCATCACTGCCACCATATATGGCTCTAAGCTTGTTAACCAGGCCTGGGACACAAGGCTTCTGTGTCTTGAACAGATATGCCAACTCTCTTAGCTAAGACGTCTCCCAAACCCATTGGGTACAGGCATTCTTTATGTTCCTTCCTTAAATACAACACAGAGGTCTCTTAGCTGCACCAGGTCCTGTCAACCAACACCAAGTCATTCAGGAAATGCTAATCAACTCAGCCTTTCTCAGCCACTGAATGAGGCTCAATGAAGAAAACAAAATCATCAGGAGTAAGTAAACAATTTGAAGAAATCATCTAAATTCTATTTCTCAGTAATCACGACCAAAAGGCCAACTACCTAATGAAATTCTTTGCATGAAATTCTTTGCGCAAAAACAGGCTAAAAGCAAAGCATAAATGGGATTGTACTGCACTTGAAGGTTCTTTTTGTTAAGAAAAGAAGAAAATCTCAAGCATTGCTGCCTAGCTGATTCTGACTCATAATAAACCTATTAGACAGTGTAGCCAAGCCATGCAATGTCTCCAAAGGCTGTAATCCTTATGAAACCAGACAGTCTCATCTCTCTCCCAGAACACCTGGCTGGTTCAAACCACGGGATGGCTGGTAGGTTTGAGGTGATGGCCTTTAAGTCAATGGCTGAATACTCACACTCCTTTTGGTGCCTCTAGAACATTATCATTCCCAGGTTTTATAATCTGCCCACATTCCTTGACCCATCCATCTTCAAAAATAGCAACTTTAGACTGAGCCTCTCCTCTGACACCTCTGTCTCTCGCTTGTGTCTTAAAATGACACAGACTCTTGTGAATTACGTTGTCTGGGACAATCCATGACCCTCTCCCCATCTCTGAGATAACTGATTAAGCAATGTTAATGCTATTTGCCATGTTAATTCTTCCCTCTTTTTTTTTTTTGTGCTTTATTCCCCTACCCCCAATAGTTTATTTACAAAACTCAAATACAAATTCAAACAAATTCTTTCCATTTCCCTTTTTTTCCTCAGAGAAATCTTTTTTTTTCCATAATTTTAATGAACTTATACAGAGAATTTGGATTTCCATTCATTCATTGCTGCACTTCTCTACCTGCCCAGCCCTCTCCCCCCGCCCCCCAGTTCACTCCTCTCTTTCAAAAGTAAAAGAAGGACTCCCTCCCTGGTACACAATCCCC
>NW_006399761.1:10826000-10835719 GCF_000299155.1 Elephantulus edwardii
GTATACTGCATTGAAACAGATGAGGGAGAAAACTGTTTAAGAGGGATATGTCATTAGGTATTTTTGTCATGACAGAAGTCCAGAGCCAAGGCTGTATAGTGGAGTGGACCTGGGGGGGAGAGACTGTAAAACAATGAAAGAATTTTTCTTTTACTTTGCCAAGAGGGTAGTGTACTAGGGGGGAGGGTTGGAAAGGGAGAAAAGTGCAACAATGAATGAACATAAATCCAAAGTGTCTGTAAATTTTCATTGAAATGAATAACAAAAATTAAGTTAAATTTAATTTTTTTTTAAAAAAAGAGTACCGAGTTGGACTTCTCATATTTTTTTTTCTTTTGAAAATTCATGGAGTATTCAGATTTGTTTGTTCACTTGAGATATTTGTTTGTTCACAGAATATTCCATACTCTTCACCAACACCACATTTTAAAAGCATTTCTTTTTCCTTGGTCATCCTTATTCATTGTCTCCTATTTCGATATACAGGAAGGAACTGAAAATAATACCATTGCTTGGAGCTAACATGGTTTACTCTTGAAATTGACATCATCACTCTTCGTAGAGGTCCTTAACAGCAGATTTTCCCATCGCAACATGTGTTGGGTATTATAATGTCGCCTCTTTTGTACTGAGGAATTTTCACAGGGCAGTCAAAGATTACACACTGAGAGCTTTAAAATGAGAGTGCAGCTACATCTGTAATTTTGGTAATGAAAAGAAGAAACTATAGTCGGTGTAAGTCAGACACATGTTGTTTGTTTTTTGTTATGTGTTGTCGAGTCGTTTGCGACTCATAGCCACCCTATGCACAACAGCCCTAAACCCTGCTCTATCCTGCGCCAACTGCACTGCCTCTGACACACCCATCCCGATTACCCCAGTCACCGAATCAATCCATCTCATAGAGGGTCTTCCCCTCCTGCGCTGTCCCTCCACCTTCCCAAGCATGATGTCCCTCTCCAACGACCCGTCCCTCCTGGCAACGTGTCCAAAGTATGTCAGATGAAGCCCCAGAATCCTTGCCTCCAAGGAGTAGCTTGGTTTAATCCTCTCCAAGATGAATCTCTTCCTGGCAGTCCATGGTACATTCAGTACCCTTGTCCAACTCTCTGATGCATAACAAGCGATTGCAAAGACCATGGCCTGTATCAGGTGCACTTTAGTCGGACACATACACAGCAGTAAATAAACTATACCAAGAACAGAAAGAAACAATCAGCATCCATGGGCTCAGCGGTAAGCTCGCATCATGGTAGAGAATACTCAAACTCTCTAGTTTTAAGGCCATCCTAAGATATCATATGTCAAGTAGAAAACCTGGATTTCCACTAATCTGGTGTCCATTTCCCCACACTCTCCAGTCTCAGTCTCTTTCTGTCAGATAACTCATCTCTATCCTCAACACAAGAAACCTCTGTTGGTTTTGTAAATGTCTTTTATGGAGTCAAAAGAATTGCCTTTCTTCTCTGTTAGTTAGTTCATGATCGCATTCTTTGAACAAATATCTGCAGTAACTTTGCCTATATTAGCAGACAGTCATGACAAATAAAAATTCTCTCTAATACCAAGACAGAACACGAACTTAAGCGTGGCGTATGATCTGTGCATAACTAAAATGTATTAAAATCATCACCATCAAATATTAATCATAAGCACACCACCCCCAGGCTATTCCATATTAGGCAATGAAGAGAAATAGTTATGAGACAAAGTCTCTGCTCTAAAAAGCCTGACAAGCTCTTTGGGGTGGCAGGCTCCATATATAACGTAATAAGTAAAAATGCAGGGCAAAATGCCAGCAGAGTGGTTGAGGCAACAAATAGTGCAGAATGTCAGAGAAGGGGGGAAAAATCAGTGGAGGGGAGAACATTTACGGCAGGATTTATGGGGCTTGAGTTCAGTTTGTCTTGCACAAGTAGAGTGAGGCAGATAGGTTATTCTAGGCAAGGAGAACAGAAGGATGTCAGAAAAGGCACACAAATTCACTCATGACGAGATGTCCCTGGCTTGTGACATCCTCACCACCTCTACCACACTAAAGCCTATTGTTGCAGGCACTGTGTAAATCTAACTTTCTGTGGGTCTTCCTCTCTTTTAGGGGCCTTCCTCTTACTCCAGCATATATCTTTTCAAAGACTGGCCCTTGTCTGACAATATGTTCAAAATATGCAAGTTTCAGAAGCCTTGCATCTAAGGATATTTCTACGCCTGTATCAACGTCACAGGTTTTAGAAGGCCTGTTGCTTCTGAAGTGAATGGCCAATACTTCTAGCTACTATGTCTTAATCGTTATCTAGGAGCTCTGTTGCAACCTTTCCACAATGGGTGACCCTTCTGGTACCTAAGACACTGGTGGCACAGATTCCAGCATTATAGTATCCCACAAGCTATACCAGTACAGCAAATGTACAGACAAACACTGTACTTAAGAGCAAATAATAATATCCAAGCCTATGAACAGTGCTCAGGTCTTTCATTCATAGGGTCACTATGAACTGTCTACGACTTGATGACACTTAATAACAACAACAACATACTCATCTCTAGGGAGCTCTGGTGGTCTAGTGTAAACATCTGTGCTGCAATTCCACAGGGTGCACAATTCAAATCCACCAGCTGCTCTGTGGCAGAAGGATGGACAGTCTGTGCCCATGGCACTAATAACATACACATCAAAGACATGTAACTAGGCAAGGCTATTCCTCGGGAGGGGACATCATGCTTGGAAAGATGCAGGGTCAGACAAGGAGAGGAAGACCCCAATGACATGGATTGACACAGAGATTTCAGCAATGCGCTCGAGATTGTGAGAATGGCACAGTATAGAGCAGGGTATATGTGGGCAGTTCATAGGATTCCTATGACTCAAAGGCACCTAACAACATAACAGCCTATCTACTTTTTCCCTTCTTCCCCTCCCCAAATGAATCCATTTTTGCACATTTTCCTCCTTCCCCTTGCCTCCCCAGTCCCCTTGCCATGCACCTCTTATAACATATCTACTTGTATATATCAACACATATATGTTATCGTTGTTGTTCAGTGCCATCGAGTAGACAACTCATACCAACCTGTGAACAAAGGACATGCACTGTGCCCTATACTGTGCCATTCTTATAGTCTCTCACACCCATTTTTAACATTAATTATGTCAATCCATGATGTTGAGGGCCGTCTTCTCTTTTGCTAACCCTCCCTTTCCAAGCTTGATATCCTTCTGCAAGGACTCGTCCCTACTAGGAGTATGCCCAGTATATGTGAGATGAAACTTCATAATCCTTGCCTCCATGTAGCACCCTGGCTGCACTTTCTCTAAAACATATGTGCTTGTTTTCTTGGCAGTGCATGGGAAATTCAGTATTCTTCTCTAAACCACAACTCAAAGGCATTGATTCTTCTTAGTCATCATTAGTCATTGTCCAACTTTCAGATTCATAACAAGTAACTGAAAAGACCACGGCTTGAATCAGATGCACCTTAGTCTTTAGCCTGACATCATTGCTTTTTAACACTTCAGAAAGGTCCTCGACAGCACATTCACCCAGGGCAGTATGTCTTTTGATCTTGATTGCTGATGCTTCCCATATACATGTGTCTAATTTGACCTATTAATTTTTCCAGAAATAGTCTTTCTTCCATTACAGACTAAGCTTTTGATCCAAAAGATAACATTGTTTTATTTTTCTGAAGTGGAACCATTAGTATTAATGCAATACTAAGAAAAAGAGTGGCCTTAGACATGTGAGTATATTGTATAATATTGCTGCAGCTGAAAACTGTAAAAACAATGCTTTCTTAAGTTGTCTGCCTTCCTGAAAAATACAAGAACTCCTCCGGTGAATGCGTTTCAGTAAACACCATTCTCCTGGGAATAAGCTGAAAAACTCTATCCTCAGGACTTCATTTCAATTGGATGCCAGACGCCCTCCACTCCCTTGAATTATCCTCCTCACCATCGTCTCAGGCTGATGCAGTTGTATGCCTGTAAGTGTAGGGTTTAGTGAAAAAACTAAACAAGAGAGACCCAGGGAAGAAAAACAAAATCAGCTTTGGTTGTTGAGCTCTAGGAAGGACAGAGGTATGATTCAAAGAAACGGTTTCCAGAAGAATCGCTAACATGCAGGAGTGGTGAAAAAAAACAAAAAAAACAACACAAGCTGAAAGTTAATGGATTTTATGAATAAACAAACAGGCAATAAAAAAATAAACCATTTCAAATGCCACTGAGTTTGTGCATGCAAATTAGATTATGGAGTTCTTACATAGGGCCTCTCTTGCAGTTCTGAGGAAAACAAATACACACAAAATTAAAGTAACAGTAAGTATATTACTGAAAATATTCAAATAAGAGGTATCTCATTCCAGTTCACAACAATATTTTTTTTTGCTTTATGTTTGTAGCTAAGATAAAGATTTTTACATAGAACTGTTATACTACCCGCGTATAAGATTTGGACTGCTCAAGTTGTTCTCATATATTCTTTGTTGTTGTTGTTGTTACTGTATACCGTGTAGTTGCAACCAACCCATAACTGACTCTCCAGCAGGTTTTCAGAGGCTGTTAAACTCATGAGAGGAGACTGCCCATCCTTCTCCCACAGAGTAGCTAGTGGATTCAAACTATGTGCCTTCGGGATTGCAGCACAGCTTCTTACCATTAGGCCACCAATGCTTCCTTGTATATGCTTTAAACTCCTGAAAATAAATCAGTGGATTCGATGGCAAAGGTGCTGAGTGGAGCAGCAGAAAATAGAACCATGTTTTTAATCTACTGCTGTGTATTCCTTCTGGCAACAAAAGGCAGAATGTTTTGCACAGACAGAAATACATTCTCACTGTGAGCTCCACTGGCCAGCATCAGGGGTTAGCTCAACACCCAGGCTCATCTCTGTTGTGGGCATTCCATGGGTTGATGTTCTCTGAGCTTACTCCACAAATGTAATTGCTGTCACTCTGAAGATGTGGGGAATAAACGGACAAGTGGCCCTGCCTCTCTTTCTTCACTATATACAACTTGCACAGAGACGAAGGGGATAGGTTCACAGCAAAAGGTTCTGCTGTCGATGTGGGCGGCAGCGGGAGGCACACGGCTGCCACTGGTTCACATCAATTGCAAGACCCAGCGGGGACTTTGTCATCCATTCCTCCTGGTCTGGAATCAGCAAAGAATAGAGAGAGTTCATCCAGGATGTAGCTCGAATTCAGTGGGTCTTTTGCTGCAAATTGAAGAGGCTGATTGTTAACCAAGGGGGAAACACTGTGAAGGCAGACTGGTGTGAAAAGCCAATCCAGGAAGATAAAAAAACAAACCAAACCTGAAGCCTGTGTTACAAAAGGATGGTTTTTATAGTGATGCAGCTTTGAATACATTATGTTTCTGGTTGAGGGCACATTGGTTCACTCTCAGAGAGGCACCCTTGCTCTAGGCTCAACCCTTGGGTCATATTTCAATTGAGTACATTTCACACCCTCAGTCCATTCATTTTCAATTTGTCACTTGCAGTTTCAATTAATATGATTCCATTAAAAGCTCTGTGGGGTTTCGATTCAAGAATTTGTAAACTACTCTTATTAAACACATTGTTGATGTTTTTGTTGTTATTGTTAATGAGCCATCAAGTCACCTGTGACTCATAGTGACACTTTGTACAACAGCTCTGAACCCTGCTCTATCTTGAGTCAACTTCATCATGTCTGACACAACTACAGCCATTTCCCTAGTCACTGAGTCAAACCGTCTCATCCAGGGTCTTCCCCTCTTGTGCTGTCCCTCCATCCTTCCAAATATGATGTCCCTCTCCAAGGACTGGTCCCTCCTTGCAACATGCCCAAAGTATGTCAGACAGAGCTTCAAAATCCTTACCTCCAAGGAGCAGCCTGGTTTCACTCTCTCCAAGAAAAACCTGTTTGTTCTCTTAGCAGTCCATGGTATATTCAGTACTCTTTTCTTAGCACCACAACTTAAAGGCATCAATTCTTCCAGCGTCCTATCCAGCTCTCTGATGCATACCAAGTAATCGTGAAGACAATGGCCTGGAATAGGCACACCTTAGTCTGGAGACTGACATCATTGCTCTTCATCTAGAGAGGTCCCTGACAGATGACTTTCTCAATCCAATTCATCTTTTGATTTCCTGACTGCTGGTACCAAGAATGCTGATTGTGGAGCCAAGCAAGCTGAAGCTATTAACAATCTCTATCTCATCACCATCTATTATGCTGCCAGTTGGCCCAGTGGTGAGAATCTTTCTTCTCTTGATGTAAAGCTTCAAACTATATTGAAGGATTCAGTCCTTGACCTTCTGCAGCAAATGCCTCCGGTCTTCCTCACTTTCAGCAAGCAGGGCTGTGTCATCTGCTTAACACAGGTTGTTGATGAATCATTTTTTCGGGAAGCAGTTATTCAGTATTTGGCTGTTAACTGAGAGAGCAGAATTTGAACCTAACAGAGCTCTGGCAGCCTAGTATTAAGAACCTGTGCTGCAATCCCAAAGGCTTGCGGTTCAAATCCATCAGCTGCTCTGTGGGAGGAAAATGGGCAGTCTACTCTCGTGGGATTTACTGGCTCAGGAAGTCCACTGGTGGGTAAGCTATGAGTTGGTTCCAACTGGATGGTACTCCTAGGACAAAGTTGTGACACTCTGATTCTATGAAGGTTTATCGTCTTAGAATTTACAAAGCAGTTCTACTCTTTTAGAAAGTGTTTCTATGAAATTTAACCTTCTGATGACAAGTACGGTTTGGGTTTACAATCACTCCCTTAGAGAATATTTTGGTACAACAGGAACCGGTGAGACTTCATTTTACAATGAGATGTGGATAATTTTTACATCTGCCGTCACAATTCGCCATTCAGTGACGACAAAATGTGGTCAGTTAGTACATGACTTCGATCTTCATAATTTATTTATCAGGAAAATCTAAAATTCCATGACTGTGCAATTATTAATTCCTGAGAGTTTACCTCTGTTAATTTGGTGGCTACTGTGGGCTGGGGGATGAGGGGGAGGGAGAAAGGGCAAGGACAGAAAAGTAGAAAAGTCAAGAGGGATTTGGGGAATAAAATAGAAACAACAATGCTGGGCTAGGGACTTAAGAGGAAACAACAATTTAAAAAATGAAAGGTGTGTAATATCGAAAATTTAAAAAATAATTATATTTTATAATTAATAAGATGAAACATAAATAAGTAACAAAACAAACTCTGTTCTGACTTATAGCTACACTCTACTGAGTTTCCAAAGACATAAAACAAAAAGACAATTATGGTAGAAGATCACAAATATAAAAAGTTAATCCATCTTGGAAGGTCACCAGGTGGGAGGAAGGTTGCTGCTGTTGTTATGTGCCGTCGAGTCGTTTGTGACTCATAGCGACCCTGTGTACAACAGCCCTAAACTCTGCTCTGTCCTGTGCCAATCGCACAGGGAGGAAGGTACGGAAACAAAAATGAATAGATAAGTTGGTGAAAGGAAGGATGATAGACAATAATTTTTTTTTCTTCATACACTCATAGCTATCAATGTGGCCCTCCGGTGGGTATCAGTTGTCCAGTAGATCGGGTGATGCATCTGAACCACCCACCTTTGAGCTGGAAGCACTAGGCTCTACACGCTAGGTCACTAGGGCTCCATAGGGTTTTATTTTATATTGCTATTAATTCTTTTTATTAACTATAAGAAATATTAAGGCCATGGACTGCCAAAAGAACAACAGGTATGTCTTGGAGAGGGTGCAGCCAGAGTGCTCTTTGGAGGCAAGAATGATAGAATGATGAGGCTTCGCCTCACACACTATGGACATACTGCTTGGAGGTGCTGTTCTTGGAGAGGGACATGATGCTGGGAAGGGTGGCGGGTCGGCGAAGGAGAGGAAGACCCTCAGCCAGGGAGATTGACATGGTGACTGCTGCAATGGGCTCTTGTGTATCACAAAGTGTGGGGATGATACAGGACGGAACACAGTTCAGATCTTTTGTTCATAAGGTCACTATGAGTCATGCTCGACTCAATGGCACCTAAGAACAGCAACACTATTAAGGCCAATAAGGAACTCTCATATGGTGGGCTCAGGGCAAAAGCAATCATATCCATTGGAGGGAGCGCAAAGGTACTCCGTATTTCCAAGGGTTCCATGTAAAGGGTGACAGAGTTAAAGGGAGGAAGTTCACGTGGAGAAGACTAACGGATATCAGACAAAACGCACGCACCTCTCATACACAGCATGGACTTGAGGCTGTGATACGGCTTCCCAGCCGTTTATCCTGGCTATCTGTAAATAGGAGAGGAGCTGAGCGCTTCAGTCTAACATGGCTTCTGCAACACTCTTTGTGAGGAAATTTCTGAGGTCTTTTTTTTCTTCTCCCTCTTCCTAAAGGCTAGAAGGCAACATTCAGATAGACTTCAAATCCTGTGTTGATGGCCACCTGTGTGTCTCAATGACTGTAAGGAGGAACCCTATGCTGCCATGAAATACCACATTAAACCAATATACAGGAGGGAAACAAATCACTCACATCTCCGGTTTCTTTTATACTGCTGCATTTTAAAATTTGTTTGGTAGACCACTTGCTAGCCTTTTCTTCTGTCTAATCCATATGGCATAAACTGGGGGACAGGGGGACCCAAAACTAACAGGACTATGGTCCAGACACAAAGACATGGCTGCACACTGAAAGTGATTACGTATCTTGATGCTTCCAGGGGAGTGAGTCCCATTGTGAAATGAAATCACCCAGATGCATAATTTCTTTTGAGTATTCATATGTTCTTCTGCCTCCCAAAGTTGATCACTGTAAAATATCTGATCCTCTTGAGAATACACAGAAGCGCAGAGATGGTCCGTTCCACAAGGTTACAGAGAAATCCTGAAGTGGAGTTGAGGAGAGGAATGGAAATCTTCAGGGAGGGACACCAATCATTCATTACACGGGAGGTTTTGTGTTTGCAGAGCCAAGACATAGCTACGGGGGGGATACCACTGAGGAACATTAAAGAAACATCAGGCTGACTAATAATGAGAATTTCCATCCAAAACTATCTCTCAAATCAAGTGAATCTGCAATAAATATAAACCCACATGCAATATTCTCTCTCCAGGGAAATTTAGCATCTCCCCACCAGAAACGATTGTTCGGCACCGCAGCCATTTTTGCAGGGAGGGTGACAGCCTGTCTGTCTTTGCCTGCTAAGATCACATCAGGATGTCAGCTTTGCTACCAGTCAAGGATCCCTCTGTGACTCGCTGAGGTGACAGTTTGCCAGAAGGAGACACTTTCTCTGCGGTATGACCATACAGCAGGATAGTAAGAATCAGCTCAGGCCAAGCCAAATCAGATCAAAGCATGGCAAAACATGTAGAGGGAACGCTCAAACGACAATCTCCAGATACACACACAATGTCAAGAAGGTTGTTAGTAGCAAACTCTCCTGAAGATGATCAGTATTTATAAGGATCATGTGTTTTCTTGTAACTGCTTAGAGAGAGTATATGTCCTACCTTCAGCAAGGTAAGCTCTCATAGGATGATGATGATGATAATAATATCAGAAACATCTCAATGTTTAGAATTAAGACATGGCTCAGTTGATCCTTTCTATTATTCCATACGCACAGAACGCGTCCTTCCCTGTGATATTCCTGAGAACAAGGGAATGCTTCACATTTTTGAGACTTAACATTTCACCAGAGCATTGATTTGAGTCTTAGAAGATCCCATTC
>NW_006399761.1:10843964-10845677 GCF_000299155.1 Elephantulus edwardii
GAGAGAGACTGCTGTTGAAAATTCATAGTTTAGAGTAATAATTTTTATGGCACATTTAGAAGTGCAACAGTTTCAACTGAAAAATACTTCACAGAAGGCTGACTTTACAAATAATAAAGGTAGTGACCAGGATGCCCAGGGATGTAGAGTTCTACTCCTTTGATTTTCACCCCTTCTGTCCACCATCCTTTTTAAATATGGGGAATCTATAGATTCCCAAGATGACTGTGAAATGATCAGGCTCAGGGAACTCCCGAAATTTTGACAGACATGGTTCCCTCTACAGTCCACATAGGTGTGCCAGGTGTATTCTTGGGAAAGTAGATAAGCAAGGTGGTTGCACATCTTTTTTTTTTAAATGGTTTTTGTTTTTTTGTTTTAATTTTTATTTTTTTATTTTATTATTTTTTGTGAGTGTACCGTCAAATCAGATCTGACTGGTACAGGAGGAGATTGTCCCTCCTTCCCGGCAGAGCATCTGGTGGATTTGAACCATGCGCCTCTGGGATTGTAGTTGCAGCTTCTTACCACTAGGCCACCAGAGCTCCCCTTAAATTGTTTTTGTTTTTTAAACCTTATTCAGGTTGGCAAATAAACTCCAACTGTTCAAGAAAATGGCTGTTAGATCCACTTGGGTGAATCGAGCAATTCATTTGCCACAGAACTGCTTCCAACCAGGCTGTTCTCAGCATGGACTGGATCTGCCTCAGATTTCATTAAGGGCCAAATGGATCCTTGACTCAGCTGGTCCCAAACATCGTCTTCAGGTTATGCGCATTCTAAATGGAAATTTGCCTTTTCTTTGTAATTGTTGCAATGTCATGGCTATTTCTTTCGTCGTAATTGTAATATATGATCACTCCCACCATTGCAAAAGCATGAGATATTTCACAGCATAGGTGAGTCACTATGGAGAATATATTTTACACTTCACCAGTCTCCTGGAATAAATTATAAATTCATTTTCATGCTTCTGGCCTAAGTTGGTATGGTATTTAGCCAATTTTGTTTAAAGCATAATCACATTAATAGTTTAATTTTCAATGTTCTTGTTGTTAAAATAGTTTCTATGAAAGTACAGACTAGAAAACCAGGATTTTAAGCCTGTCAAGTTTAAAGCACAGCCTATGTGGTATAATTTAGACAGGAATAAAATATTTATGATGCTCCACCACAACTGACAACATTTAGCTGCCAAGATATCGAAAATTATAACCATTAAACGTTTCTTTTCTGAAAGAGCTACTACCTTTAGTCATTAAAAATTTAGAATAAATTTATTACCTTTTTTAAAGATTTTGTCATTTTCATCCATGAAATACTTGACAGAACCAAACAAGGAAAGAAAACAACAGGGAAATTGTCCTGTGGTCAAAACAAAAAGCGGCTTTTTTGCCTATTTCACCTCATTTGTTTTTCATTGACATTTAAAACCGGGAAATATAAAAGGGTATGCTCCCAAATTACATTGCTTTGAATACTCAGAGGTATGTTATCATTGTGGTTTATCGAGATGTACAGAGGCAGAGTGAAAGATTAATGGAAGAGAGAGAAAGATAATGAGGGTTACATGAATTTAGGGCTATTGAATGTACGTACACACACACACACACACACACACACACGCGAGTTAACGTTTCCCACTGCCCAGTTGGTAGTACGTTGTTGTTAATGCCGTCGTTTGTTTAAATGCCATGTTTTAAATTGTCAATA
>NW_006399761.1:10845777-10850813 GCF_000299155.1 Elephantulus edwardii
ATTTGACCAGAGCATTGATATTCTCATCCCCCATGTGTTTCGATACCCAATTGGTCGGTCATTTGTTCAATACGGCAGGGAATACAAATAGAAAAGCGTCTCTGTGAATATCTGTTTCACAAGCGCAAGCAAGGCAAATGCTACCTCATGGGGGAGAAGGCAGATCTCAGTTAGGATTTTGAAGCTCTGTCTCACATACTTTGGGCACGTGGCCAAGAAAGATCAGTCCTTGGAGAAGGACATCATGCTCGGAACGGTGGACAGACAGCGGAGCAGAGGAAGACTGTAGATGAAACGGATTGACAGAGTAACCAGGGCAATGGGAGTTGGGGTGTTGAATTAGTGAGACTGGCTCAGGACAAGGCAGGCTTCAGAGCTGCTGTACATAGGGTCACTAGGCGCAGGTGACTAGCACATAACAACAACAACAACAATAATTTCTGGTTACTTTTCTTGTCTTCATAAAATTTTCAGAAAACCTCCATATGTATCACTGATTTATATGTTTTAAGGTTGTTTTGTGTATTTTAAAGGGGATTATGTAAGCTTCTATATTTTGAAAGATAAAAATTAAGGTAGGCATTATCTAAAACAGTAAACCCTAATCTCATGATCCAGTTTGTTTATTGAGTTAGAAGCTGGACACACTCAGATAAAGGGTCTTCTCTTTTTCTTACTTGGTTTCCTACCAAAGTGATTGACTTTTCTCAGACTTGTCTGGTTTTTCTTAAAATCCTCCCTCACACATCCTACGGAATTAGTTTGATAAATAGAGTAAGAATAGGTTGAAACCTATCGTTTTGAGTCTTCTATCTCCAAGTTCTACCACCCCTTTTAGGGGTGGTGGAGGTATGTCCCAGAGCATAGGATAACTGCTTACTTTTGAATTGAAGCTATACTAGAGTTGAAACACAAAAGAACTTGATTTGTGGAAGACTAGAGGCTATAGAACACTTTGAACCTTTGCATACAATCAGTTACCATTCAGATACCTTCAAACTAAGCACATGGCTTTGCCCTGAGGAAAAGTGCAATTTTAAGTAGGATTACAACTCCCTCTTAGAAGAACTAGGGAATTTACCTGGGTGTGTCCTTCATGATTTAGGTAACAGAGCTGCATGTTATGGAGTTTAAGTGAAACAAGTGAGATCCTGATGACTCCCTGAGAAAAAATCATGAGTGATATCCAGACGAAAGCGTAGACTACTGGCCACAGCCTAAGAACCAACACTGGAAACCTAGTAAATCGACAGTTGTATAGTTCTTTGCCTGCTTCTTTGTCTGTCCTAAAACAGTGATGAATTGTCCCTGCCACCAATTTTGTCCTAGTATTTCTTTTTTTCCTTTTGCATTAAGAAATGCCATGACTCTGATTTGGTGGATTCCTCCAACATCATGCTAACCGTGTCCTTCATTCCTGGGTGACAGTTTTGTTTTGTTTTGTTTTTGTTGCCATTGTTCTGCTTACATCTTAATTCAAAGTCTGCATAAAATATGTTGGAGAATGTTCTTGTTAAACATGGTGAGAAAAGTCAGTTGAATAATTCAGTTGAATAATTCACTATGTATCCAGATTATTCCATAATATTCCTCGATAGTTTAACCTTGAGTTTTTGGTTTCCCCTTTTGCATTATGTCATTTCTACGAATGTCAGTGATTAATATGTGATATGTGGGATCGAAGAAATTAAATTGCATAGCATGTAGGGTTCTGCCATTTCAAAATAAATGGCACAACTCAAGTAAAACTGTGAAGTTTTCCTGTTGGTGTTGTGGATCCAGCTAATAAATCCCAGCCACGAGGTGATCAAGCATTACCTGGGGACGGTTGTCTGTTCTGGGTAGTACTGGAACCTAGGAACCTACAGCACTAACAGGACACAATCAACAATTCTGGAGACTCCTCAGCTGTCCCTCCAAAGAGACTGGATATGATTATACTGATGAAAAGAACCCGCCCTCAATGTCCCTATTTTCCAAGATAGGGCTGTCTGCTATTTGCTGCCCAATTAGGTCTTTCACTCTATGTATTTTATCCAACTCCTGAAGAGTAAAAATGCAGCTCACACTAGTTTAAAATCAAGGCTGGGTAGAGGCTGTGAACTAAACAATAGTGGCTGTCTATTTTCCCATTAATTCATGCAACTGGCTATAGGTGAGCTTTTCATGAATATATAAACTTCTCTATAGGTATATAAGGTAATGTATTTTTAAACATTTATTTCTCCTAAAAATAATCATCTCTATTGTTGAAAGTTTAAAAACTGAGAAAGAAGTCAGAATATCTCGAAATTATAGAGATTATCAGTAAATCAGAAAATTTAATCCAGATCTAATCCAAAATATTCTCTATTCACTAGGCCAAGCTATTTCCTGTTGTTGTGGTGGTGGTTGTTAAGTGCTGTCAAGTCAACTATGACTCATGATGACCCTATGGACAAGAGATCTGAACCTTGCTCTATCCTGTGCCATCCTCAAGGTCTCTGCCATGGTCAAATCACTGAGATAATCACTGTGTTGATCTCTCTCATCCAGTGTCTTGTTTTTCACTGACTCTTTACCTCTCTTAGAATGAGGTCTCTCTCCAAGGACTGATTCTTCCTGAAAATATACCCAAAGAAAGTGAGACAAAGGTTCACTTTCCAAGCCTCTAAGGAGTCCTCTGGATGCACGTCCAGCCACAATTATTTGTTATTTTGGCAGCCCATGGGGTAGTCACCATTCTTTGCCATCATCACAGGCAAAGGGATCAATAATGGTTTCTGGTCTTCCTTATTTATTGCCCAACTTTCAGATGCAAAGGAAGCAACTGAAAATAGCCTGGCTTCAGTCAGATGCCCTTAATCTTTAGACTGACCTCCTTGCTTTTTGAGAGTTCCCTGTCGGCAGATTCCCCCAATGTAACATGTCTATTAATTCCTTGACTGCTGTTACCATGGGTGTTGACTGTGGATCCACGGGAAATGAAATAGTTGACAGTTTCAATTTTTACGCTATTTTTCATGATGCCGCCTACTGGTACAGGGGAAGGATCTTTGTTTTGTGGATGATGAGGGTCAAGTCATATTGAAAGCCGTAGTCTATCTGGCCTTCTGAAGCAAATGCTTCAAGTCTCCTTCACTTTCTACAACCAAGTCCATTGGCAGGGCACTGCCAGAGATTCAAGCTGGTGTCAGACGAACTCGTGGTACAAGGGATATCATCCCAGATGTTAGGTGAAAGCAAAGAATACCAAAAAGATATGTATTTGGTTTTTTATTGATTATGCAAAGACATTTGGCTGTGTGAATCACAAAATTATGGCTGACTTTGAGAACCATGGGAATCCCAGAACTGTTAATCATACTTAAATGAAATATATACATTCATCTAGAAGCACTCGTCTGAATAGAACAAAGGGACACCACATGGTTTAAAATCCGGAAAGGTGTGCATCAGGGTCGTATCCTTCCTCCACAGCTATTAAATCTGTATACTGAGTAAATAATTTCAGAAACTCAACTGAATGAGCTTCTGACAGGAACTCTGGTAGCATAATGTTAAGAATCTCTACTGCAGTCCCAAAGGCATCTGGTTTGAAACAACCAGCTGCACAGTGGGAGAAATATGGGGAATCTCTCATGCATTTACTGCCTCTGAAAGCCTGCGAGAGGGTCAGCTGTGGGTCAGTTTTCACTTGAAGGCACACAACACCTCCACTTATATGAAGAAGAATGTGACATCAGGCTTGAAGGAAGACTCATCAACAACTTGTGTTATGCAGATGACACACTTTGCTTGCTGAAGGTGAGAAAGATATGAGACCCTTGAACAGAAGATCAAGGACTACAGCTTTCTGTGTGGATTACACCTCAACATCAAGAAAATAAAGTTTCTTACTACAGGACCAACAGTCACCATTATGACAGATTGAGAAAGTATTGAAGTCGTCAGTGGTTTCATGTGGCTTGGGTTAACAATCAACCCCCTTGGTACCAGCAGTCTGGAAATCAGAGACACGATGGCACTGGACAGGTATGCGATTATGGACCTCTTCAAAATACTGAAGAGGAATGATGCTACTTTGAAGACTCAAGTGTGCTGATCAGGCCATGGTCTTTCCAATGACCTGCTAGACACCAAAGAGTTTGGACAAGGAATAACGATGGCAGAAGAAGAATTGATCCCTATGAGTTTTATGGTCTTGGAAAAGAGTGATGAATATTCCATGGACTGTCCAAAGAACAAACAGATAGGACTTGGAAAGAGAGCAGCCAGAGTCCTCCTTGAAGGAAAAGATGACAAAGCTTCATCTCTCATACTTTGGGCAAGGAGGTAGGTGAGGTTATATTCTTTGGAAAGAGACATTAGGTTTGGAAAGAGGATGAGTGAAGGACAGGAAGACCCGCAATGAGATAGATTGACAATGGCTTCAGCAGTGGACTCTAGTGTATCAGAGATGATGAGAATGGCACAGAATAGGGCAGGGTTGAGGTCGGCTATTCATTAGGTCACTATGAGTTGTACTTGTGTGTCAATGGGAATTCTGGGAGCAAACATATCCAAAAATGCACAAACAAAAGACAAAATTGATGAATGGGATCTTCCAAAACTCAAATGCCTATGTAATGCTTTCTTCGTGGATTCTTTCCTTGATACCATTCCATGACCGGTGTGGTCTTTTTGTTCATTACTATCCAATGGGTCAAGTCATTCCTTAATATGGATTTTTCACTTCAGATGGGGATGTTAGTCATATTTTGTTACTATTTCTCACTAGTAAAAATAAAAATCATTAAGTTTTTTAATAAAACAAGGGAAAATAATAATCATATTTTAAAATAAGTATTTCTAAGTCTTCTAAACAGACTTTAGAGCTGTGGTAGAAATAATATTTGACTAAAAGATTTCTCAACTTTGATCTCTTAACAGTTTGGTTAGGATAATTCTTTGTTGTAGAGGAAAAATCCCAAGCACAAGATACCTGATCTCGGCGAGCTCTGGTGGCCTAGTGTCAGGAAACTGCACTGCAATCCCAGAGGTGTGCGGTTCAAATC